>NC_056627.2:51870536-52470536 GCF_002870075.4 Lactuca sativa
ATAAATAAAACTAATAAATACATAGCTAACTAAATCCTAAAGGTATTATTAGTACCCTCTAGTAATCAAATCGGTTATTACTTTGAGGTTAGTACTCTTTTTTCATTATTAAAAAAGTAAATTACTGCTATCTAGGTTGCGAGTGTCATAACCGTACTTAGACTTGATATGGCACGTAACATGGCTAGTATCTTTTTATGACTTTGTCACCCCTAGATCTATTGGTCTAGCTATAGCTAGCAGCAAGGTGCAGGATAGTCAGTCCCGTATAGATCTATACACGGCATTTACGCTCTCCCTACAAGAGATTTTGGTTACAAGTGCTAGTCCTACACTCTTGAATTCTGTGGGAGTGTTACCAAGGACGTGTCTCCGTCTTAGACTAACAAATTTACAAGTAATAATACTGAAAATCCTGTTTATGGTTTGCACGAATCCTTTATAAAATAACACATTTTACTATACGATTCACAAGTTCATTGCTTTAGTTTTGAAAACTATATCTACGAGTTGATTTCTAAATCGTTTGGTAAAACTGCTTTCCGTGTTTAAAGCATACTGAACATATAATTATCTTATATAAATAATGTACTTTGAGCACAAGTTTCCTTGTACTTTTTCTTGTATTCCCCCAGAAAACATTTAAAACCATAAACGTGTAGGGGTATGAACTCACCGCTTTGACGTAGGATTTGAATGTAAGACCGGTAAGGATGCTGAGTGTCTACTGAGGCCTCTAAAACAACGTAAATTTTCAAAACAATTTTCATTTTTAAAACATTCATTCACTCATAAAATAATGTCAAAACACATTGTATCTAATGTTATCATCACAAAACGTTTCCCCACAATCTCAAACATAAATCCAATGCGTGTGTGTATGAATCATGCCGGCGCCTTCCCGCGCTCATCACTAGTACCTGAAACACATAACACAACAACTGTAAGCATAAATGCTTAGTGAGTTCCCCAAAATACCGCATACAACATATACGCCACTCGAGGCTATAATACGACCTTCCGGTCGATGTGTCTCAGCGGGACCCTCCAGTCCCGTACCTCGTTGGACCCTCTGGTCCGGTCATAGCTCGTTGGGCCCTCTGGCCCGGTCTGTATCGTTGGACCCTTCGGTCCGGTCTATAACATAATACAACATACATATAACACATAGCACATAATCTCATACATAACACATAAGACCCTCTGGTCCACACAATATACCACTCTAGGTAACGTATAGTGAGAAGACTCACCTCGATGTCTCGGTAAATATCTGACTCGGTAGAAATGTGATCTAGCCTCCGCCTAATCACATAAAGTAAATACTCTCATAAATACAACTGTACTCAACCCTAAAAGTCAACAAGGTCAACGGTCAAACTTTGACCCGACTCATCGAGTGCTCTAGGGCGACTCGGCGAGTCTACACGTGTCCACTGACTCTGTTAGTCCCTCTCTTGGCACGTCGAGTACTTCCCCTGACTAATCGAGTTCCACCTGGCATGAATCGCGGGGCCACCCCAACTCAACTCGCCGAGTCTCAAGAACAACACAACAAGTTCCATCTTGAACTCAGTCCCCCTGACTCTCCCTGACTCACCGAGTTATTCCCCAACGCGGTAAGTCCACTCACTGAGTGATTTACGGGGAACCTTCATACTACTCGCTGAGTCTGTTCTTCGGACTCGGCGAGTTCATGCCATACACAAACTCCATACAATTCCAGAGGTCAGATCTGTTCCATACATTCATAGATTTGGCCTTCCCAAGCATGATAATCACCTAAAGTTCGGACCTTGACACTCATATAACATCTAAATGGTCCAAAATGGTGATTTAGCCCCAAAAATGACATCCCAAGCTCATGGCTCCCAAAATGACTCATAAAGCTCCAAGGGTTAAGGCCTATGGACCTCTTTGGGTCCAGATCTAGAACACAAACTCGAAAAGGGACCAAATGCTCCACTTAATCAACCTCTAAAAGGGTTAGAAAACCCTAACACTAAGAATCAACACCAAAACTGAAGAAGGTCCGAGAATAATACCTCAATACAATCTCTATGAGCTCAAAAACCACCAAAATCGCACCTCCTTCAGCCTCCTCTTGCCTTGGTCACTTCCTTCTTGCAAAAACACCCAGAAAAGTATCAAGAATGACCTCTCCTTCCTCACAAACACTCTAGATCTCTTAGGGTTTCTCTCTGGGGGTTAGTGGCCGCAAATGACGGCCCTAAGACCCTTTAAATAGGTCTCAAACCCTAGAAATTAGGGTTTTATTAAACAGCATGGACTTGCCGAGTCCAGCTGTGAACTCGCATACGAATCCGCGACCATACTTCGCGAGTTTAGATGCCAACTCGCCGAGTCTCCCCACAATATTCAAAAATAAAAGAACAAAATATAATACTTGGGAACCTGGATGTTGCAATTCTCCCCTACTAGAATCAGACTTCTCCCTCGAAGTCTCACTCTGCAAACAACTCTGGATGCTGCTCCCGCATCTTGCGCTTCGGTTCGCAAGTCAACTCTGACCCTTTCCGATGCTGCCACTGGATCTACACCAGAGGCACCTCCCTGTTCCTCAAAAGCTCGATCTTCCAATCCCTGATCACCACCGGTCTCTCAACATAATTCAGACTCGCATCCACCTAAATATCTTCTAATGGCACCACTGCCGACTCGTCGGCTATACACTTTCGCAGCTGCGACACATGGAAAGTGTCATGAATCTGTCCCAGCTCTGCTGGCAACTCCAAACAATAGGCTACCCTGCCTACCTTCGCGATTACCCTGAAAGGACCAATATATTGGGGCCCCAACTTGCCCCTCTTCCTAAATCGGATCACTCCTTTCCAAGGAGAGACCTTCAGGAGCACGAAGTCGCCGACCTGAAACTTGAGCTTGGACCGGCGTCTGTCCGCATAACTCTTCTGATGACTCTGAGCGGTAAACAACCTCTATCTGACCTGCTGGATCTGCTCTGTCGTCTAAAGCACAATCTCGGTACTACCCATCACACGCTGCCCTACCTCTCCCCAGCAAATAGGGGTCCGACACCTCCTCCCATACAACAGCTCAAAGGGTGGCATGCCAATGCTCGAATGATGGATTTTGTTGTAAGAAAACTCTTCCAAGGGCAAATACGTGTCCCAAATCCCGCCAAAATCCAACACACATGCTCGGAGCATGTCCTCGAGCATCTGAATCGTCCGCTCACTCTGCCCATCAGTCTGTACTAAAATGCAGTTTCGTACCCAATTCCTCATGAAACTTCTTCCAGAATCTGGAAGTGAAACGTACATCTCGATCTGAGACAATCAAGATTGGCACTCCGTGCCGCGATACACCTCTCTCACGTATATCTCTGCCAACCTCTCCGCGGAAGAGCTCTCACTGATGGCCAGAAAGTGAGCAATCTTCGTCAATCTGTCCACAATCACCCAAATTGCATCAACACCCCTCGCGGTCCCCGACAATTTGGAGATGAAGTCCATGGTAATCTGTTCCCATTTCCACTCGGGAATCTCTAATGGCTGCAGCGTACCATGTGGACGCTGTCGCTCAGCCTTCACCTTGCGACAGGTCAATCATCTCTCTGTTGGAATAGTGTCTAAGGCTGCAACTATATTAGGCAAGTATTTGACCCGGTTGTGCATGGTCCTTTTGGGTTGCCTTCACCATAGCAACTTAACAGGATGATTTATTATGAGAGAAGAAATATTATTAATATATTATGAGAATAATATAAGGAATAATAATATTATTATTTGATTAATATAAGTCATAAATTAATTAGGAATTAATTTGGTGACTTAAAGAGATTAATTGAATAAAGGGGCATAAACTGTCAATTGATTGATAGTTATACTTTGGGCTATAAATCCCTTATAGATAATGGTGGACGATTTCTAGGGCTTTGGATAGGCTTAGATTTCGTCCAAGGCTTATCAATTAGGGTATTGGATTGCTTAGGGCCTAAGTTATCCAATTAGGGTTTAAGGGTGAAACTCTAGGAGCCTCATTAGTATATATAGACCCTAGGGGTCAAGGGAAATCGACACTTGTGCTTTAGAAAGAAATCCTGGCCGATTTTCTCTTCCTTCTCCTCTCTCTCAAATCATCCTCTTGCTAGTTGGTGTTTGTAAGCCATTAGAGGAGTGACAATTGTGACTCTAAAGCTCCAAGGACAAGAAGATCAAGCAAGTGATTCAAGGTAAACTTCTAATTTCGATTTTATATTGTTATTATAGTCTATTAGCCATTAGAAGTCTTGGATTGAATGCATGTTCAATTAGAGAAACCAATCAATTTAGGATCAGTGGTATCAGAGCCTAGATTGGTTTCTATTGAATTGATGCATTGTTTGCTTGTTTGATGCTTGTTAAATTCGAATTTTATGTTTCTGTCTGATGGACTCGGAGAGTCCCATAGTGGACTCGGCGAGTAGGCTCGACTCGACGAGTCCATTGGGGTACTCGGCGAGTCCAAGCGCCAGAAAGAGCAAATATCACGATTTCTTGCTGTTTATCTTTGAGATACTTGCCTTTATCATATTAGATCAATATAGATCCGATTTTATGATATATATATATATATATATATATATATATATATATATATATATATATATATATGAGTATATTCTTGATCTAACTGAAGATATTTATCAATTAATAAAATATTTATTTCCTTATGTGATAATTGATTAATTATTTTGATTAAATTGGTAAATTGTTTTGCAAGAAATTATTAAATAAATCAAATATGGATAATTATGTGATTAAATGTTAATTTGGATTATTTGTTATTTGATCCCCCTATGTTTTTTTGAAAAGTTTAAAACTTGCCCTCAAGTTTTGAAATTTATGTTTTGTGATTAAAAGTTTTAATTTAGACAATTTAAATCTCAAACCCTAGAATTTTACAAGTTTAAAATTCAACCCTATACTAATATAATATTACAAGATTAATATATATATATATATATATATATATATATATATATATATATATATATATATATATGTATGTATGATTAAAATGCTAGTCTTACCGTTAGTAGGCCTCATTCACGAAGCCGGTCTATAAGGTGGGTATAAGGTTGCGGCCTATAAAATGGCGCTTAATGGGTGTACACTCACACCCACCGCTTGCTTGATCGGTGGAGGGTCGTTAGCCGAATGGTAGGATAGGGCAACCTCATCTCTTCATTAAAAATATAATATGAAATACAAAGTAACTACATGTTTTTCAAAATTTCCCAATCCTAGTTACTTTAGGAAAAGTGAATTGATGCAATCCCATGAAATTACACTTAGCACCCTTGCTAAGAAGTTAATGGAGCGCGTGTGGTTTACCGGCACACTAATTGGTTCTAAGCAAAGGTGGCAAAGGGTGATTCATTGTTTATCATAGTTCGATGGAGCGTGTGTGGTTTACCGGCACATCGAATAGGTGATTGTTACAATGAAGGCACCATGTGAATTTGCATGGTAATTCACACCCACTTTGTGATCCTCGGTATCCCAGTCACAAATGAGAGGGGCATATCGAGATTTAAACATGCCATTGAAAAGTTTCAATGAATCTCATCCAAACCTAGGAATTCTCAATACATTTATAACTTAAAGTTATGTTTTCGTAATGGAGAATTAGTGAATCGTCATTCACTTACCTTCAAATTGTTTGCATGTTAGATTACGGTATCCCTTTTCTAATATGTAAATATTGTTGTTGGATCCTAGCCCTAATTTTTCTTATTGGGTGATAATTAGGGATTCAAATTCTAATCTATCTTTGTCCTTTCTATTTGTAGATGTCGAACGCGAACAACGCTGCTGCTAGTTCATTCACGTTGATGAGCCTTTGTCAAAAGGTGACTTTCGATGGGACGAACTTTAGCGAATGGATAAGATACATTCGCACAATTGCTCGCTACGAGGACAAGGAGTATGTCCTCAATGAGAAAATCGAGAAGATTAACTCAGAAATCGTTACTCCGGCTGAAATGACTGCTTTTGAGACTCATGAACGTGATGCGATGAAGGTTCATTGCATCATGATAGCCACTATGAACTCCGAATTCCAAAAGTCCTACGAGGACATGTATCCGTACGAAATGCACCAAGACTTGTTGGAGAGATACCACCAAAAGGCGAGGCAAGAGCGTTACGAGATTTTCACTAACATGATTTCCGCCAAAATGGGTCATGGAGAATCTCTTACCTTGCACCTGCAAAAGATGCAAAGGTATGTCGACCGTCTTCGCAAGTTGAATGTTGACTTTGGGGAAGACTTGGCGATCGACATGGTGCTGCACTCTTTGCCTCCGTGTTACAACCAATTTAGGATGACCTACCACATGAACAAAGAAGAGGTCACCCTAAGTATGCTCCAAGGTCTCCTTAGGGTTGCTGCAAGCAACCTCAAGGACAAGTCTGTTGCACCAACTCCCAATCCACCCGCTGCTCCTGTTTTGGCTATTAGGCAGGGAAGAGGAAAGAAGAGGAAGGCTTCGTCTAAGAACCATCGCAAGGTTAAGTCCCGAGATGGTGCCTATTCTAGTGGGGACAAAGTTGATCCTGCTAAACCCTGTCCTAACCCAAAGGAGGCAGAGTGCTACCGCTGCCACAAAATAGGACATTGGAAGAGAAGCTGCCCAGAATACCTGCAAGCTACCAAGGAAGGAAAGATCAAGCCATCTTTCGCAAGTATTTACACAATTAAATCTAATAATTCATCTCATGCTATTTCTTGGGTCCTTGATACCGATTGTGGTTACCACATTTGTTCTGATTTGCAGGGACTAAGAAGAAATAGGATGTGGAGCATGGAAGAATAAATCTAATCATGGGGAACAGAAGATCGTCGCCTGTGACCAAGATTGGAGTGTATTCTTTAGTGCTTAGGAATGGTTTATGTTTAGATTTGAACAATTTTTGCTATTCACCAGAAATGGCAAGAAACATAATTTCATTTCATGGTTTGTTTAGACAAGGTTTTAGATTTTCTTTTAATAATGAGAATGGTTCTATTCTTGCTTATCTAAATGGTGTCTTATACTTTGATGCAATACCGTGTAATGGAATTTATGAAACTGTTATGATTGTAGATAACTTAGGAAATGATGTTTTATGCATGGATTCTTCCAATGGTATGGATAGAGCATCCATGTGGCATTGTCGTCTTGGACATGTCAACAAGAAACGCATAGCCCAACTCCAAAAGGATGGAGTGTTGGAGTCATTCGAACTTAGGGAAGATGACACATGCGGGTCTTGTTTGCTTGGAAAGATGACTAAGTCACCCATCACTAGTACATGTGAGAGGGGTGAGGGTCTATTGGACCTCATACATACCGATGTATGTGGACCGTTTAGATCAACCACAAAGGATGGGAACCGCTTTTATGTGACTTTTACCGATGACTATAGTAGATATGGGTATATCTACTTAATCAAGCAAAAGTCAGAAACATTTAAAAAGTTCAACGAGTTCAAGAATGAAGTGGAGAATCAATTGGGCAGGAAAATCAAGATACTTCGATCCGATCGAGGAAGAGAGTACCTAAGTCTTGAATTCCACGACTATCTCAAGGAATGTGGAATAGTTTCAAAATTGACGCCACCTAGGACACCGCAGTTGAATGGTGTGGAAGAAAGGCGTAATCGAACCTTGTTAGACATTGTTGGCTCTATGATGAGTCGTGCTTCACTAACTATCTCTTTTTGGGGGTATGCCTTAGAGACTGCCGCCCATATCCTTAACCGAGTCCCTACTAAGAAGGTTGCCCAAACACCTCACGAGATGTGGACAGGGAAAGCTCCCTTGTTAGCACATATCAAGGTTTGGGGTTGCGAGGCTTTCGTAAGACGAGATACTCACGACAAGCTCGAACCTCGTAGTGAGCGATGTATTTTCATCGGCTACCCGCAGAAATCCTTTGGATATATCTTCTATAGACCGAAGGAAAATGTTGTCTTCGTTGCGAGGAGAGGAGTTTTCCGAGAGCGAGAACTCATAAGACAAGGAGACAGTGGGAGGCAAATCGAGCTTGAAGAGATTCAAGAGTCGATAGATGAAGGAACCTCTACCGTTGGCACTCAACCCGAGGAGGAAACTCCGGTTGAACCGATTGACGAGTCATTTCCTCTTAGACGTTCTGAAAGAGTTAGAGTTCAACCCCGGTTTTATGGTTTTCATATTACTACTGAAGGGGACACGTATATGAGTGATGGTACACTAATAAATCTAGACAAACCTAATAGCTATAAGGAAGCCATGGCAGGCCCAGAGTTTGCAAAATGGAAAGAGGCAATGGACAGCGAGATCCAGTCCATGTATGACAACCAAGTTTGGAATTTGGTTGATAATGTGTCCGGACGTAAGACCGTTGGGTGCAAATGGATCTTCAAGAAGAAGAACGACGTGGATGAAAACATACACACATATAAGGCACGATTGGTTGCGAAGGGCTTTACTCAAACTCCCGGAGTTGACTATGATGAGACCTTCTCACTAGTTGCGAAGATAAAGTCTATTAGAGTGATGCTAGCTATTGCCGCATTTCATGATTATGAGATTTGGCAAATGGATGTCAAGACCGCTTTCCTTAATGGGAAGTTGGCTGAGGATGTTAACATGGCTCTGCCAGAAGGGTTTGTGGATCTGTAGCATCCAAATAGAGTGTGTAAGCTTGAGAAGTCCATTTATGGACTTAAGCAAGCGTCTCGCAGATGCAATATTTGCTTCGATGAGAAAGTCAAAGAGTTTGGATTTGTACGAAGCGAAGATGAATCATGTGTATATGTCAAAGCCAGTGGGAGTATAGTAAGCTTCCTCGTTCTGTATTTCGATGACATACTAATCATAGGAAACGACGTCCCGACTCTGCAGGAGGTTAAGTCCTGGCTCGGGAAGTGCTTCGATATGAAGGACCTCGGAGAGGCTTCCTATATTTTGGGAATCAGGATAGTGAGAGAACAAAGTAAGAGACTAATAGGACTTAGTCAGAACACTTACTTGGATAAGGTACTGAAACGTTTTAGTATGGAAAACTCGAAGAAGGGAGAATTACCGATACAAAGTAATGCCAAGTTAAGTAAGACTCAAAGTCCGAGTACCGAAGCTGAAATAGCTGAAATGAGCCGAGTTCCATTCGCTTCCGCAGTTGGCTCAATCATGTATGCTATGACTTGTACTCGCCCTGATGTAGCCTTTGCTTTGAGCTTGGTTAGTAGATATCAAGGGAATCCTGGCAGATCCCATTGGATTGCGGTCAAGAATATCCTTAAGTACCTTCGGAGGACGAAGGAATGGTTCTTAGTCCTCGGAGGGAGTGATGACTTGAAGGTGCGAGGGTATAGGGACGCCAGCTTTCAGACCGACAGGGACAACTACCGTTTGCAGTTGGGCTGGGTCTTTACCCTGAATGGAGGAGCAGTAACTTGGAAAAGTTCCAAGTAGGAAACCGTAGCTGATTCAACGTGCGAAGGAGGAAATATGGTTGAAGAACTTCATTGGTGATCTTGAAGTTGTGCCTGCCATAAAGGAGCCTATGGAAAATTTCTGTGATAATGAAGGAGCGGTTTCCTTGACCAAGGAACCGAGGGATCATGGTAGATCTCGTCACATCGACAAAAAATATCACTTTATTAGACATCGAGTAGAAGAAGGACAACTCGTGGTTAAGAGGATATCATCAGAAGATAACCCAGCATATCCGCTTACGAAGGGACTGAGCAGGGTTAAGCACTTGCAGCATGCTAGGAGTATTGGGCTGAAGGATGATATTAGTTTAGATTATATAGTATAAGAAATGTGTAATAGATAAATGTAATTAACATTTGATTATTAAATAAAGGAGTATTATTTATAAGTAATGTTACTGTCTTATGTTAATTGTTTAACTATTGTTTCACTTTGCATGTTTTGACTTCCAGAATAATTGAGTTTATTAAGAATAATCGAATTATTCAAATTGTCCACAATCGTTCATATGTTGGAAGTAGGTATGAATGAAGATTGTCATGAAATGGTGTGTAGATTGTCTAAATGGTATTAGACATAGCAAAAGTTTGCTACAACGTTCATGAGTGCTTATGAACTAGTTTTGAGCATTGGAACAAACCCGCGCTTGCTGTAATCACCTTATGGAATGTGATAAAAAGGGTGATCGCAAGACGATAATATCATATGGTCTTAAAACCTAGATATATGGTTTGTTATTTGTTGATTGGTTGTACATTGATAATGCGAAACCGCATCAGTAAATTGATGTTATAATCCGCATTGTTGTGTATAGTTGATTAATGAATAAGTAAATGCCTATAAGTCGAAGTTTATCTGTTACTTTTATCCTAAGAGGGTAAAAGCGATATCTTCGCCGCTCGATGATTTGATTTGACTTATGTGCCGGGCCCGGTCAGAACTAAATTGACGTGTTCGATTAAGTTCTATGTCAAATGAATCGGAAATCGAGAAACCAAATGCTAGACTAATTATTCCATAGAATTGTCAGCATGATATCTAAACAGAGGACTGTACGATCCCTTATCTAAAGGACAGATTGATTAGATCAGAGTTTGACAGCGTCTTTGAGAGCTATGATTGCTAATCGGATTATACTTGTATATAGTTACTAGACTTATCCAAGTGGGAGACTGTTGGAATAGTGTCTAAGGCTGCAACTATATTAGGCAAGTATTTGACTCGGTTGTGCATGGTCCTTTTGGGTTGCCTTCACCATAGCAACTTAACAGGATGATTTATTATGAGAGAAGAAATATTATTAATATATTATGAGAATAATATAAGGAATAATAATATTATTATTTGATTAATATAAGTCATAAATTAATTAGGAATTAATTTGGTGACTTAAAGAGATTAATAGAATAAAGGGGCATAAACTGTCAATTGATTGATAGTTATACTTTGGGCTATAAATCCCTTATAGATAATGGTGGACGATTTCTAGGGCTTTGGATAGGCTTAGATTTCGTCCAAGGCTTATCAATTAGGGTATTGGATTGCTTAGGGCCTAAGTTATCCAATTAGGGTTTAAGGGTGAAACCCTCGGAGCCTCATTAGTATATATAGACCCTAGGGGTCAAGGGAAATCGACACTTGTGCTTTAGAAAGAAACCCTGGCCAATTTTCTCTTCCCTCTCCTCTCTCTCAAATCATCCTCTTGCTAGTTGGTGTTTGTAAGCCATTAGAGGAGTGACAATTGTGACTCTAAAGCTCCAAGGACAAGAAGATCAAGCAAGTTATTCAAGGTAAACTTCTAATTCTGATTTCATATTGTTATTATAGTCTATTAGCCATTAGAAGTCTTGGATTGAATGCATGTTCAATTAAAGAAACCTAGATCCAAGCATTAGGGTTTGCATGTGCACATAGGAATGTTCATATGGCTAAAACCCATCACTCTCTACAAACCATGCGACATCCCTCTTCATACAGGGCCACCAATATTCCTTTTTCAAGTCCAAAGACATCTTAGTGGTCCCAGGGTGGATCGAGAATTTCGATCGATGAGCCTCCTCCATAAAAATGGTACGCGTGCCGCCCACGGACGGTACCCAAATCCGACCCTAAAATGTCATAAGCCCCTGGCTATCGGTAACTAATTCCGATACCAGCCCGACAACTCGCTCTCTCTTCTGGCTCTCTGGCTTCACAGCCTTAGCCTGGGCCCCACGAATAGCATCCAACACCGGGGTCATCACTGTCAATCTCAAACAAACATCTCGCATTGGGACGCCCTCCGCCTTACGGCTTAGTGCATCAGCTACAACATTAGCCTTGCCCGGGTGGTACAAGATCTCACAATCATAATCCTTGACCACGTCCAACCACCTCCTCTGGCGCATATTCAGGTTGGGCTGATCCATCAAATACTTCAAGCTCTTGTGGTCCGTGTATACCATACACCGAACCCCATACAGATAATGTCGCCCGATCTTTAGAGCGAACACTACCGCTCCCAGCTCCAAATCATGAGTGGGGTACCTCGACTCATGAGGCTTAAGCTGCCTCGATGCATATGCTATCACATGCCCCCTCTGCATAAGCACCGCTCCCAATCCGGATATCGATGCATCACAGTATACCACAAAATCCTCCATCCCTTCCGGAAGGGCTAACACTGGGGCTTCACATAACTTCTGGCAAAGTGTCTTGAACGAAGTCTGCTGCTCCAGACCCCAAGAAAACGCAACACCCTTCTGGGTCAACTTGGTGAGTAGCACGGCGATCTTGGAGAAATCCTTAATAAATCTCCGATAATAGCCGGACAAACCCAGAAAACTCCTGATCTCGGTGGGTGATCTCGGCACCTCCCACATCACGACTGCCTCAATCTTGGCCGGATCGACCAATATCCCATTCTGGTTAACGAGATGCCCCAAAAACTGAACCTCTCGTAGCCTGAACTCACATTTGGAGAACTTGGCATAAATCCTCTCCGATCTCAGGACTCCGAGGATTTCCCTCAAATGCTCCTCATGCTGCTCTCTGGATCTCGAATACACCAATATGTCGTCGATGAACATGATCACTGAGTGATCCAACATCGGTCTGCACACCTTGTTCATGAGATCCATGAACACCACCGGTGTGTTGGTGAGTTCGAAAGGCATCACCACGAACTCGTAATGCCTATAACGAGTCCGGAATGCTGTCTTCTGGACGTCCTTCTCCCACACCCTCACCTGATGATACCCAGACCTCAAATCGATCTTGGAGAACCAAGATGCTCCTTGCAGCTGATCGAACAAATCATCGATCCTCGGCAATGGGTAACGGTTCTTGACCGTTAGCTTGTTCAACTCACGATAATCAACGCACATCCGGTGCGAACCATCCTTCTTCTTGACAAAAAGAATAGGCGCCCCCCATGGCGAACTGCTCGGCCTGATAAACCCCTTCCCCAGCAGCTCCTGGAGCTGCGAGGATAACTCCTGCATCTCCGGAGGCGCAAGGCGATAAGGCTCCTTGGCGATAGGCGCAGCTCCCGGGACCAAATCAATACCAAACTCTATCTGCCTCTCCGGAGGCACACCCGACAACTCCTATGGAAACACATCTGGAAACTCACGCACTATCGGGACCTCATCAACTGACTTTGATCTCTCTGAATCAACCCTCACATCCAACACATATGCCACAAATCCCTTACAGCCCTGCTGTAGACTCTGTCTTGCTTGGGCGGTCGAGCAAAATGCTGACCCCGAACGTGTACCCTCGCCGTACACCATAAGAACTCCCCCACTAGGGTCTCGAATCATCACCAATTGACGCTCGTATTCTATCACAGCTCCATATCGGCTCAACCAATCCATACCCAATATAACACACACGTCCCCCATCGCGATCGGAACCAGATCTATCGGGAACTCCACACCGAAGATCTCAAGGACACATCCTCGAATCACATCTGAAGCATACATTGCTCGCTCATCAGCTATCGAAACTCGCAGAGGCCGATCCAACACCTCTCGACGGATACTAATATGCTGACTAAATGCTACGGAAATGAACGACCGACTCGCAACCGAGTCAAATAATACCAAAGCAGGCACAGAACTCATAAGAAAAGTACCTACGCATATCATCATATAAGCATAAAACTCAACTCAAATAAAAGATGAATAGAGAATACATACCAGCCACAACATCTGGCGCCGCGCGGACCTCCTCCGCAGTCGACTGAAATGCTCTCCCACGAGCCTTCGGGGCCCCGGCCTTCACCGGCCGAACCTCGGTAGCCCTAGCAGCAGGCGCAGATCCCTGCACTGATCCCTGAAGCAGCTGAGGGCACTCGGCCTTCCGATGGTCGGTCTGGTTGCAATGAAAGCAAACCGAAAATCCCTTGGGGAAATCCCTCGCGATATGACCCTCCTTCCCACACTTGTAGCATACCCCAGCCCTGCACGACCCCTCGTGACTCTTACTGCACTTCCCACAAGTGTGGCCCTTCGCGCCCCCAGATCTCGAATCAGCGGGTCTAGCCCGCTTGGCTGCCGGCTGAGACTGAGCCGGTCGCCGATCCGCCCTCTTTGACTCGGCCTCCTCCCTGGCCTGAGTCTCCAACTCAATCTCCCTCTTCCGGGTATTTTCCTAGAGCTCAGCAAAATGTTTGGTAAGTCGAGTTCGCCATGAAATCCTGAATATCTCTCCTCAGAACACTCAGATAACGGCTCATACGAGCTTGCTCAGGGCAAAACATCGCCCTCTCATGAAACTTCCTGGTAATCAATGCCACATAATTAGTACCCGACTTGAGGGTCAAGAACTCCTGAATCAACCGTTCCCTCTCCACCGGGGGACATACTCCTCTCTGAACATAGCGGTGAACCTCTCCCAGGTCACCTCAGAAATCTCAGCCGAAGTGAAGTTCGCCGTCACGAACTTCCACCAATGCTTCGCTCCCAGGCGGAGCTGGTTCAAGGCGAACCGAACCATCAAGTGCTCTGGACAAGAACAAGTATAGAAACATCCCTCGATGTCAGAGATCCACCTCATAGCGGCAATCGAGTCCTGTGTCCCATCGAACTCTGGTGGCTTCGTGTTGCTGAACTCCCGGAACAACAACGAGTCACCTCCTTGAGGTCTGGCAGCAGCAACAGCAGTAGTAGCTGCAGCTGCAGCAGCCTCAGTCAGCGCTGCGTACTGCTCATCAAAAGTCTCAATCAACGTGGTCTTGATGTCCCCAAACATCTTAGGAATCTCATCCCGGATGGCCGCAACCACCTCCTCATGAATCAATCGACGGATCTCCTCGTCGCTGACACCACTACTCTCAGGTGTGTGTCGAGTCCCAACCATGATGCCTATGAAATACAACAAAAATTATCAGAGACTCGATCGAGCATACACATACTCGATGACGCAACCCTACTTGTCCTCCGTTGTCCAAAAGATTCTTACTTGGAATGCCCACTGATCCGGTGTCTTCAGTAGTACGGGCCCAATACCACTGACCACACCGCATCAGCATTCACTCCAAGTCCTCCTCCTTGGATCTTGGATTACAAGTACTTTATTCTCACGAGCTCCTAACTGCTATCTACTTGCTCTCAAAGCATCTCAGCAACAGAAATCTCCTAGGCTAAGGCATCATAAATCAGGCCACTCTAGTCCTAATATGTATACCTAGCCTACTCTAGCATGCATAAAGTAACATAACATATCTCATAACACATAATGTAAGGGTACTTTTGGGGATTCACCGTTCGGGCGCTGGCTGATCGTACACACGGCTCTGCTCTGTTTGTCTCAAAACTCTTTTACTATTTTCAAAAATTTTACTTTATTAGCAAAATTTTCCTCAAATCCTCAGTTTGAGTTCAGCTGCGCCCGAAGATGCATCCGAATCCCTCAAACCAAGGCTCTGATACCAACTTGTAACAACGAAAATTTTCAAAACAATTTCTCATTTTTAATACATTCATTCACTCATAAAATAATGTCAAAACACATTGTATCAAATGTTATCATCACAAAACATTTCCCCATAATCTCAAACATAACTCCAATGCGTGTGTGTACGAATCATGCCGGCGCCTTCCCGCGCTCATCACTAGTACCTGAAACACATAACACAACAACTGTAAGCATAAATGCTTAGTGAGTTCCCCAAAATACTACATACAACATATACGCCACTCAAGGCTATAATACGACCTTCCGGTTGATGTGTCTCAGCGGGATCCTCTAGTCCTGTAGCTCGTTGGACCATTTGGTCCGGTCATAGCTCATTGGGTCCTCCGGCCCGATCTGTATCGTTGGACCCTTCGGTCCGGTCTATAACATCATACAACATACATATAACACATAGCACATAATCTCATACATAACATATACGACCCTCTGGTCCACACAATATACCACTCTAGGTAACGTATAGTGAGAAGACTCACCTCGATGTCTTGGTAAATATCTGAATCGGTAGAAATGTGATCTAGCCTCCGCCTAATCACATAAAGTAAATACTCTCATAAATACAACTGTACTCAACCCTAAAAGTCAACAAGGTCAACGGTCAAACTTTGACCCGACTCATCGAGTGCTCTAGGGCGACTCGGCGAGTCTACATGTGTCCACTGACTCTCTTAGTCCCTCTCTTGGCACGTCGGGTACTTCCCCTGACTCAACGAGTTCCACCTGGCATGAATCGCGGGGCCACCCCGAATCAACTCGCCGAGTCTCAAGAACAACTCGGCGAGTTCCATCTTGAACTCAGTCCCCCTGACTCTCCCTGACTCACCGAGTTATTCCCCAACTCGGTAAGTCCACTCACCGAGTGATTTACGGGGAACCTTCATACTACTCGCCGAGTCTGTTCTTCGAACTCGACGAGTTTATTCCATGCACAAACTCCATACAACTCCTGAGGTCAGATCTGTTCCATACATTCATAGATCTGGCCTTCCCAATCATGATAATCACGTAAAGTTCGGACCTTGACACTCATATAACATCTAAATGGTCCAAAATGGTGATTTAGCCCCAAAAATGACATCCCAAGCTCATGGCTCCCAAAATGACTCATAAAGCTCCAAGGGTTATGGCCTCTGACCTCTTTGGGCCCAGATCCAGAACGCAAACTGAAAAGGGACCAAATCCTCCACATAATCAACCTCTAAAAGGGTTAGAAAACCCTAACACTAAGAATCAACACCAAAACTGAAGAAGGTCCGAGAATAATACCTCGATACAATCTCTCTGAGCTCAAAAACCACCAAAATCGCACCTCCTTCAGCCTCCTCTTGCCTTGGTCACTTCCTTCTTGCAAAAACACCCACAAAAGTATCAAGAATCGCCTCTCCTTCCTCACAAACACTCTAGATCTCTTAGGGTTTCTCTGTGGGGGTTGGTAGCCGCAAATGACGGCCCTAAGACCCTTTAAATAGGTCTCAAACCCTAGAAATTAGGGTTTCATTAAACAGCATGGACTTGCCTAGTCCACTCGTGAACTCGCTGAGTCCAGCTGTGAACTCGCATATGAATCCGCGACCATACTCGGCGAGTTTAGACGCCAACTCGCCGAGTCTCCCCACAATATTCAAAAATAAAAAAACAAAATATAATACCTGGGAACCCGGATGTTACAGCCTTGAACACAACTGGACCCTATTTAATATGTAATAACACATATATGATTCAGATTAGGGTATTTTATGACTAGACATGATAGGAAACCACTGTAAGGACTCGGAAACACTTGAACTAAGTGTTAAAACCTTATGTGACACCCTAAGGGTGTGTGCGGCCAAGGGTGTACGGTCCGTGAGTGTACGACCATACACTCATAATGAGTGGGCTTTTGTGGTATTTCCAAGGTTCTTTAAGCATCCAAGGAGTGTTCTAGGTCCCATACTTAGTGGTTTTGCAAGTTTAAGGCCAAATATGAACATCAAAGTGGGTGTTTATGGTTCTGGGAGGTGTATGCGGCCGTACAAGGGGTGTGTAGCCATACAGAGGAGTGTGCGGCCATACAAAAGGGTGTGCAGCTGTACACTCTTCATCCATGCCCAAAATGTCGATTTTTCAAGAGAATCAAGGCTAGGGTCATGTCCAACTTGAAGATAGAGGCGAAATTATCACTTTGGATGGGCTTTAAAGTGTGTACGGCCACCTTATGAAGGTGTGCGACTGTACACCTTCAAAAGATGAAGAACAAGGCCTAAATAATGAAGAATCAATGAAATCTTTCAAGTATAACGAGCTAAGGGATAAATCAATTACGCTTTTGATGCCTTTGGAGTGTTCTTTGATGAAGATTCTAAAGAGAGAAAGTAGCAGGGTGCAGCCAAAGGAAGAAAAGAGTGAATGAGAGGGGTCTCCTCATATTTATAGGGGTGGGTGACCCATCACCCTGGGTGTGCGGTGGAGGGGTGGGTGTACGGCCATGAGGGGTGTGTACGGCCGTACACCCATTTGTACGGCCACACACTCCTCCAAAAGGGGTGTATGGCCCGGTTTTGTCACTATACAACTTGTTGACTCATTCCTAACCTCAATCCTGGTTGTATTCAAGCTTAGAACGCCTAAATGAACCCTTAAACAGTGCAAGAAGACAATAGATATGGTTTTAACATTGGTTGAGTTGACTAGGTATACAAGGTGGCAATTTGGGTTGTCACAATTTCTGCTCTCAGTCGGGCTGGGTCTTTACTCTGAATGGAGGAGCTATAACTTGGAAAAGTTCCAAGCGGGAGATAGTAGCTGATTAAACCTGCGAATCAAATTACATAGCAGCAAGTGAGGCGGCGAAGGAGGCAATATGGCTAAATAACTTCATCGGAGACCTTGGAGTTGTACCAACTATAAAGGAGCCTATGGAGATTTTCTATGATAGCGAGAGTGCGGTTGCCTTAGCCAAGGAACCAAGGGATCATGGCAGATCCAAACACATCGACATAAAATATCACTTCATAAGACATCAAAAAGAAGAAGGACTCCTCGTGGCAAAGAGTGTATCATCGGATGAGAACCCAACAGATCCTCTCACGTAGGGACTGAGTAGGGTTAAGAATTTACAGCATGCGAGGCACATTAGGCTGAAGGATGATATTAGTTTTAATGATTAGATAGCTTTCTAAACTTGTAATAGTTGAAATGTAATTGACATTTGATGCTTAAATAAAGGTGTTTTTATTTACTAGTATGGTACTGTCTTATGTTAATCATTTGCTATTGTTTCACTTTGCCTATTTTTGACTTTCAGAATAATTATATTATTCAAACTATCCACAGTCGACCATACGTTGGAAGTAGGTATTGAAGCAAGACTGTCATGAATTTGGCTTGTAGATTTGCTAAACTGTATTAGAATTAGCAAAGTTTGCTGCAACATTCATGAGTGCTCATAAGGTCTGAGTATTGGATTAAACCCATGCTTACTTGTATCAATTCATTGAATTTATCTCGAGTGATCGTGAGACGATAATATCATATAAGTCTTCAAACCAAGAGATATGAGTTGTTGACTATGATTTGGTTGTGCATTGATAGTACGAAACTGTTTTAGTAACTTGATGCTATAAAACGTGCTGTTGTGTACAATTTGATGAGTGGTTAGTACAAGCATATGAGTCGAAGTTTATCTGTTCCTTTTAGCCCTTGGAGGATTAAAAGCGATATCTTGGGCCCCTCGATGATTTTGTTTTGACCTATGTACCGGGCCCGGTCAGAACTAAATTGATGTGTACGATTAATTTCAACGTCAAACAAATCGAAGATCGAGAAACAAACTGCTGGAGAATAAGTATGATGTTGTTCCATGTATTTGTCCGGCTGATATCTTGAGAACAGAGGATTATATGATCACTTATCTAAAATGGAGTGTCTCAGTTCGACATAGGCTTTTAAAAGCTACGATTACTAGTCGGTGTTTTAAGTCGTACTTGCAGTTATAGTTATTAGGCTTATTCAAGTGAGAGACTGTTGGATTTAGTGTCTAAGCCCATAACTATAATTGGTATGTACTTGAACCAAGAGTAGCATGGTCCATTTGGGTTGCATGGCACCGGAACATTTTGTAAGGATGGAATTTTGAGAAGAGGATATTTATGATTTAATATATTATAAGTTCTAATAAACTAATATGAAATCATATTATTTAATTAGTATTGATCAAGAATTAATTTGGAATTATTTTTATGATCAAAAGAGACTAATTAAATATATGGGGATTGATTGTGTAAATCAATCATTCTTATAAAGTGAACTTATGATTCGTAGTTCTTTATGTTGGGATAAACCCATGTGGTGACCCATGGATACTCCATGGAGGTTAAAACCCATGGAGCATAAGGAATGTGGAAAGTCATGCGCATTAGGGTTTGCATGGTGTAACCCTAGTTGTGTCACACTATATAAGAAAACTCACGGCTACCAAAATCTGCACCTAAGAGATACACAAGAGTGCTAGCCAATTTTGTGACTGCACGTAACCTCCTCTCAAGTTCCTCCATTGTTGGTGGTGTTGTGTGAAGCATTTGAGGCATCACGCTTGGGGGGCTATGCTCTTAAAGGCTTAAGGTTTCAAAGCTACAACAAAGGTAAGTCATCTAACTAGATTTTTGTAGTGTATGTACTCCATAGCATGCTAGTTAGGATGATGCCTTGGAAAATTGAAAGTTTGCATGTATAATAGAGAAAACATAGATCCAAGGTATCTGGGGTTACATGTACACCTTAGGAGTGTTAGAATGCTCAAAACCTTTCACTTTTGAGACAAATACGGGTAGGTTTGTATGGTTTTTAGTCCCCAAATTATGGATCCAATTCAGTAATCAATGAAGTTAATAGCAATCAAAATGAAGTGTAGAAGGAGTAGAAGAAAGATAACATCAAGCATGCACACATCTATATCATAAATGTCAAGTACACCTTGAGAAAGTACACCCACTACAGTGTTCAGCAACAAGTACAATCTGACACAACTCAGCACCTATAAATAGTACCCCCACCAGCACACGAGTGTGCAACCATACACGCATGTGCGGCCGCACACACGTGTGTGGCTGCACACATAAATCAAATTCAAATCACTACACTGCCATACAAACACTGTCACCCTGATCAGATCTATACAAAATTAATGCCTAGCTCAAACTACAATATTATGGACTTTCAATCTCCCCCTTGGTTTGAGGCTAGCATACTCTTGATCTTCATTCATTTGGCTTCTCGGCTGGCTTCTCATACAACTTTAGATCCGATCTTCCCATCGAGCTCATCCATATCCTTCCATTAATGATTGTAGCCACCATTGTAGTGAATTCTTTAGCAGCAGCTTCCATGACGTCTTTTCTGCAAATAATCTGGTGATGATCCAGAGTCCGGATATCCCTCTCTCTGAATCGAAGAAGATCTTTGGCGCTTATCAACCTCAGAACTTGTTCCCGATCCTTGAATTTGATAGCAGCAGTCGCAGTTTCGTCATCAAAAGCCCAAAATTCCATTTTATCAAGATATCCCTCCTGGAAGTGTTGAGGGATAGGAATTTCTTTCTGCTGTTTTGTAGCAGGCCACATAATGATCTTCATGGGTTCGCCTGATTCTGGATCAAGAACTTCTTTATCTTTTCGGTATAGGGCTCTTGCAGTCTTCATCTTGGGAAAATTTTCTTTGACTTGCCTGTCAAGAAACCTCTTGAAGTTTGATGCACTTGGATTTTCTGATGGATTATGGAATGGGGCCCTGGATAATTCGGCTAGATCAATTTTGGTCTATGAGTTGAAATCGTGGGTGCTTTTGTAGAACCCAGAGGCTCCTGAGTTTCGTTTTACAACCCAAAAATTTGTCTCTGGATCAAAGGCCTACATTCGGATTCCGGACCTGTCTCGAAACTCGTCACCGGACTTTCTTTTCTTTAAATCTGTCACGGTCAAAACAGGGTATTTTGCCTTGCGATTCTCATTTGAGTTTTTCATGAATAGAAGACCTTCGCTTTGGTTGACGGTTACGGTTCTTTTGCCCTGTTTGATCGTAATTCTAGCTCTGCTTCCTTCTGGTTCTTTTTCAAATCTGTTGACAACAGTGGTTGTTCTTGGAGCAGGTCGATTGGCAGGAAGATCATCAGATGCAGAATGTGAGTGGGCTGTGGGAGGATCATCGATTCCATGTGGCTGTTGGAAAAGGGCCTTGACTCTTTCACCGAATACGTCATACAAAATGTTCTTGAGATTGAAGTAGCTGGCTGTCACTGATTTTAGACTCGTTTGTAGATCTCTAATATGTTTGGTCTTCTCTTCATCCTTCGCCCTGAGCTCTACAATGTAAGCAATGATTTGATCCATCTAAATTGTCTTTCCAATGAGCTCTTGACGGAGAATCCCAATTTCTTCATGAAGATCAGGCGAGGAAGATTTGTCAACACCTGTTCCTTCCTCTCTAAATGATATTCCTTTGCCACGAGAGGAGGTTGGACTGTGTTGGGCCAGGTGTTTTACCAACCTTATAGAAGCTTCAGTGAATGAAGGTCTAGTGGGAGAATATTCTGGAATGGATGATGAGCCACCAGTCTCAAACATGGTACTCGGACCTTCATCAGATTGTTTTGGTGGAGAGTAAACAGTGGTAGCAGTGACTGTGGAGAGAACTTGAGGTGCACTTCCCACAGTGGGTACCTCCAGACTTGCAAATTATTGGCTTGTTTCCATAGAAGACTGAGAGGTCTGAGGCTGAGTTGAGTCAGGAATAATTGGAGCAGATGTTGAGATGGATGACATAGAGGGAAGCATCTCTGATGTCACATCTCCTTGGCTTGATACAACCTCCAGGGGCTTTGATGTAGAGAGCAAAATCTTGAGAACGTTTCCTTCATCTCTAGTATTGGTTGCTGAAGAAGCAACTTCATCGACTTTATTAACACAGCTGCTGGGAATTCCAGGAAAAGGACCGAATTCTTCATCGTCAAGATCAAATTCTATATTTGTCGGGATGTCATCACTAATCCCTGTAAAGTCAATTTCCTTCAAAAACTCTACGTCGCCATAAAGATCATCATCATCATCCTCTTGAGCAGATTGCATTTCATCTTCTTTCTGATAATCATGTTCCTCAGCCACAACGGCTGAAGGAGAATCATGGACCTCCTCAAATTCTGGCTCGGAGGTTGAATGAACAATGTCTTCAGATTCCATAGGGATGGACTGCTCTTCTAATTCTATTTGATCATTCTCTTCAAAGATTCTGAATTTGATCAATGGAAATTTTCCTTCAAACACGAGTTTCCCACCTCTCTTTTGTTTCATTAGCCCAAAAGCACTTGGACCAACGGATTTGAGATCCAAGGTTTCATTTCCCCTCCGCAGCTCGGGATACATTACATTGAAGATGATTTGCAAAAATATTGGGTACATCAAGAACTTATCCCTCTTGCTCCCTTCAAGGTTTAGAACCAACTCATGCGTTATGAATTTGGAGAAGTTGAACTCAAATCCTGTAGCCAAGGCTGCGATTGCTCCTGTGTTAGCTAGGGAGATTTCATTTGCACCTGATCTCCTGCCGGAAATACAGCTCATAAACACGTGGGCCAGATATTTCCAACAAGGAGGAAGCAACTTCTTGATGGTTAGGGGAAAAGTTCCCTCGTACCCCATGTGTTTTAAGACATCCTGGGTTTGATGATTGTCAATCTCTATTTGGAGAGATTCTCGAATGATGCTCTCTGTCACTTGAACTTCCTTTCCTTCAATTGTAGCTTCAATGGACTTTTCACCCTGATTATCCTTTTTCACAACTGCGCTCCTCCAGAAATCATTGATCAGATTCTGGTAAATTGCAGGGCATATGGTTAAAGCATGGACCAGGCAAGACTTTTTCAAACCATCAACAATGAACTTTAAGTCATTGTGAGCTGCAGGAGGGTCTTCGAGAAAAAATGGCAGAGTTGTGGACCTTAGCAAATTCCATGTCTCCCATCTTAATCTGAAAATAAACACAAGTAATCATTAGAGAAAAATTAATTTTGGAAATGGTGCAAACCACACATAAAAGTGCACACAGCCGCACACGTGCAAGTGTGCAGCCGCAACCGCACACGCTCAACCGTTCACAGATTAATGTAGCCGCACACGGTTCAGCCGCACACGCCCGTGTGCGGTCGCACTTGCATACGAAACGATTGATACTTTGATTAAACAGAAAACGATGAATGATTTTTTACAAAAAATTCGTTATTTGAGCCGTGTTCATGAGAATTACCAGGTAAGAGCTTTGATTTCAAGAAAAATAGTGGAATATTCAAAGAGTTAGAGAGAGAGAAAGCTGTGTGTGCGGTTGAGAGAAAAGCAAATGGAAACAGTGCCGGTGATAGTCTCACCGCAAACACCCTATATATACACAAAAAATTTTCTTTTGCTCCCCCTCACCTTTTTAATAATTAAAACCGATGCCCATACTCACCTTTTTTTTCAGAAACAAACCATTTTGAGGATTAAATGACTAAAATTTATTATTCCTAAGGATTTTAAAATTAAAAACTAAAAGAAAACTTATTAACTAAGATAAAAATAAAAATAAAAATAGAATAGACTAAAATAAAATAAAATAAAAATGGAAATATTATTAACGACAAAGAATTAAATTTTAATTTTTAATCCTATATAAATTGTTTTAACCAATTGAGATTAGGGATCAAAGTTGTTAAACAGTCGTTGTTCATTTATCAATTCCTTTTCCTACATGAATAGATCTGGTCGATCGCCGGCATTGTGGTCCACTTAAACACGAAAAATTTTGTGACAAATTTGGACATGCTATAGCTGACAAGACAGATTGACCCTAAGTTACTAGATAAAATTCCTAAGGACCATTTATCTGATGATGACCAAGGATATTGTTGTCCACCTAAATTGAGCAGCGAGATCTACAGACAATCTATAATTGTTCAATTTTAGATGTACTAAAACATGTTTCCCGCTTCCTGATATACCCCAATAATCAAGAACTTCCGAGATACTCCTTACTTTAGGTGAGCAGACTATTGTTCATAGAGAGGATAGATTCAGATTATTATTAATTGTAGTTTTTAGAAGGATTGAGAAGTAGAAGGTTGCATATGTTGTGTACCGGGTTGGATTGTTAATCACGCAAAGGAGACAGCATATGGCTAACAGATAGGAAGAATTTCATAGATATAATATGTAGAGAAATAGATTTGCATATGTTGCAGTCCAGGTCGGATCTCTTCTAATCACGTAAAGGAGGCAACATATGACTAACAGTAAGAAAGAAAGAAAATAATTTTCTACAGACCTACTTTATCGGAATTCCCCAGTTTCTCCATCAATACCGGAATTAAGGAAAAAATCCGTACATCATGGAAAAGTTAAACCACAGTTTTAGATACGGGCTCTCTTAATGTGACTGATGGATTCTCATGTATATCTCCCTGCTCAACCTATCAAAGCGTCATATTGTCAGGCTAAACGAAACTATCTTGGTCAATATTTATCAAGTCTCTAGATTCCTTAAGTTCATCTGCACCTAGTCAAGACCGTTAAATTCTTCGTGCCTACCAGCACATCAAATACAGAGCCTAGACAATCCAGTTTTGGTACTTTACACAGACTCAGATTGCCCGCTATCACTTGTTAATATCATTTCCCAAATCATATCATAAAACACAGATATATATTTTTAATTTTTTTTTGTTTTTCTAATGTTTTTGGATTTTCTAATTTTTTGTTGTTTTTGGATTTTCTAATTTTCTGATGTTTTTGGATTTTCTAATTTTATGATGTTTTTAGATTTTCTAATTTTTTTTAATGTTTTTGGATTTTTGATATTTCTCCACCTAAATTTGTGCATAAAATAAAAAGAAAGATAATCAGCAAATTTATACTAAGCTAAACACAAAAAAATTAATCCTCAAAACGGATCATTTTCAGAAAATTGATCAGCACATCGAATCGAGCTTTGTTAATCGGCTTGGTGAACATATCCGCTATATTATTATCAGAGCGGACCTGTTCTAACCGAATGAGTGAACGCTCATAACATTCTCTGATAAAATGAATTTTGATGTCGATGTGCTTGGTTTTTGAGTGCTGGACCAGAGTTTTGGTAATTTGGATCGCAGCCTCATTATCACAGAAAAGAGGGGTTTCTTGAAAATTCAAATCGTAGTCCAACAGCTGATGTTGGATCCAGATGACTTGAGAACAACATGCAGACGCAGCAACATACTCCGCTTCTACTGTTGAGGTGGAAACGGTATGCTGCTTCTTGCACTGCGATGAAACCAATCTATCGCCCAGAAATTGGCATCCTCCTGAAGTCGATTTTCTATCAAGCTCACACCCGCCATAGTTGCTGCCTGCAAAAGCATAAAGGTCAAATTCTGGATTTTTTGGATACCAAAGACCCAGTTT
This sequence comes from Lactuca sativa, assembly GCF_002870075.4. Lineage (NCBI taxonomy): Eukaryota > Viridiplantae > Streptophyta > Magnoliopsida > Asterales > Asteraceae > Lactuca > Lactuca sativa. The sequence goes on from NC_056627.2 coordinate 51,896,432, forward strand.
TGGGCACCCTTTGAGATACCGAAAAATCCATTTGACAACAATTAAATGAGAGAGTTTAGGATTAGCTTGGTAGCGAGCACATTGACAGACCACAAACATTACGTCTGGGCGACTGGCAGTCAGATACATGAGTGATCCGATCATTGATCAATAATGCGTATGATCTACGGATTCACCCTCAAGATCAGGGGTCAGTAGAGGTCTTTCTGCCATGGGTGTAAGAGCAGGTTTCACGTCTCGGAACCCGAACTTCTCCAACACATCATCCATATACTTTGCTTGGTGAATAAGGATTCTAGTTGAAGATTGTTGGACCTAAAGCCCCAGAAACGTGGTCATCTCCCCAAGCGAACTCATCTCGAACCTCTTCTTCATCACTGCTTCGAACTCTTTGCAAAGCTGTTGGCTTGTCGACCCGAAAATAATGTTGTCCACATAGATTTGAACAAGAATTTGATCTGGAACGACATGTTTGATGAATAAGGTTTGATCAATGGTGCCTCGGGAATAGCCATGGTTGAGCAAATGCTGAGTTAGGGTAGCGTACCAAGCTCTAGGAGCTTGATGCAGCCCATACAGAGCTTTGTCTAACTTGTAAACATTGTTGGGAAGTTTTGAGTTAACGAAACCGGGTGGTTGGTCAACGTAAATCTTCTCCTTGACCTTGCTGTACAAGAAAGCCGTCTTTACATCCATTTGGTATATGGTGAAGTTCATATAGGAAGCATATGCAAGGAAGATACCAATGGCTTCCAAGCGAGCGACCAGAGCATAAACATCCATATAATCAAGACCCTCAACTTGCCGAAACCCGCGAACCACTAATCTGGCCTTGCTACGCACAATCACACCTGAGTCGTGTTGTTTATTCCGAAAGACCCATCGGGTGTCAAAAGATTTCTTTCCTTTTGGAAGCTCCACCAACTTCCAAACCCCGAGCTTCTCGAATTGATTAAGTTCATCATGCATGGCGTCAACCCAACTGGGCTCATTTAGAGCCATTTCGACATTTTTGGGCTCAATCTGATAAATAAAGCAAGCATAGAGACACGTATTAACATCTCCACTCTGACTTCGCGTTTGAACACCGTCGCCCAGCTTGCCAATGACATTCTCTATTGGATGGTCACGCTGAATACGTGCAGGGATCTCATAGCTGATAACATTGATAGAGACTGGAAGAGTATGAATGTTAACCGCTCCATCATTTGCTGTGTGATCTACAGTAGATGAACAAGGTTCGTTCGGAGGATCTGCCACAAACTCTTCAACAATACTTTCTGGAAAGAGAAGTTCCATCAAATTTGAAGTTACATCGGAAGTCTCGTGGTTCATGAACTCTCATTCCACCGGAGTTAGAGGAGTAGCAATAACATTAGGAGAAGGTCATTAAAGAGAAGACTCAGAATATTCAGTGTGTACAGAGGGCACCATTGTAGGATCAGAAGAAACCAGTGGTGGTTGGTAGACAACTTCGTCTTCTTCATCTTCAATAATAATCTTCGAATTTGACGTAGATCCTTCTTGATTATCTGAGGACACATTGAATGATTTGAAAAGAGATGTGTAGTCAAATAGCCAATCGGGACCCACTCTTGCATCTGTCTCATTTTCTTCGAGCCAACGAACATCGAAAGATTCTACAATCTGTTTTGTATTCTTGTTGTAAACCCTGTAAGCAGTTCGAGCAACATATCCAAGAAAGTAACAGTCATCGGATTTTGCATTGAATTTGGGGTTTGATTCCAAGTGGAGAAGGGTGCAAGGCCAGACAAATACTCGGAAATGGCTGACAGATGGCTTGTGTCCGTACATAATTTCATACGGTGTCTTCATTCTGGCTTTGTTGATCAGCACGCGATTCTGAACGTAGCACGCAGTGTTAATTGCCTCTGCCCACAAGAACACAGGAAGCTTGGAGTCACAGAGCATCGTCCCTGCGGCGTATTTTAGAGTTCGATTCCTGCGTTCGGCAACCCCGTTTTGTTGAGGTGTTCGAACGGATTTGAACTGATGCACAATCCTCTTCTCAATGCAAAAATGGTCAAGAACGGCGTTCTTGAACTCTGTTCCATTATCAGTACGCAACGCTTTCACTCAATTGTTGGTCTGATTTTCGATCATCACAATGAATCTTTTGATGAGGTCAGCGATCCCAGCTTTGTTGGACAGAAAGAAAAGCCAAGTGAACCGAGAGTAATCGTCTATCACAACGAGGCAGTATGAGTTGCGATTGATGCTGAGAACATTAACCGGACCACATAAATCCATATGTAACAACTCGAGCACTTGACTTATGGAGTTTATCTGCTTTGGAAAGTGTGGTTTCCGATGATGCTTTCCCTGAGCGCAGGAAACACATTTTTCAAATGTAATGAAATCTCTGACAGGTAACCGTCGGACCAGTTCGTTCTTCGCAAGCTGATTCAATTTCTTTGCATTCGCATGACCGAGACGACGATGCCACAACATCACATTTTGTTTAGAAGCTTTGGAGAAAAGACAAGTGACTTCGTCAGGGATATTGCTGTTCATGTCTATAATGTAGGCATTCCCATCCCACTTAGATCTTACAAGAATCCAATCTTCAGGGATGACAACGCCAGGCTTTAAGATCAGACACTCCTTATCTGTGAAATGAGTGGGGTAACCCTTGTCGCAGATATGGGACACACTCAGCAAGCTATGCTTTAGTTCAGGAGCAAAGTTAAGATTCTCAAAATTAAGCACTCCATTTGAAAAAGTTCGTTTTTGAGTAATTTTTCCGCCCTCTTCGTTCGCAAAGGAAACATATCCTCCATTAAAAGTTTGAATGTCGTGCAGTTTAGATATGTCTCCAGTCATGTGCCGGGAGCAGCCGCTGTCGACATACCAAGGTCTGACGACATTCCTCTGCAACTGTCCCTGCACGATGAGTGGAACCATTTAGTTTTGGGGACCCAGGTCATCACAATCCTGGGTTGACCTTTTCCTTTCACAGATTTTTCATTCGATTCTTTCTTTTCTTTTGATTTAGAGGTTAATGGTGATTGATCTGAAGTTGATTTTGAAGGTGATTTTTGATGGGTTTTGGTCATAAGACATCCTATGTGCTCATACAAACCCTAATGCTTGGATCTAGGTTTCTCTATTGTACATGCAAGTTATCCAAGACTATAAACCCTAATTCTAGCATTTAAGTAATCATATTAACATGAGAATAGGTTTAAGATGTTACCTTGATTGTTATGTAGCAATAACAATCCCAAATCTCCTTGTATTGACTTTAGAAAGCTTAGAGTCACAATTGTCACTCCTCTAATGGTTCACAAACACCATAAGCAAGAGGATGAAGAGGAGAGAGGATAGAGGCTGCCCAAAATCGTCTACAAAACCTAGAGAAGTCTTAGCCAGGTTTTTGGTCCTTAAGGGGTCTATATATAGTGAGGCTATTAGGGTTATCTAACAAGGAAACCCTAATTTGGATGCTTAAGCCCTAAGCAACCCATGGACTCCTTTAATTAAGGCCCTTGGACGATTTCCTTATGGGTTTCCCCATAGAATTCGTCCACTCCTTAATATAAGACAATCCATGGCCCAAATTGCAATTATCTTATAATTACAATTCCAGTCCCTTCAGTTTAATTATTCTCTTTTAGTCACAAAACTAATTACCAATTAATTATTGACTAATATTAATTAAACAATATGATTTCTCCTTTAATATATTATTCTCATAATATATTAATAAATCATATTTAATCCTTTCTCTCCATAATTCATCCTATCAAGTTGCTTTGGTGAAGGCAACCCAAAAGGACCATGCACCATCGGGTCAAGTACATACCAAAATAGTTATGGACTTAGACACTAATCCAACAATTTTGGTATCCACTGAAAGTTAGGTTTTGAAAATTTGTTAGTTTGCTTCGAGCCAGTGGATTTTCTACTTGAAGAGTTTGAAGATCCGGTCCTACTCTTTGACAAATTCAACTTAGGCTTAGCCTGAGTTGATTTTGGCAAACTCTTGTTGTTTTTACGGAAAACCTGTTTATTCTTTTGAGAATTTTCCATTTTCTTGTTTAAATTTGTGTCAATTCACCATTTCGAGAACGAGTTTTGGGGGTTTTCTAGTTAAATATCGTCCCCGAAATTCGTTCTCCCCTCTTTTTGTTGTATGAGAAACAAACATCCGGTTCATACAATTTCTTGCAATGTGTCCAACAGTGCCACAGTTAAAACATATTTATTTATTATCAATGCTTTTGGCACTGCTGTCAACAGATTTATTCTTTCCTTTTTCATTTTTAACACTTCCATGCTTGCAAGATCCATCACAGGATTTTGAAGCAGATGTGGAAGGTGTAGAGACATTCAAATCAGATTTAGCAGTTTGATCAGAAACAACACCATCATTAACAAAATTATCAGTCTGAAATAAAACACCACCAGACACAAAAACATTAGCGTTTGATTTTGAACAGACTCATCACAGAAATTAACACCAGACTTAGACACAAGATTATTTGACTCAAAAGTTTCATCTTCATGCTCCCCCTGAACTATTGATATATCTGCACTTAAGGTAGAAGCGTTAGTATGCAAACTCTCATTATTAGACTGTATTTCCTGCTCAGAAGCTGACTTTCCATATACCATGCGAGGTTCTCTGTTAATTTCTTCTTGAGACAAGGGAATAGCATCGTAGTTGTGATTGAAGGGGGGAGGGACACTCTCAAATCCTAGTCCAACTTTTATTTTGTGACAACCCGAAAATTTCTAGCTTGCATTCTTCATTTCTTATCAATAATAGACTCGTTTTTATATCTTGTAGTACCAGTTAGGGTCTATTGGAGCGTTCTAAATGTGTTATAATCAAGGTTGGAGTGTGGAAATGGGTTAACTCAAAGTGTAGGAATCAAAAAGAGGCCAAACACTCCAACACATGGAGTGTGCGGCCACACACATGTGTTTGCGGCCTCACACTCTTCCCAACCGCACACTCCACCTATATATACCACACTTAGTCATTTTTGAACATTTCTTTCACTTCTTCAAGCATAGAACTCGAAATCCTCTCAAGTATCATCCATTCTCCTTGAAGATCTTCATAAAAGGTACCAAGAACACCAAGAACACCAAGAACACCATCTGGCCGCACACATGGCAGCACATACCATCTGGCAGCACACATGGCCGCACACAGGGCCGCACACAAGTGCAGGCAGCACACTAGGCCGCACACACACATATAGTGTGTATTTTGGCCATACACTCCCTTGTATAGCCTTTTAACCCTTCATACAATCATTTATGGTTGTAACACTTCAATATAAGTGTTCACTAGTCCCTAAGGTGGTCCCAATTCATTAATTAGTTGTTCATAACACTAATAATATTCATATATGTTTCAATATATGCTAAATAGGATTCGCGTGTGTACTCAAGCCACCACTTGACACTTAGCAACTGATCCAACATTTTCATCAGAACCACTCACAACAGGTGAGTTCATACCCCTTAATCAATGTTTTAAACTGTTTTTAAATGTTTTATGGGGGTGATACAAGTAGAATAATGCTAGTTATTATATCAATCACATGTGATTAATAAGCAGCATTCAAATGATTGGCTACTCATTAGCCGTTTTACTAAACAGTTTCCTTCAAATGTCTTTTATAAACACTTTATGTGTTTAAAACTCCTTATTTCTCCGTATATTTTACTCCGTATATTACTTTTCAAACTTATTTACAATCGTGTCTCAAACAAATGTTTCTTTATACTAAACCGTTTTATCAAACCCATGCCTTCAAACCGTTTTATAGATTGACATCAAGTCGATCTTTTCTTAAGATAATAACTATGTTCAAAGGTTTTACAAAACTTATTTATGTTTTTTAAATTATAAATTGCATGCCTCTATATGTATAGTTATATAAGAAATGTTTAAAAGACTTAGGAAGGCTATCCACCCTATTTCATTTTCGCGCTTGAGATGTGGTCTGGTGGGATATCGGGTACTCGTCCGAAGGCCGTTTAAATATTAGTTATATAACATATATAAATATATAGTCATAAAGGTCCTTCCAGTTCATCCCATGCCCTTGGGTAGCAAGGGTATACATCCATGTCCATTCATACCAAGTTAGATTACTAGTAAACTACCATATGGGTAGTTTAGGAAGATACTAGAACTATTACTAGAACACAATATCATACTATGAGTCAGTTCATTCATGAGTCAATACTTACTACTATGAGAACATATACAACTATACTAGAGAAGAACATATACAACTATACTAGAGAAGAACATATACAACTATACTAGAGAGAGAACATATACAACTATACTAGAAAGAGAACATATACAACGATACTAGAACGAGTACATTACTATACTTGCTAGGTAGAGAGCACGTATAATACTAGCTAGGTAGAGAGCACGTACATTACCATACTACCACATAGATATGGTCACATGATCATATTTACTTGAGTACACTTACAAGAATTACTAGTACATTTTATATGTATAGATTCTGTTATATAATCCTCATTCTTATCTTTACCTTGTGATTCAATCACATAATCGATGAGATAGATTGGATTTAATATCCTAATACCCAAGGATACATTGCGGGACTGACCATTCCTAAAATCTCTGTTAGCTAGAAAGGTAAAAGCACATCCACGGATGTTAATGGTTGATACCATTACATGTATACTTTTGGGGACTGACTATTCCTATACCCAACTGTTAGCAACAGAGGTAAATGTACATCTATGGATGTCTTCAGTTAACATTGTTAGTTACCCTTTTTTCAAAAGGGTAATGCTAATACAGCTTGGTCTTGGTAGAAGACTACATTCAGAATAGTTAGGTCTTGGTAGAAGGCTACATTCAGAACAGTTAGGTCTTGGTAGAAGATGACATTCAGAACAGTTAGGTCTTAGTAGAAGACTACATTCAGAACAGTTAGGTCTTGGTAGAAGACTACATGCAGAGCAGTTAGGTCTTGGTAGAAGACTACATTGAGAACAGTTAAGTCTTGGTAGAAGACTCCTTTTATTACTAATAGGAATCATAGGGATTTCTAGGGCTTTTCAAACGTTTACAGTTGTTTTACAACCATTTTCATACCTACAGTTCATTTACATTTTCAATACTTACAATTCGTATACATACAAATACTTACATTTCAAATACATACAAGTTACATACAAATTAAGACACTAAAATACTTATGATCTCACCAGCTTCAAAGCTTATACTCGCTTTCAAAATTACTTGTATCCTCAGGTCGTCATAGACAGGTACAGATGCAAGGATTTGGGAAGATGGAGCTCATTGAAGACTCATCTTTCATTTTGATTTATTCATTAGTGTCTATTATACATATCAGAATACACATGTATTAAAATTATATTATTAATGCAATGGATGATGTTGTTTCTTGTTTACAACTTTTCATTGTTGTGCTACTGTACATGACGTCCTCCACTCCAGAACGTTTTCGCCGTTCTTGGTTTTGGGGTGTGACATATTTGATTACCATGAGTGATATCTCTCCAATGCGATTGAGCTTCGATCAGTTTTGCAATCTTTTCACTTGACCCATCGTATTTTTTGAAATTACATTCATCATTTTCAAAACGATTTTTCAATGTTTCAAGTTCCGCGGTTACAACAACAAATTTTCTTTTGAGATGATCATTGTTCTCACATTTGTTGTTGTAATCCTCTTGCAAAATTTTAAAATCTTTTGTTTTATTTTCTAATTGAGTTTTTAAGGTCTTTTGATTTTTCCTAAGTGTATTTCCCTCATATTTCAAGTCCTCGTTCACTCTTTTGATTATCTCAATTTGATCCCTCAAAAAATTTAAAATTTTTAATACAAGATTGAGAACAACCGAATTCACTAACCTCAGGTTTGACCGGTTCTGGAGTGGTCTGCACCATGAATGCAAATTGCAGATTCATCAACCCCTCTTCTGGATCTGCATCTATTTCCTCTTCATCTTCATCCTTGATTTGAGCAACATGTGCCTTTTCATGTCCCGAAATGTTTAAGGCCTGAATTTGATCTTCCCAACTAAAAGATTGGGCCACCATTGCCAAGTTTGCAGATTTATTGTTTGAAGATGATTCTTCGTTGTTGATGTGGACAAAAGTCACTGGTACCATTGTTCTTTCAGAGTTTTCACGTCGATCGGGTTTTGGGCATTCCCTTGCAAAGTGTCCTGGTTCATGACAATTGTAACAACGCAACTTTCCTTTACTGAATCCCATTTTCTTGTCAGAATTTCCACCCCAGTTGTTCTTTCCAGTCTTCTTGGAGAATTGTTTAGCCCTGAATATTGCCATTGCCATTTGCCAAGTAATATCCATCTCTTCCACATCCTCTGGATGGATTTGGTCGAGATCAGCGAATGAGAGTTGCGTAGAGAGCTCTCCGGCCACAAAGGTATTGTATTAGTTCACTAACCCAGTAGCGAGAGCCATATTTTCCACCTTTTCACTTGCAAATGAACTTTGAGAACCAATTCCGTGAGTTTGAACTGCAACAACTGTGAAAGAACCAACACTAGAACCGACTTGAGATATGTTTTGAGATTGAGGGACATGAGTTTGTTGCATTTGAGATATGTTGTATGGTATGGTTTGATGGGCTACATAAGTTTGAGCTTGAGGAACCTGAACTTGAGAATTTGGATGAGTGGTAAAGCTTTAGAAAGCGGCGTTGTTGTTTTGAATTCTAAGATTAGCTGTATAGTACGAGTTGACATGGTTGATTTCTCTGTGTTTATCATCAAGATCGCAAGCTTTGATGATTTCCATTGTTTTGTCCAAGCTCAATCGGTTCAGGTCTTTTGTCTTTTTAATCACTGAGACATTCATGTCCCATGATTTTGGAAGAGAATTTAGCTGCTTTTTGTTGATTTCGAACTTAGTAACCATCACACCCGCGGAGCTCATTTCAGTGGTTAGTGTGATAAACCTTTGCAGTTGATTTTCCAATGTATCTCCCAAGACGTAATTGAACATGTTGAATTTTTGTCGGAGCATGTCTTGTCGGCTTTGCTTCATGTCTTCATTTCCTTCGTAGACTTCTATGAGCGCTTCCCACAATGCCTTTGCTGATGTATATTCACGAAATCCTTGTGCAATCATAGGAGACAATGCCATGGTGAGTGTAGTGAGTGCCTTTTCTTGTTCTTCAACTCTTTCAAAGTCATCATCAGTGTAGTTTTCAATCTGTTTGTCAATTACAGTGCCATCTTCTAGAGTGGATGTAATCTGAATCAGTCCTCTTAAAGTACTTCTCCAAAATTTGAAATCTTTCATCTTGATATATTTTACAATTCGATATTTCCATTTAGGAAATCCTTCAGCTGACAACAATCTGGGAATACGAGTAGTGGTTCCCATAATTGCATCCAAATCCTGATGAGCAATCATGCTTTGAGATTCCATTTTGACAAGCTTAAGTGATTGTTACCGCACACAAAGTATAACCGCACACAAGGTTTTACTTAACCGCACATTCAACTTCAACCGCACAGTAAGAAGAACACTTAATAACACACTAGTTGTAACCGCACACACTTAACAACATACAAAACTCAACAGCCAATTCAACCGCACACGCTTAACAACAAACTCAACAACAAATCCAACCGCACACCCTTAATAGCACACTTAATTTAACAGCAAACCCAGCCGCACACTCTTAACAACACACAATTTTGAATGCAACCGCACACACCTTAATCAATACACTCAACCGCACAAACTTGGCATCACACCTTCAAATAATGGACCGCACACCTTCAAACAGTGAACCACACACCTTCAAACAGTGAACCGCACACCTTCAAAAAGTGAACCACACACAAAAAATGCTACCCGTACACACGATTTTCTCAGATTTTTGATGGAACTTGATTTCAAACTATTAAAAATAGGAATCAAACAACAGTTCCTTGATCAAATGCACTTCAAAAACAGTGAAATTTTGCAACCTCACACTCTAAAATACTTCAATTGATACCAAATTGGCTCTGATACCAATTGTTAGTCCCCAAATTATGGATCCAATTCAGTAATCAATGAAGTTAATAGCAATCAAAATGAAGTGTAGAAGGAGTAGAAGAAAGATAACATGAAGCATGCACACATCAATATCATAAATGTCAAGTACACCTTAAGAAAGCACACCCACTACAGTGTTCAGCAACAAGTACAATCTGACACACCTCAACACCTATAAATAGTACCCCCACGAGCACACGAGTGTGCAGCCATACACATGTGTGCGACCGCACACACGTGTGAGGCTGCACACATACATCAAATTCAAATCACTACACTGCCATACAAACACTGTCACCCTGATCAGATCTATACAAAATTAATGCCTAGCTCAAACCACAATATTATGGACTTTCAATGGTAGTATGGGTTCGTACTACCAGAAGCACAGGACCCATACGTGTAACAGGGATGTCACAACCCTTACGGGTTTCGTTACTTAGAATAGCTCATATGGTATGAAATACGCCTTATCTGATATTTTATGGTTTATTTTCAGTATGGTGTTCGGGAGGGGATCCGGATTAGGAGCTGGAGCGGGTGGCTAGGATAGGTCGTGGATGATTGTGATGGGTTTGGTATACTACAATATCTTATGGTGCACATACAGCTCTAAATACCTTTGATCTATGTCTTCTCTAATTATACATGCAAATGGTTTCCAAGGCGTTAAACCTATAACTAGCATGCATTTGATATAAACCATACAAGATACTAGTTACGATAACATACCTTTTATGTACCTTGATGTCTTCATGTACTTTGAATTAAGAGCTTAGCCCCAATAGTGTGGAAGCCTCAAATGAAGTCACACCACATCATGGACAAAGGTAGTCATTTGAGAGAGATCCTTCCTACAACAAAAATCATCCATATGAACTCCAAGAACATCTGTCACATTTTTGGCTAGGTACTCACCTATTTATATGTAGGATTCCAAGGGTCATGCGTACAACCCAAATCTATACCCATGGGTTTTATGATCGATGGTTCATGTGGCCCAACTCTTTATATATCCATACATAAGCTTGGTCCAACATGGATCAAAAGCCCAACACATATAAATATAACTAATTACCATAATTAATCCCCATAGATTTAATTAAACTCTTTCGATCACTAAATTAATTCTTAATCAATACTAATTAAAACATATGATTTCATATTAATATATTAGAACTTATAATATATTAATAAATCATATATAATCTTCTCTCAAGAGTCTATCCTAACAAATTGTCCTGATGATATGCAACCCAAATGGACCATGCTACTCTCGGGTCGAGTACATACCAATAATAGTTATGGGCTTAGACATCTAATCCAACAGTCGCCCACTTGGATAAGTCTAAAACTCTTATTGCATGTATGACTCCAAAACCTGACTAGCAATCGTAGCTCTTAAAAGCCGCTGTCGAACTTCGACCTAGTCAATGACTTGTCCATTAGATAAGGAATCATATATTCCTCCATTCTAGATATCATATGGAATGAGACATGAATTATAATCATTCTCTATGTCCATCTGTTGTTTCCTGATTTCCGATTTATGACGACTAACTAATTGAACAAATCAAATCAGTCCAGGCCTGGCCGAGCACTTATGTTTGTCATCACTAAATCATCGAGGGGCCCACATATATCGCTTTTATCCTTTGAAGGGTAAAAGGAATGGATAAACTTAGACTCATATGATTTCTATATGTACTTATCAAATCACACACAAAAATTTGTTTTATAACTCCATGTTACTGGTGCATTTTCACATAATCAATGTGTAACCGACTTGTAGACTGCAACTCATATCTTTTGGTTTGAAGAATATAAGATATTATCGTCTCATGATCACTTGTGATAAAATCCATGAAGTGAGTCAAATGAGCGTGGGTTTAATCCAATACTCGAATCTCATTCCAGGTGCACTCATGAACACTGCAGCTATGTATAGGCCACCTAGAGAAACTACAGACCCATTCACGATAGTCTTGCCTCAATACCTACTTCCACAGTAGGATTGACTATGGATAGTTTAAATAACCTAGTTATTCAGGAAGTCAAAACATGCAAAGTGAAACACAATAATAATACTAATCCTATACGGCCCAAACACTTTTGAGTCATATTGATTACTCATTATTCATTGTATAATGTTTCGGATAATCGACTTCATACTTGAATTAAAACAATAGTTATGCCATGCTCCAAGCATGCACACTATGTTTACTTATGGTCCTTTCTTTGTGGAATAGATCAAGTGACAACATTTCAATGGTGCTCATTTCACAATTCCAAATCCTTATTGTAAATGTAAGAATACCAAATTCTTGCCATTTACCGAAATCTGTTAGATTCTAAACTTATATGCATTGATCCTCTTGTAATGACTATGCACAGAAGTCACAAAGACTTGGAAACATCATTACAAAGTTTTCCAATGGAGAGAAATTCCATGGAAACGAAGTCTCAAATTCAAAGTATATTCCTTTGAACATCCTTCTTGCATTAAGTTTTCTAATCTTACACAGATTTAAAGAATAATTTCCACTTATGGAAACATTTCCATATTCCCATTTTGACTATCACTTCTGAAAAAAAGTTGCCTCTTTTTAGAATATGTCAATATGGTCCTTCCAAAATTTACACTATACTTCTAACTGTCCATGAGCAACCAATCTTTAGAAAACCCCAGATTGTCCTCGATAATTGCTTAATCAATTTAGTCATATCCAGTTCTAGTACTTTTTCCCTCTTAATGCCCTAGGCATTTGGAAAATTTTAGAACAAATGAATATTACAGCACATGTAATCGATCCTATATCTGAAGCATATGTGACACGATTCATGATGTCTCACATAAAGACATGATACTAGACTAGTCTTTTGCTATAATATTTCAATTTCTATTTGCCATGTTCTCGTAATTCAGATTATGAAATGGGATACCGTAATCATAATCGAATTTTAGAATGCAAATAATGTAATTATGACTATATTTGATTAAAAACTCACAATCTAAGCTTTTAGAATTGGAATGAAGTATAATTTCCTCTCATTTAATTATAGCAAAACAACTTTTAAACCCCCGCAACTTCACGAATTAAAACCTTTTGTTTTCTATAATTAACATTGCTAACTTGCAATACTAAACATAATAATCATGCTCCCACTAACATGATAATTATTAGCATAACACTTATGCTCGCACTATCTTTGACATGTATGCAGAAATCAGCTGGACTTCTAGATATCAATACTTATTGACTTTCTTACAAAATTTTAGATTTTTGATACGCGATGCTTCGATAAAACTTTATCTAAGCTTCCCAAAATCATACACCTTTCCTTAGATAGCTCACATGTGTGTCTAAACAATTATGAAAAGGGACGCCATAATCATAATGTTTAGACCTTTTGCCATTTCTCACAATTCGAACTATGAAAAGGGATGCCGTAATCATAATTGAATTTGAGAAATGCAAATATCACAACTGCTAAGTTTTTAAAAATCTACTTAGTGAAAGCATTTCCTCACCATCATTTTCATGAATCAGAGAGAAACCTTATGACACTTAGATTTTATGGTGTATGTGTTCCTATCCATGTGAATTTGTCAAAACCATTATCTCAAGACAAGGTTAGTGGCAAACTCAAACTCATATGGATTGTACTTGTCTAATCTTAACTTCTTGCCACTTGGAAGCACAAGGGCCTACCATTGCTTCCAAGTTGTTATGCAAACAATTGAGAACTCGTAGAACTCAGATGCATAGTCAACTTTAACTGGAATGGGCACATAAATAAGAATATGTCAACACGATACGTTACAAACCTCAAGTCGTGTGCTAGTGATAAACAACATGTTTTATTCTTGATTAGTTCTTGAAATTTTTTCAAGATCTTTAAGACTCCCACTGACCTCTTGACATATAAGATTCTCTTGTCAAGAACCATTCCTTGACAAAACAAATATTCTAGAGTTAGTGCGGATTCTTATCAAGATAACACTTCACACAATTGATCTAAGTTGGTCTTTGTCTTATCCAAGACATCACAACTTACCAACTTCAAATGTACAATAAGAATAAACATCTTATTCTGCATTTGAAAAGTGTTTTAAACCTTTTAAAGATTATGTCACTCAAGTTACAAACTTGGAGTACGACTCTAAGACTTGTTTTTGGAACGAAGTATGATTCATCTTTTTGATTTTAACCATTTCAACAATCCATTATTCCTCTTCTTAGCCAAACAAATGCACTAAGATATGATTTGAGAATCAATTGTGATATGGTTTCATAATCACTAAGATAATCATAAAACAAGATACTCACGTACTCTCCTATCTTTTCAGATTGGAGAAACTTTTATCTTTTTGCCTAATTTGATACTTCTCATTCGTTTTTCTTTACATTGAAAAATTTCCAATGTTTCAGAATTACACTTAAACTTGTAAGCATAACCATATTCACTAAACTTTAGTAAATTATGACGAAATGCCTTATCGATCTTTGTGGTGGACCTGACCAGCGCACAACCAAGTGTACCTGATCCTATAGTCCTTCACTTGACTCACATATACATGTGAACAAGGAATTAGTCTTGATTTCCCAAAGATGAAAATTCTCATTCATAATACAATACAAGTTGCATGATTCCAAGTTTCTATCCTGCTGAAACTTGGGTGATGAGAATCTTTCTTTATTTGGTAAATTATGACACTACCACAAACGAAGGAATCAAATCCATTTTCCAGTATTGCTTTCAATGGAATCTTATAAACAACAATTTTTTCACGAATGCCATTGTAAGGAAATTTAAAAATAAATAAAATCAAAATTTTCCTTATTTATAAAATTTGCAGGAAAACTTTTCCTTACAATACAATTACAAATGAAAAACATGTTGTTATCTATTCCTAAGCAATCTATCATAACTCTCAGCAGCAGCTCACAATTTTGATCTTCGAGTCATGCGATTAAATTCCATCTTTGCGATCAGAATCAGTCACAGGCTCGCAAAGCCGAAAAGCAGAGAACAAGAAGTGAAAGCATCAATCCCGTAAAGAACGCAAGAGATCCCAAAGGCTGGCTATGCAACAACATCAAGTGGAAACTCCTGCCATTCCCGTACCGAGCAGGCCATACGAGGGAAAACTCCCAAAGTGTGATAAGTGTAGTTTCCATCATGATGGGGCTTGCCATGAGATGCAATGTTGCAATTGCCTAAAAATAGGGCACCATGCTCGTAGCTGTGGAGCACCAGCACGACCCATCACTCAAGTCCCTTTCATCAGGACTAACCATACGCACGAGAGTAGTTATAACACCGAGCGCTTTAGGAAGCAATTTTCAAAGTGGAATAACGAGGAGGGCACTCGTGTCCACATAACACTGGCTAAACACCGCAATCCTGTCACCAAAGCTAGTATTAGCCAGTCATGCCACCAATGCGGGGAGATAGGGCACTTCAAGAAGGATAGCCCTATAGCAAAGAACTCTGGCGCAGATGGGAGGATTCTCAGGATCACAGCTGCATGAGAGCCTACTCCAGAACCCTCGTTAATGTAACTTAGGCGTGTTGTCGTAACATACTTATAAACTATCCAGAACAAGTGCAACTAGAGTCTTACCTTTTGCGAGATCCTGTCTGTGTAGGGATTCTCGTGATGCGTATACTTGTCTTTTGTAGTATATCTTATTCGCAGCAATAGTCTTGTGGTAAATCTAAAGTTCTGTAACTTTTTTCATGGTTGCACGGTGGTGTTTTGTCTGTAAACGTCTTATGTTCAAATCTAATGTCTTTAAGTTTCAGTATGATTCCGACATTGTCATACGACTCGATTCAATTTGTTCTTCACGAAAACAGCTTCATACATACATCTCTTTCTGCTAGATCACTTTTACAGTGAAGCCGTCATATCAGAGCACCGAAGTACTCATGCCAGGAGTACCTCTTAGTTAATTTCTTTCCGAAGAAATCCCCGAAGTACCACTTGTGCAGTACGTCAAGTTCAATCCAAGGATTTATACGATTGATCTATCATTGAGGAATGTATGCATAAGAGTGATATATAATCAAGGTTCTACAGGTTTAAAATTGATGATTCCACTTTAACTTCTTTTTCCCCGATGGGATGTGAGCTTAAAGAAGAATCAGTTATTCGACTACCTTTTCAATCTTAATTATATACGACTCGTATACACGAAATTGTGATTGTGAAACCAGGTATGAATTCTAGTATGAACTTCAGGACGGAGAACTGCCTAAGCCTACGAGTAATCGCATCGTCAGTTGAACAAACTTAGAACCCAATACGACTCTTGTAAACAGATCGCCCTATAGTCTAAAAACCAACGAAGATACTAGAAAAGTACAAACAACTTAACGAACTGCACGGCGATAGAATAAGAAGACTAGGCTTCTCACCCTGGAGAACCCCCAGTCTTATTCTCCTAGAGATCGACGGATTACATCGTATGTGCCTCAGATATCGAGGACTCCGTCAAGATTTTCATTAGAAATCGTTATCTCTGCCTCGCATAGATGAAATGGTTGAGCAAACGCAAGGAAAGAATTACTTTCAGAAATGGATCTGAGATCCGAATATCACCAGTTTGAGTGTTAGGGAAGCATGTCCGGAAGACTATCTTCCGAATTCGATGCGGACACTTCGAGTCCGTAGTGACACCTTTCGGATAGGACCAATACGCCCATAGCTTTCATGAGCTAAACGAGTAAGGTACGTCTTTCTTACTCGGATCATTTCGTCATTTTTCCATGTAATGACTTACTTATCTACCCTCGTGGTAAGAAGAAAACCCATGGAAACATTTCCTACAGAGGAACTTTTAGCGAAGTTCTCTAGGCACGAGTTTTGAAATTGAAAAGTCGAATTTCTATGACACACTGATAGTAATGTGGGAGATTTTGAGTACTTTTTCAATTTGTAAAAACCGTTGAGCATTTGTCGACACCAGACACGCCGACAGTCTTTCGCCAAATTCTAGGTCTTACAGACCTACTGTCATAGTTCATTCAGAACCCCTCACAAATTACAGAAACCTTTACGACTTTGACCCAGCAAGGGGTGGCCTTTGACTGGGAAGTTAAGCAAGAAAAGGAACCTTTGGAATTCCAAGTGAGTGACCAAGTTCTTTAGGATAACTCACACTGGGAATGGCTTAATATGCTTCGTATCGCGTGGAAAGCTAAATCCAATATAGTTAGGACCTCTGAGATTCTTATCAGAATCGGTCCTGTGCCTCGCACAAACTAGACCTACTCCGCGAACTCAGTAACGTACATTATGCTCTTAGCTTCTCGATCATGAAACCATACCTTTCCGTTAGGACTCTTGTAAGTCCACTCGTCGAGATCCTTGCCTTCATGTTAGAACCGTAGTGACCCTAGACCGAGAGGTCAAGCGGACGAAGCAACGCCGTCGCCAGTTAGTGAAGGTTCGTTGGAATGCCAACCGAGAACCCGATTTCACTTAGGAGCGCTAGAACCAATCGATTAGAAAATTTCCTCCTCATGACTCGATCATTCGTACCTAGTTCTTTGTCTAGATTCTAATTTCGGGACGAAATTCCCTTTAACGGGGGGATGATGTGACAACCCGAAAATTTCTAGCTTGCATTCTTCATTTCTTATCAATAATAGACTCGTTTTGCTATTTTGTAGTACCATTTATTGTCTATTGGAGCGTTCTAAATGTGTTATAATCAAGGTTGGAGTGTGGAAATGGGTTAACTCAAAGTGTAGGAATCAAAAAGAGGCCAAACACTCCAACACATGGAGTGTGCGGCCACACACTTGAGTGTGCGGCCACACACATGTGTTTGCGGCCTCACACCCTTCCCAACCGCACACTCCACCTATATATACCACACTTAGTCATTTTTGAACATTTCTTTCACTTATTCAAGCATAGAACTCGAAATCCTCTCAAGTATCATCCATTCTCCTTGAGGATCTTCATAAAAGGTACCAAGAACACCAAGAACACCATCTGGCCGCACACATGGCAGCACACACCATCTGGCAGCACATATGGCCGTATACAAGGCCGCACACAAGTGCTGGCAGCACACTAGGCCGCACACCTGGCCGCACACACACATATAGTGTGTATTTTGGCCATACACTCCCTTGTATAGCCTTTTAACGCTTCATACAATCATTTATGGTTGTAACACTTCAATATATGTATTCACTAGTCCCTAAGGTGGTCCCAATTCATTAATTAGTTGTTCATAACACTAATTATATTCATATATGTGTCAATATATGCTAAATAGGATTCGCGTGTGTACTCAAGCCACCACTTGATACTTAGCAACTGATCCAACATTTTCATCAGAACCACTCACAACAGGTGAGTTCATACCCCTTAATCAATGTTTTAAACTGTTTTTAAATGTTTTATGGGGGGGATACAAGTAGAATAATGCTAGTTATTATATCAATCACATGTGATTAATAAGCAGCATTCAAATGATTGGCTACTCATTAGCCGTTTTACTAAACAGTTTCCTTCAAATGTCTTTTATAAACACTTTATGTGTTTAAAACTCCTTATTTCTCTGTACATTTTACTCCGTATATTACTTTTCAAACTTATTTACAATTGTGTCTCAAACAAATGTTTCTTTATACTAAACCGTTTTATCAAACCCATGCCTTCTAACCGTTTTATAGATTGACATCAAGTCGATCTTTTCTTAAGATAATAACTATGTTCAAAGGTTTTACAAAACTTATTTATGTTTTTTATATTATAAATTGCATGCCTCTATATGTATAGTTATATAAGAAATGTTTAAAAGACTTAGGAAGGCTATCCACCCTATTTCCTTTTCGCGCTTGAGATGTGGTCTGGTGGGATATCGGGTACTCGTCCGAAGGCCGTTTAAATATTAGTTATATAACATATATAAATATATAGTCATAAAGGTCCTTCCAGTTCATCCCATGCCCTTGGGTAGCAAGGGTATACATCCATGTCCATTCATACCAAGTTAGATTACTAGTAAACTACCATATGGGTAGTTTAGGAAGATACTAGAACTATTACTAGAACACAATATCATACTATGAGTCAGTTCATTCATGAGTCAACACTTACTACTATGAGAACATATACAACTATACTAGAGAAGAACATATACAACTATACTAGAGAAGAACATATACAACTATACTAGAGAGAGAACATATACAACTATACTAGAAAGAGAACATATACAACGATACTAGAATGAGTACATTACTATACTTGCTAGGTTGAGAGCACGTATAATACTAGCTAGAATATTACAGTACATTACCATACTACCACATAGATATAGTCACATGATCATATTTACTTGAGTACACTTACAAGAATTACAAGTACATTTTATATGTATAGATTATGTTATATAATCCTCATTCTTATCTTTACCTTGTGATTCAATCACATAATCGACGAGATAGATTGGATTTAATATCCTAGTACCCAAGGATACATTGCGGGACTGACCATTCCTAAAATCTCTGTTAGCTACAGAGGTAAAAGCACATCCACGGATGTCAACGGTTGATACCATTACAGGTATACTTTTGGGGACTAGCTATTCCTATACCCAGCTGTTAGCAACAATGGTAAATGTACATCTACGGATTTCTTCAGTTAACATTGTTAGTTGCCCTTGTTTCAAAAGGGTAATACTAATACAGCTTGGTCTTGGTAGAAGACTACATTCAGAACAGTTAGGTCTTGGTAGAAGGCTACATTCAGAACAGTTAGGTCTTGGTAGAAGGCTACATTCAGAACAGTTAGGTCTTGGTAGAAGACTACATTGAGAACAGTTAAGTCTTGGTAGAAGACTCCTTTTATTACTAATAGGAATCATAGGGAATTCTAGGGCTTTTCAAACGTTTACAGTTGTTTTACAAACATTTTCATACCTATAGTTCATTTACATTTTCAATACTTACAATTCGTATACATACAAATACTTACATTTCAAATACATACAAGTATTTACATACAAATTAAGACACTAAAATACTTATGATCTCACCAGCTTCAAAGATGATACTCACTTTCAAAATTACTTGTATCCTCAGGTCATCATAGACAGGTATAGATGCAAGGATTTGGGAAGATGGAGCTCGTTGAAGACTCATCTTTCATTTTGATTTATTTATTAGTGTCTATTATACATATCAGAATGCACTTATATTAAAATTATATTATTAATGCAATGGATGATGTTGTTGCTTGTTTACTACTTTTCATTGTTGTGATACTGTACGTGACGTCCTCCACCCCTGAACGTTTCCGCTGTTTTTGGTTTTGGGGTGTGACATATTTGATTACCATGAGTGATATCTCTCCAGTGAGATTGACCTTCGACCAGTTTTGCAATCTTTTCACTTGACCCATCGTATTTTTTGAAATTACATTCATCATTTTCAAAACGATTTTTCAATGTTTCAAGTTCCGTGGTTACAACAACAAATTTTCTTTTGAGATGATCATTGTTCTCACATTTGTTGCTGTAATCCTCTAGCAAAATTTTAAAATCTTTTGTTTTATTTTCTAATTGAGTTTTTAAGGGCTTTTGATTTTTTTCTAAGTGTATTTCCCTCATATTTCAGGTCCTCGTTCTCTCTTTTGATTATCTCAATTTGATCTCTAAAAAATTTAATAGTTTTAATACAAGATTGAGAACAACCGAATTCACTAACCTTAGGTTTGACCGGTTCTGGAGTGGTCTGCACCATGAATGCAAATTGCAGATTCATCATCTCCTCTTCTGGATCTGCTTCTATTTCCTCTTCATCTTCATCCTTGATTTGAGCAACATGTGCCTTTTCATGTCCCGAAATGTTTTAGGCCTGAATTTGATCTACCCAGCTAAAAGATTGGGCCACCATTGCCAAGTTTGCAAATTTATTGTTTGAAGATGATCCTTTGTTGTTGATGTGGACAAAAGTCATTGGTACCATTGTTCTTTCAGAGTTTTCTCGTCGATCGGGTTTTGGGTATTCCCTTGCAAAGTGTCCTGGTTCATGACAATTGTAACAACGCAACTTTCCTTTACTGAATCCCATTTTCTTGTCAGAATTTACACCCCAGTTGTTCTTTCCAGTCTTCTTGGAGAATTGTTTAGCCCTGAATACTGCCATTGCCATTTGCCAAGTAATATCCATCTCTTCCACATCCTTTGGATGGATTTGGTCGAGATCAGCGAATGAGAGTTGTGGAGAGAGCTCTCCGGCCACAAAGGTATTGTATCAGTTCACTAACCCAGTAGCGAGAGCCATATTTTCCACCTTTTCACTTGCAGATGAACTTTGAAAACCAATTCCGTGAGTTTGAACTGAAACAGCTGTGGAAGAACCAACACTAGAACCGACTTGAGATATGTTTTGAGATTGAGGGACTTGAGTTTGTTGCATTTGAGATATGTTGTATGGTATGGTTTGATGGGTTGCATAAGTTTGAGCTTGAGGAACCTGAACTTGAGAATTTGGATGAGTGGTAAAGCTTGAGAAAGCGGCGTTGTTGTTTTGAATTCCAAGATTAGCTGTAGAGTACGAGTTGACATGGTTGATTTCTCTTTGTTTATCATCAAGATCTCAAGCTTTGATGACTTCCATTGTTTCGGCCAAGCTCAATCGGTTCAGGTCTTTTGTCTTTTTAATCACTGAGACATTCATGTCCCATGATTTTGGAAGAGAATTGAACAGCTTTTTGTTGATTTCGGACCTAGTAACCATCACACCCGCGGAGCTCATTTCAGTGGTTAGTGTGATAAACCTTTGCAGTTGATTTTCCAATGTTTCTCCAAAGACGTAATTGAACATGTTGAATTTTTGTCGAAGCATGTCTTTCGGCTTTGCTTCATGTCTTCATTTCCTTCGTAGACTTCTATGAGCGCTTCCCACTATGCCTTTGCTGATGTATATTCACGAAATCCTTGTGCAATCATAGGAGACAATGCCATGGTGAGTGTAGCGAGTGCCTTTTCTTGTTTTTCAACTCTTTCAAAGTCATTATCAGTGTAGTTTTCAATCTGTTTGTCAATTACAGTGCCATCTTCTAGAGTGGATGTAATCCGAATCAGTCCTCTTAAAGTACTTCTCCAAAATTTGAAATCTTTCATCTTGATATATTTTACAATTTGATATTTCCATTTAGGAAATCCTTCAGCTGACAACAATCTGGGAATACGAGTAGTGGTTCCCATAATTGCATCCAAATCCTTATGAGCAATCATGCTTTGAGATTCCATTTTGACAAGCTTAAGTGATTGTTACCGCACACAAAGTATAACCGCACACAAGGTTTTACTTAACCGCACACTCAACTTCAACCGCACAGTAAGAAGAACACTCAACAACACACTAGTTGTAACCGCACACACTTAATAGCATACAAAAGTCAACAGCCAATTCAACCGCACACGCTTAACAACAAACTCAACAGCAAATCCAACCGCACACCCTTAACAGCACACTTAATTTAACAGCAAACCCAGCCGCACACTCTTAACAACACACAGTTTTGAATGCAACCGCACACACCTTAATCAACACACTCAACCGCACAAACTTGGCATCACACCGTTAAACGATGGACCGCACACCATCAAACAGTGAACCACACACCTTCAAACAGTGAACCGCACACCTTCAAACAGTGAACCACACACAAAAATGCTACCCGTACACACGATTTTCTCAGATTTTTGATGGAACTTGATTTCAAACTATTGAAAACAGGAATCAAACAACAGTTCTTTGATCAAATGCACTTCAAAAACAGTGAAATTTTGCAACCTCACACTCTAAAATACTTCAATTGATACCAAATTGGCTCTGATACCAATTGTTAGTCCCCAAATTATGGATCCAATTCAGTAATCAATGTAGTTAATAGCAATCAAAATGAAGTGTAAAAGGACTAGAAGAAAGATAACATGAAGCATGCACACATCAATATCATAAATGTCAAGTACACCTTGAGAAAGTACACCCACTACAGTGTTCAGCAACAAGTACAATCTGACACAACTCAACACCTATAAATAGTACCCCCACGAGCACATGAGTGTGCAGCCATACACGTGTGTGCGGCCGCACACACATGTGAGGCTGCACACATACATCAAATTCAAATCACTACACTGCCATACAAACACTGTCACCCTGATCAGATCTATACAAAATTAATGCCTAGCTCAAACCACAATATTATGGACTTTCAATGGTAGTATGGGCTCGTACTACCAGAAGCACAGGACCCGTACGCGTAACAGGGATGTCACAACCCTTACGGGCTTCATTACATAGAATAGCTCATATGGTATGAAATATGCCTTATCTGATATTTTATGGTTTATTTTCAGTATGGTGTTCGGGAGGGGATCCGGATCAAGAGCTGGAGCGGGTGGCTAGGATAGGTCGTGGATGATTGTGATGGGTTTTGTATACTACAACATCTTATGGTGCACATACAGCTCTAAATACCTTGGATCTATGTCTTCACTAATTATACATGCAAATGGTTTCCAAGGCGTTAAACCTATAACTAGCATGCATTTGATATAAACCATACAAGATACTAGTTAGGATAACATACCTTTTATGTACCTTGATGTCTTCATGTATTTTGAATTAAGAGCTTAGCCCCAATAGTGTGGAAGCCTCAAATGAAGTCACACCACATCATGGACAAAGGTAGTCATTTGAGAGAGATCCTTCATACACCAAAAATCATCCATATGAACTCCAAGAACATCAGTTACGTTTTTGGCTAGGTACTCACCTATTTATATGTAGGATTCCAAGGGTCATGCGTACAACCCAAATCTATACCCATGGGTTTTATGATCGATGGTTCATGTGGCCCAACTCTTTATATATCCATACATAAGCTTGGTCCAACATGGATCAAAAGCCCAACACATATAAATATATCTAATTACCATAATTAGTCCCCATAGATTTAATTAATCTCTTTCGATCACTAAATTAATTCTTAATCAATACTAATTAAAACATATGATTTCATATTAATACATTAGAACTTATAATATATTAATAAATCATATATAATCTTCTCTCAAGAGTCTATCCTAACAAATTGTCCTGATGATATGCAACTCAAATGGACCATGCTACTCTCGGGTCGAGTTCATACCAATAATAGTTATGGGCTTAGACATCTAATCCAACAGTCGCCCACTTGGATAAGTCTAAAACTCTTATTGCAAGTATGACTCCAAAACCTGACTAGCAATCGTAGCTCCTAAAAGCCGTTGTCGAACTCCGACCTAGTCAATGACTTGTCCATTAGATAAGGAATCATATATTCCTCCATTCTAGATATCATATGGAATGAGACATGAATTATAATCATTCTCTATGTCCATCTGTTGTTTCCTGATTTCCGATTTATGACGACTAACTAATTGAACAAATCAAATCAGTCCAGGCCTGGCCGAGCACTTATGTTTGTCATCACTAAATCATCGAGGGGCCCACATATATCGCTTTTATCCTTCTAAGGGTAAAAGGAATGGATAAACTTAGACTCATATGCTTTCTATATATACTTATCAAATCACACACAAAAATATGTTTTATAACTCCATGTTACTGGTGCATTTTCACATAATCAATGTGTAACCGACTTGTAGACTGCAACTCATATCTCTTGGTTTGAAGAATATAAGATATTATCGTCTCATGATCACTTGTGATAAAATCCATGAAGTGAGTCAAATGAGCGTGAGTTTAATCCAATACTCGAATCTCATTCCAGGTGCACTCATGAACACTACAGCTATGTCTAGGCCACCTAGAGAAACTACAGACCCATTCACGATAGTCTTGCCTCAATACCTACTTCCAAAGTATGATTGACTATGGATGGTTTAAATAACCTAGTTATTCGGGAAGTCAAAACATGCAAAGTGAAACACAATAATAATACTAATCCTATACGGCCCAAACACTTTTGAGTCATATTGATTACTTATTATTCATTGTATAATGTTTCGGATAATCGAATTCATACTTGAATTAAAACAATAGTTATGCCATGCTCCAAGCATGCACACTATGTTTACTTATGGTCCTTTCTTTGTGGAATAGATCAAGTGACAACATTTCAATGGTGCTCATTTCACAATTCCAAATCCTTATCGTAAATGTAAGAATACAAAATTCTTGCCATTTACCGAAATCTGTTAGATTCTAAACTTATATGCTTTGATCCTCTTGTAATGACTATGCACAGAAGTCACAAAGACTTGGCAACATCATTACAAAGTTTTCCAATGGAGAGAAATTCCATGGAAACGAAATCTCAAATTCAAAGTATATTCCTCTGAACATCCTTCTTGCATTAAGTTTTCTAATCTTACACAGATTTAAAGAATAATTTCCACTTACGGAAACATTTCCATATTCCCATTTTGACTATCACTTCTGAAAAAAAGTTGCCTCTTTTCAGAATATGTCAATATGGTCCTTCCAAAATTTACACTATACTTCTAATTGTCCATGAGCAACCAATCTTTAGTAAACCCCAGATTGTCCGCGATAATTGCTTAATCAATTTAGTCATATCCAGTTCTAGTACTTTTTCCCTCTTAATGCCCTAGGCATTTGGAAAAATTTAGAACAAATGAATATTACAGCACATGTAATCGATCCTATATCTGAAGCATATGTGACACGATTCATGATGTCTCACATAAAGACATGATACTAGACTAGTCTTTTGGTATAATATTTCAATTTCTATTTTCCATGTTCTCGTAATTCAGATTATGAAATGGGATACCGTAATCATAATCGAATTTTAGAATGCAAATAATGTAATTATGACTATATTTGATTAAAAACTCATAATCTAATCTTTTAGAATTGGAATGAAGTATAATTTCCTCTCCTTTAATTATAGCAAAACAACTTTTCAACCCCCGTAACTTCAGGAATTAAAACCTTTGTTTTCTATAATTAACATTGCTAACTTGCAATACTAAACATAATAATCATGCTCCCACTAACATGATAATTATTAGCATAACACTTATGCTCGCACTATCTTTGACATGTATGCAGAAATCAGCTGGACTTCTAGATATCAATACTTATTGACTTTCTTACAAAATTTTAGATTTTTGATACGCGATGCTTCGATAAAACTTTATCTAAGCTTCCCAAAATCATACACCTTTCCTTAGATAGCTCACTTGTGTGTCTACACAATTATGAAAACGCCATAATCATAATGTTTAGACCTTTTTCCATTTCTCACAATTTGAACTATAAAAAAGGGATGCCGTAATCATAATTGAATTTGAGAAATGCAAATATCACAACTGCTAAGTTTTTAAAAATCTACTTAGTGAAAGCATTTCCTCACCATCATTTTCATGAATCAGAGAGAAACCTTATGACACTTAGATTTTATGGTGTATGTGTTCCTATCCATGTGAATCTGTCAAAACCATTATCTCAAGACAAGGTTAGTGGCAAACTCAAAGTCATATGGATTGTACTTGTCTAATCTTAACTTCTTGCCACTTGGCAGCACAAGGGCCTACCATTGCTTCCAAGTTGTTATGCAAACAATTGAGAACTCATAGAACTCAGATGCATAGTCAACTTTAACTGGAATGGGCACATAAATAAGAATATGTCAACACGATAGGTTACAAACCTCAAGTCGTGTGCTAGTGATAAACAACATGTTTTATTCTTGATTAGTTCTTGAAATTTTTTCAAGATCTTTAAGACTCCCACTGACCTCTTGACATATAAGATTCTCTTGTCAAGAACCATTCCTTGACAAAACAAATATTCTAGAGTTAGTGCGGATTCTTATCAAGATAACACTTCACACAATTGATCTGAGTCGGTCTTTGTCTTATCCAAGACATCACAACTTACCAACTTCAAATGTACAATAAGAATAAACATCTTATTCTGCATTTGAAAAGTGTTTTAAACCTTCTAAAGATTATGTCACTCAAGTTACAAACTTGGAGTATGACTCTAAGACTTGTTTTTGGAACGAAGTATGATTCATCTTTTTGATTTTAACCATTTCAACAATCCACTATTCCTCTTCTTAGCCAAACAAATGCACTAAGATATGATTTGAGAATCAATTGTGATATGGTTTCATAATCACTAAGATAATCATAAAACAAGATACTCACGTACTCTCCTATCTTTTCAGATTGGAGAAACTTTTATCTTTTTGCCTAATTTGATACTTCTCATTCGTTTTGCTTTACATTGAAAAATTTCCAATGTTTCAGAATTACACTTAAACTTGTAAGCATAACCATATTCACTAAACTTTAGTAAATTATGACGAAATGCCTTATCGATCTTTGTGGTGGACCTGACCAGCGCACAACCAAGTGTACCTGATCCTATAGTCCTTCACTTGACTCACATATACATGTGAACAAGGAATTAGTCTTGATTTCCCAAAGATGAAAATTCTCATTCATAATACAATACAAGTTGCATGATTCCAAGTTTCTATCCTGCTGAAACTTGGGTGATGAGAATCTTTCTTTATTTGGTAAATTATGACACTACCACAAACGAAGGAATCAAATCCATTTTCCAGTATTGCTTTCAATGGAATCTTATAAACAATAATTTTTTCACGAATGCCATTGTAAGGAAATTTAAAAATAAATAAAATCAAAATTTTCCTTATTTATAAAATTTGCAGGAAAACTTTTCCTTACAATGCAATTACAAATGAAAAACATGTTGTTATCTATTCCTAAGCAATCTATCATAACTCTCAGCAGCAGCTCACAATTCTGATCTTCGAGTCATGCGATTAAAATCCATCTTTGCGATCAGAATCAGTCACAGGCTCGCAAAGCCGAAAAGCAGAGAACAAGAAGCGAAAGCATCAAGCCCGGAAAGAACGCAAGAGATCCCAAAGGCTGGCTATGCAACAACATCAAGTGGAAACTCCTGCCATTCCCGTACCGAGCAGGCCATACGAGGGAAAACTCCCAAAGTGTGATAAGTGTAGTTTCCATCATGATGGGGCTTTCCATGAGATGCAATGTTGCAATTGCCTAAAAATAGGGCACCATGCTCATAGCTGTGGAGCACCAGCACGACCCATCACTCAAGTCCCTTTCATCGGGACTAACCCTACGCACGAGAGTAGTTATAACACCGAACGCTTTAGGAAGCAATTTTCAAAGTGGAATAACAAGGAGGGCACTCGTGTCCACATAACACTGGCTAAACACCGCAATCCTGTCACCAAAGCTAGTATTAGCCAGTCATGCCACCAATGCGGGGAGATAGGGCACTTCAAGAAGGATTGCCCTATAGCAAAGAACTCTGGCGCAGATGGGAGGATTCTCAGGATCACAGCTGCATGAGAGCCTACTCCGGAACCCTCGTTAATGTAACTTAGGCGTGTTGTGTGACAACCCAAAATTTCCATTTGTACGAACAATATCTATTCAATAGACGTCAATCCAATTTCAGTGATTTTCAGACTTTTCCGAACAAGTTAGTGTACATTAGGGTTTACACTTTAGGAGATATCAGGAGAGTGGATGCTCCTGAGTTTATGAAATTTGGACATTTCAAGTTTCATAATGTTACAGTCCAAGTTCGAGAATAAAAATATTTTCTGTCCAAATATTTCAGGACTATAAATAGTTTTCTGAATTAAATTAATTCATTATTCACAATTCCAGCTAGAGAAAAGCCATTTTCTCTCTGACAGATCTTTGGGTTTTTATCCCAGATTGTGAGTAACTCTTTCTAGTAGTGTTAGAATACATATTAGATGCTTAAAACATGATTTAGATGGCTAAATCATTAGATCTAGGAGTTTACTCCCCAAGGTGTTCTTGGGCGATAAACTCCCGAAACGAAGCCAAAACTGACATTGGTGCTAGGATAAGGCCTTAGAACATTAGGTATACATGTTAGGGACATGAAAACACACACAAAACCACCCAAGATTGGGAGTTTACGGCCCAGAACTCTCTTAGGCCGTAAACTCCATTTCCTAGCCCTAAATGGTGATTTGAGGACTTAAGGACTTTAAGGCTTGCATCTAGGTTATTTTCCCAAGTAGCTTAAGGTCTTAAAAACATCAAATGACACAAATGAAAGTGAGTTTACGGCCCAGAACTCTCCTAGGCCGTAAACTCCATGTAAATGATCACAAAGGGTGTTTTCATGACACCTAAGGCCCTAGACCTTTACAAGAAATTGTACCCACTAAATGGAAGGACCAAACCACACCAAAATCACTTAAACAAGTGAGTTTACGGCCAAGACATGGTTCTTGGGCCGTAAACTCCTAAAAAGGGCACTAAGCGGTGCCTAATGCCTTCATATGCTAGGATTAAAAGCCTAGAACACATCCCACTAGTACAAGAGGCTTGAAAGCAACCAAGGAATCACCCCAAGGGAGTTTGCGGCCGTAAACTCCAAGGGGAAATGTCCTTGAGGCCGTAAACTCCTATTTGGAGTACTTCTAGACCTTAAACCCTTCCAAGAACATAGCCACTAGGTTAGAATAATTCTAGAAAGCATTTTGGACTTCAAAACACACCAAACACACATGTTTGGGAGTTTATGGCTGTAAACTCAAGAGTTTACAACCGTAAACTCCATGTGTGATGGTTTATGGAGAGTAAACTCTCATATAGGGTCCTTTGGAAACCCTAAACACAAGTACCCTATCCCACAATTGCTTAGATGAAGTCCTTACGGCTTAAAACACTTATATAAAGTGTTATCTATGTCTAGGATGTCTTAAACATTATCAATTAGTCTTTTGAGTCTAATTGAGTGCATATATGTGTGATTATATGTTCATTAGGATCATAGTGTGTGCACAAATCCTCGCTTGACACCTAGCAATCCGATACCGTTCAGTTCATCCCAATCACCAACTACAGGTGAGTTCATACCCCTAATCAATGTTTTAAATGATTTTAAATGCTTTAATGGGGGGGGGGGAATACAAGTACAAACAAACATGTTATTCAATCATTGATATGTATTTTATAACTGTGTTTTTCATTTAACAGATTTCACATGCTATAAAATGTGATGCATGAAATGGTTTTACATCCTAAAAGCACATTGTTACCAAATGTTTTACTTTTGAAATGTTTATTCAAATGACATCAAGTCATTGTTATTTATTGTTCAAAACCCATAAGATGTCTTACAAAACCATTTTTCATTCTTGAACTAAACTATGCATATACACTTATATTCTTATATATGTATTGATGTTATAGTTTGCATCTTTCATTTAGTTTCTCACACCCTTGAGTAGTAAGAGTGTGTAAACTTACATGATCAACTAGTTATATTACAGTAGATTATCATAGGGATAATGGGAAGATATCAAACATTACTTCTATTACAAGGAGTCACACAAGAGTCAGTTCATTCATGAGTCTATCCTAGTATATTACCTGATACATGAGTACTTACAGATGTTTACTTGATACATGAGTATGTTTACATATACTTACCTGTTACATGGACACACATACATGAATACCATACAGGAACACTTTCACATAGGTGCATTATCCTGTATTCAATTAGCTGGATACTTGTACTTAGAACTATGAGGATGATTTAGTAGTACATACTGTGTAAATTGTCTTCCTTATCCCAGTTCAATGGGAATAACTAGACGGGACTTACCATTCCGAACCCCACTGTTTAGCACCAGTGGTCGATGACCATCTTCGGAGGTCTAAGGTTACTACTTATATTAGGAAATCGATTTGGGACTAACCCTTCCACCCACCTGCTGCTGCTACAGAGGACAATTGGACAATCTTCGGATGTTCATTAGGTTGTACATTTCGCTTAATGCGATGTTGTGTTGGTCCTAGTACCCAGTGACAACACTTACAATATTATGTTTTTCCTGCTTACCTTATTTTGTGACACATTCACATAAACGACGAGTTAGACTAAGAACTTTTAGTACTAGTCTACACAAAGGAAAAACTATCATTTTACAAATAGAACATTTGGGTCTTGGTAGAAGACTACACTTCATACGTACAGAACATTCGGGTCTTGGTAGAAGACTACATTTCTTACTTATAGAAAATAAGGGTTTTTCTAGGGATTTCATACTTACATCAACATTTTCATTTAACGATTTACATGAACTTCATAACAGATTTTCACAACCAAGGCAATGACACTTATATACTTATGAATTCACTAGCTTTAAAGCTGATACTCGCTTTCAAAATAACTTGTATTCTCAGGTCACCAGTAGACAGGTACGGAGGCCAGGTTTTGAGAAGACAGAGCAGACAAGTCTCGTCTTTTATTTTTGATTGTATATTTTTGGTGTCTTACTACACTGAAAGAAACACACATGTATTAAAACTTTACTTATAATGCAATGGATGATGTTGTTGCTTGTTTATTATATTACACTGTTGTGATACTGTACATGACGTCCTCCACCCCTGAACGTTTCCGCCGTTCGTGGTTTTGGGGTGTGACATGTTGTCGTAACATACTTATAAACTATCCATAACAAGTGCAACTAGAGTCTTACCTTTTGCGAGATCCTGTCTGTGTAGGGATTCTCGTGCTGCGTATACTTGTCTTTTGTAGTATATCTTATTCGCAGCAATAGTCTTGTGGTAAATCTAAAGTTCTGTAACTTTGTTCATGGTTGCACGGTGGTGTTTTGTCTATAAACGTCTTATGTTCAAATCTAATGTCTTTAAGTTTCAGTATGATTCCGACATTGTCATACGACTCGATTCAATTTGTTCTTCACGAAAACAGCTTCATACGTACATCTCTTTCTGCTAGATCACTTTTCCAGCGAAGCCGTCATATCAGAGCACCGAAGTACACATGCCAGGAGTACCTCTTAGTTAATTTCTTTCCGAAGAAATCCCCGAAGTACCACTTGTGCAGTACGTCAAGTTCAATCCAAGGATTTATACGATTGATCTATCATTAAGGAATGTATGCATAAGAGTGATATATAATCAAGGTTCTACAGGTTTAAAATTGATGATTCCACTTTAACTTCTTTTTCCCCGATGGGATGTGAGCTTAAAGAAGAATCAGTTATTCGACTACCTTTTCAATCTTAATTATATACGACTCGTATACACGAAATTGTGATTGTGAAACCAGGTATGAATTCTAATATGAACTTCAGGACGGAGAACTGGCTAAGCCTACGAGTAATCGCATCGTCAGGTGAACAAACTTAGAACCCAGTACGACTCTTGTAAACAGATCACCCTATAGTCTAAAAACCAACGAAGATACCAGAAAAGTACAAACAACTTAACGAACTGCACGGCGATAGAATAAGAAGACTAGGCTTCTCACCCTGGAGAACCCCCAGTCTTATTCTCCCAGAGATCGACGGATTACATCGTATGTGCCTCAGATATCGAGGACTCCGTCAAGATTTTCATTAGAAATCGTTATCTCTGCCTCGCATAGATGAAATGGTTGAGCAAATGCAAGGAAAGAATTACTTTCAGAAATGGATCTGAGATCCGAATATCACCAGTTTGAGTGTTAGGGAAGCATGTCCGGAAGACTATCTTCCGAATTCGATGCGGACACTTCGAGTCCGTAGTGATACCTTTCGGATAGGACCAATACGCCCATAGCTTTCATGAGCTAAAGGAGTAAGGTACGTCTTTCTTACTTGGATCATTTCATCATTTCTCCATGTAATGACTTACTTATCTACCCTCGTGGTAAGAAGAAAACCCATGGAAACATTTCCTACAGAGGAACTTTTAGCGAAGTTCTCTAGGCACGAGTTTTGAAATTGAAAAGTCGAATTTCTGTGACACACTGATAGTAATGTGGGAAATTTTGAGTACTTTTTCAATTTGTAAAAACCGTTGAGCATTTGTCGACACCAGACACGCCGACAGTCTTTCGCCAAATTCTAGGTCTTACAGACATACTGTCATAGTTCATTCAGAACCCCTCACAAATTACAGAAACCTTTACGACTTTGACCCAGCAAGGGGTGGCCTTTGACTGGGAAGTTAAGCAAGAAAAGGAACCTTTGGAATTCCAAGTGAGTGACCAAGTTCTTTAGGATAACTCACGCTGGGAATGGCTTAATATGCTTCGTATCGTGTGGAAAGCTAAATCCAATATAGTTAGGACCTCTGAGATTCGTATCAGAATCGGTCTTGTGCCTCGCACAAACTAGACCTACTCCGCGAACTCAGTAACGTACATTATGCTCTTAGCTTCTCGATCATGAAACCATACCTTTCCGTTAGGACTCTTGTAAGTCCACTCGTCGAGATCCTTGTTCATGTTAGAACCGTAGTGACCCTCGACCGAGAGGTCAAGCGGACAAAGCAACGTCGTCGCCAGTTAGTGAAGGTTCATTGGAATGCCAACCGAGAACCCGATTTCACTTAGGAGCGCTAGAACCAATCGATTAGAAAATTTCCTCCTCATGACTCGATCATTCGTACCTACTTCCTTGTCTAGATTCTAATTTCGGACGAAATTCCCTTTAACGGGGGGATGATGTGACAACCCGAAAATTTCTAGCTTGCATTCTTCATTTCTTGTCAATAATAGACTCGTTTTGCTATTTTTTAGTACCATTTAGGGTCTATTGGAGCGTTCTAAACGTGTTATAATCAAGGTTGGAGTGTGGAAATGGGTTAACTCAAAGTGTAGGAATCAAAAAGAGGCCAAACACTCCAACACATGGAGTGTGCGGCCACACACTTGAGTGTGCGGCCACATACATGTGTTTGCGGCCTCACACCCTTCCCAACCACACACTCCACCTATATATACCACACTTAGTCATTTTTGAACATTTCTTTCACTTCTTCAAGCATAGAACTCGAAATCCTCTCAAGTATCATCCATTCTCCTTGAAGATCTTCATAAAAGGTACCAAGAACACCAAGAACACCATCTGGCCGCACACATGGCAACACACACCATCTGGCAGCACACATGACCGCACACAGGGCCGCAGACAAGTGCTGGCAGCACACTAGGCCGCACACCTGGCCGCACACACACATATAGTGTGTATTTTGGCCATACACTCCCTTGTATAGCCTTTTAACCCTTCATACAATCATTTATGGTTGTAAAACTTCAATATAAGTGTTCACTAGTCCCTAAGGTGGTCCCAATTCATTAATTAGTTGTTCATAACACTAATTATATTCATATATGTGTCAATATATGCTAAATAGGATTCGCATGTGTACTCAAGCCACCACTTGATACTTAGCAACTAATCCTACATTTTCATCAGAACCACTCACAACAGGTGATTTCATACCCCTTAATCAATGTTTTAAACTGTTTTTAAATGTTTTATGGGGGGGGATACAAGTAGAATAATGCTTGTTACTATATCAATCACATGTGATTAATAAGCAACATTCAAATGATTGGCTACTCATTAGCCGTTTTACTAAACAGTTTCCTTCAAATGTCTTTTATAAACACTTTATGTGTTTAAAACTCCTTAATTCTCTATACATTTTACTCCGTATATTACTTTTCAAACTTTATTACAATTGTGTCTCAAACAAATGTTTCTTTATACTAAACCGTTTTATCAAACCCATGCCTTCAAACCGTTTTATAGATTGACATCAAGTCGATCTTTTCTTAAGGTAATAACTATGTTCAAAGGTTTTACAAAACTTATTTATGTTTTTTATATTATAAATTGCATGCCTCTATATGTATAGTTATATAAGAAATGTTTAAAAGACTTAGGAAGGCTATCCACCCTATTTCCCTTTCGCGCTTGAGATGTGGTCTGGTGGGATATCCGGTACTCGTCCGAAGGCCGTTTAAATATTAGTTATATAACATATATACATATATAGTCATAAAGGTCCTTCCAGCTCATCCCATGCCCTTGGGTAGCAAGGGTATACATCCATGTCCATTCGTACCAAGTTAGATTACTAGTAAACTACCATATGGGTAGTTTAGGAAGATACTAGAACTATTACTAGAACACAATATCATACTATGAGTCAGTTCATTCATGAGTCAATACTTACTACTATGAGAACATATACAACTATACTAGAGAAGAACATATACAACTATACTAGAGAAGAACATATACAACTATACTAGAGAGAGAACATATACAACTATACTAGAAAGAGAACATATACAACGATACTAGAACGAGTGCATTACTATACTTGCTAGGTTGAGAGCACGTATAATACTAGCTAGAATATTACAGTACATTACCAAACTACCACATAGATATGGTCACATGATCATATTTACTTGAGTACACTTACAAGAATTACTAGTACATTTTATATGTATAGATTCTGTTATATAATCCTCATTCTTATCTTTACCTTGTGATTCAATCACATAATCGACGATATAGATTGGATTTAATATCCTAGTACCCAAGGATACATTGCGGGACTGACCATTCCTAAAATCTCTGTTAGCTACAGAGGTAAAAGCACATCTACGGATGTCAACGGTTGATACCATTACAGGTATACTTTTGGGGACTGACTATTCCTATACCCAACTGTTAGCAACAATGGTAAATGTACATCTACGGATGTCTTCAGTTAACATTGTTAGTTGCCCTTGTTTCAAAAGGGTAATACTAATACAGCTTGGTCTTGGTAGAAGACTACATTCAGAACAGTTAGGTCTTGGTAGAAGGCTAGATTCAGAACAGTTAGGTCTTGGTAGAAGACTACATTCAGAACAGTTAGGTCTTAGTAGAAGACTATATTCAGAACAGTTAGGTCTTGGTAGAAGCCTACATGCAGAGCAGTTAGGTCTTGGTAGAAGACTACATTAAGAACAGTTGAGTCTTGGTAGAAGACTCCTTTTATTACTAATAGGAATCATAGGGATTTCTAGGGCTTTTCAAACGTTTACAGTTGTTTTACAAACATTTTCATACCTACAGTTCATTTATATTTTCAATACATACAATTCGTATACATACAAATACTTACATTTCAAATACATACAAGTATTTACATACAAATTAAGACACTAAAATACTTATGATCTCACCAGCTTCAAAGCTGATAATCGCTTTCAAAATTACTTGTATCCTCAGGTCATCATAGACAGGTACAGATGCAAGGATTTGGGAAGATGGAGCTCATTGAAGACTCATCTTTCATTTTGATTTATTCATTAGTGTCTATTATACATATCAGAATACACTTGTATTAAAATTATATTATTAATGCAATGGATGATGTTGTTGCTTGTTTACTACTTTTCATTATTGTGATACTGTACGTGACGTCCTCCACCCCAGAACGTTTCCGCCGTTCTTGGTTTTGGGGTGTGACATATTTGATTACCATGAGTGATATCTCTCCAGTGCGATTGACCTTCGATCAGTTTTGCAATGTTTTCACTTGACCCATCGTATTTTTTGAAATTACATTCATCATTTTCAAAATGATTTTTCAATGTTTCAAGTTCCCCGGTTACAACAACAAATTTTCTTTTGAGATGATCATTGTTCTCACATTTATTGCTGTAATCCTCTTGCAAAATTTTAAAATCTTTTGTTTTATTTTCTAATTGAGTTTTTAAGGGCTTTTGATTTTTCCTAAGTGTATTTCCCTCATATTTCAGGTCCTCGTTCTCTCTTTTGATTATCTCAATTTGATCTCTCAAAAATTTAACAATTTTAATACAAGATTGAGAACAACCGAATTCAGTAACCTCAGGTTTGACCGGTTCTGGAGTGGTCTGCACCATGAATGCAAATTGCAGATTCATCATCTCCTCTTCTGGATCTGCTTCTATTTCCTCTTCATCTTCATCCTTGATTTAAGAAACATGTGCCTTTTCATGTCCCGAAATGTTTATGGCCTGAATTTAATCTTCCCAGCTAAAAGATTGGGCCACCATTGCCAAGTTTGGTGATTTATTGTTTGAAGATGATCCTTTGTTGTTGATGTGGACAAAGGTCACTGGTACCATTGTTCTTTCAGAGTTTTCTCGTCGATCGGGTTTTGGGCATTCCCTTGCAAAGTGTCCTGGTTCATGACAATTGTAACAACGCAACTTTCCTTTACTAAATCCCATTTTCTTGTCAGAATTTACACCCCAGTTGTTCTTTCCAGTCTTCTTGGAGAATTGTTTAGCCCTGAATACTGCCATTGCCATTTGCCAAGTAATATCCATCTCTTCCACATCCTCTGGATGGATTTGGTCGAGATCAGCGAATGAGAGTTGTGGAGAGAGCTCTCCGGCCACAAAGGTATTGTATCAGTTCACTAACCCAGTAGCGAGAGCCATATTTTCCACCTTTTCACTTGCAGATGAACTTTGAGAACCAATTCCGTGAGTTTGAACTGAAACAGCTGTGGAAGAACCAACACTAGAACCGACTTGAGATATGTTTTGAGATTGAGGGACTTGAGTTTGTTGCATTTGAGATATGTTGTATAGTATGGTTTGATGGGCTGCATAAGTTTGAGCTTGAGGAACCTGAACTTGAGAATTTGGATGAGTGGTAAAGCTTGAGAAAGCGGCGTTGTTGTTTTGAATTCCAAGATTAGTTGTAGAGTACGAGTTGACATGGTTGATTTCTCTTTGTTTATCATCAAGATCTCAAGCTTTTATGATTGCCATTGTTTCGGCCAAGCTCAATCGGTTCAAGTCTTTTGTCTTTTTAATCACTGAGACATTCATGTCCCATGATTTTGGAAGAGAATTTAGCAGCTTTTTGTTGATTTCGGACCTAGTAACCATCACACTCGCGGAGCTCATTTCAGTGGTTAGTGTGATAAGCCTTTGCAGTTGATTTTCCAATGTTTCTCTCAAGACGTAATTGAACATGTTGAATTTTTTTCGGAGCATGTCTTGTCGGCTTTGCTTCATGTCTTCATTTCCTTCGTAGACTTCTATGAGCGCTTCCCACAATGCCTTTGCTGATGTGTATTCACGAAATCCTTCTGCAATCATAGGAGATGGTGTCACACCCCAAAACCAAAAACGGCGGAAATGTTCTGGGGCGAAGGAAGTCATGTACAGTATCACAACACAGTAAATGTAAATAAGCAAACAACATCATCCATTGCATTAAATATATAATTTTAATACAAGCGTGTTCCGTACAGTTTTAGACACCAAAAATATAATGTAAATCAAAATAATATGATGAGTCTTGAATGCGCTCCATCTTCTCAAAAGCTGGCATCGGTACTTGTCTACTGATGACCTGAGAATACAAGTTATTTTGAAAGAGTTTATCAGCATTAAGCTGGTGAGTTCATAAGTATTTTAGTGTCGATGTTTGTTATCAAAACGTTTGAACGTGTCTCAAGTATAAGTTTGTAAAATGTATGTAAGTGTTTGTAAAAGTTTGAATCTCTCAGAAAAACCTATATTTTCTATTAAAGTAGCCTTCTACCAAGGCTTAACTGTTTTGTATACTCGTTTGTTGTAAAAGTGTGTAATTTCCCAAGTGTAACTATCATTTAACAAATATAGTTTGTACATTAATGTTTAAGTGAGGTTATCACTAAAAATATGTAATGGGTAAATCAGTGTAGTACTGTAGTTTTGTATTATAGGAACTACTGCTGTACTAACTACCTTAAACCAGATTTATATTAAGGTATAATGTGATAATTGCACCATACTATCGACTGGTAACAATGACATACGAATGGTCGTAATAACGGAATGACGTTTGGCACCCGCAGACCTACAGGTCCGGCTGTAGCTAGCTGCAAGTTGTAGGATAGTTAATCCAGTATAGATCTACACGCAAACTCACGCTCTCCCTCCAAGAGAATTTTGGCTACAACTCGGGCCATGACATTTAAGGCATGCTCCGATCCACTGGATCACAATTGTTAACGTATTCTTGTATATGTAGTGTAATGTTTCTCGTTCTAGTATAGTTGTATATGTTCTCCTCCTAGTATAGTTGTATATGTTCTCTTTCTAGTATAGTTGTATATGTTCTCGTAGTAATGTAATGTATATGTTCTCATAGTAATGTAATGTATAGACTCATGAATGAACTGACTCATTGATCTAGAAGTCGTAGTAGTATGATCCTGTGTTACCCCGATGGTAACTTACTAATGATGTGTATAGTATGCATGAATATGGAAGTACTTTTATGTCTATATATGTATATTTGATACATAACTAATATTGAAACGACCTTCGAACGGTCACCCGAAATCCCACCAGACCACATCCAAATCGAGAAAAAGGAAATAGGGCGGATGGCCTTCCTAAGCCCTTTAAACATTACTTATATATCTATACATATATGGGCATGCAATTTATAAGAAGTAAAACAAAGTTTAATAAAAGCATTTGATAAGTAAAAGAGTTTGTAAAACATTTTGAAGTAAAGCAGTTTGATAAACAGTTTGAACAGTGATAAAATCATTGGTTTTCTAGTTATTAATCACATGTGATTAATGTAATCACATGTGATTGATGCAATAACTATAAGCATTTAACTTGTACCCCCCATAAAGTATTTAAAACATTTAAAATCATTTCAAAGGTTAATTAAAGGGGTATGAACTCACCTGTGGTGAGTGGTTTGGATTGAAGTGTCGGATATCGTGCTAGGTGGCAAACGGAGACTTGTTCACACGCACGAGTGTATTAAGTATATTGTTGTTTATATGTGTGAGCGTGTAGTTACTTTCTTCTAACACATAATAATACAAGTATGGGTTGAGTGTATTAAGTATATTGTTGTTTATATGTGTGAGCGTGTAGTTACTTTCTTCTAACACATAAATATGAAGTATTTGCTATGAAATACGTGCTATGTGTTTATATGTTATTTGTCTATTTGAGATGGGCATGGAAATTGGAGTTTTATACAGGTGTTAAATGATATAAACTGTGTAAGTATTTATATCTACAAAATTGTTGGGTAGAACATAGGTAGATGGAATAGTTGGTGACTATGGAGTTAGCGCCTATTGTATAAACTTGGCAACGATGTGACTTCGTGCCTATTTGATGAACCTTGGCGACTATGGAGTTAGCGCCTATTGTTGAGTAAACCTTGGTGACTATGGGGTTAGCGCTTGTTGAGTGAACCTTGGTGACTATGGAGTTAGCGCTTGTTGAGTAAACCTTGGTGACTATGGATTTAGCGCCTATTGTTAAGTGAACCTTGGTGACTATGGAGTTAGCGCCTATTGTTGATTAAACCTTGGCGACTATGGAGTTAGCGCTTGTTGAGTAAACCTTGGCGACTATGGAGTTAGCGCTTGTTAAGTGAACCTTGGTGACTATGGAGTTAGTGCCTGATAACTATGGATTTAGTACTTGATAAATAAACTTTGGCAGCAATGGAATTCGTGCCAATTCCTTACGAATAAATGAATGAAGGATAGTTGGTTTGTAGGGTAAAACCTTAAGAAGATAATGGGGATGGGTAATTGGGTTGATTGTTTGTTGATTAAATATAATAATTATATTATTGTGGGTTGAAAACCCTATATGCTCACCAGGCTCCCAAGCCTGAACCACTCAGTTTTCTTTTCATTACAGGTAATGGCACAAGGGTATAAGTTGGTGGACTTGACGAGAGATTTTGGGATTATAGATCAGTAGTTATAAATAACTATTGTAAGATCTATTTTATATTGTTTATGCTTTTGGTCTGTAACGAACATGACATCCCGAGGTTTTATTATTTAATGAAAATACATTCTTTTCGAGAAATGTTTTGATAAAGGGTTATCATATTTTATTTTGGGAACAAATTCCACAACCGTTTTCTTTAAACGGTCACTCTGATTTATAAAACAAAGCATAAACAAATCGGTCTTTTCTGGCCGTGAAATTGGGGATGTCACAGTTGGTATCAGAGCATTAGTTTAAGCGAACTAGGAATATGGATTTATTTCTAGACTTAAACTTAGAATGCTAAGCAATGATTGTGAGTTGAGTGTGTCCATTATATTTTAGGTAGTACACCTAAATTGACACAAGCACTAGTTTATTTTAGGAGTAATGCCTAAAATGCTTTTATGTGCTAAATGTTTTGTGTGATAGCTATATTGATGCTATTATTTGTTCGGATCTATAGTCTGTTGCCGACCGGATCTGGAAACCTTATGTGTTTAAGATTCTAAGCGTACGACTACGATATTAGAACTAGCATGTAAACGTTTCGGAGGGATAAGGAGATTTATACGTTTATCGTAAATGAAGCTTTCTTATCTTAAATTCTCGTTGGTACACCGAATGTCTGCTTGGATGTACGAAAGGTCATGGTGAAGACTTGTAGACAATTGAGTAAATGGAGGAAATAAAGAAGGCTTATGATAGTGAATGACACCTATCGGAAGATATCGTAAGAGTGGTATCTTGCCTTTAGA
This sequence comes from Lactuca sativa, assembly GCF_002870075.4. NCBI lineage: Eukaryota > Viridiplantae > Streptophyta > Magnoliopsida > Asterales > Asteraceae > Lactuca > Lactuca sativa. The sequence continues at coordinate 51,937,961 of NC_056627.2, forward strand.
GTATGTCTTATGAAATAAAAGTACGTTTACAGGAGTACGGTACGTCTAAAGTACACCTTCGATTAGCAGGATGATGGAACGATTGGTGAAATTCTTGAAGTTGTCTCATCGTCTGGTATTTCCATCACCAATCGAGTTGAATTAGAGTTGATGATTGAAGATTGAGCAATGAAGAAGTCCTAGTAGAGTCTAGGGAAACGGTTTATGATTATTTGGACACATTCGTATGTGTTAAATTGTTTTGTGATTTTCTTGTATGGTGACTTGGTCGACTGCGGGACAATACTTGGGACTAGTATGTAACACCGTAAAATTTCATGATAAAATTTTCATTCAAAATAATCATTTTGATGTTAAAAACACTTGTTTAAAATCTCATTCATAATTGAATTACAAAACATAGCTTCATTTTCACTTGCATAGAAAACCAGGATCCTCCAAAATATGACTCTTTCTCTGATGTGTACAATCAAGCCGGTGCCGTCCCGTGATACTGAAAGAAACCTGAAAACAACATAACACAAAACACTGTAAGCACGAAGCTTAGTGAGTTCCCCAAAATACCACACACATAACACATATAAGCCACTCGAGGCTATAACTCTATGGGTCCGTGCACCCAAACTCTGTGAACCCTCAGGTTCTAACTCTGTGAACCTTCCGGTTCTAACTCTAGGAACCCTTTGGTTCCAACTCTGCAAACATGTACAACCTAAATCACATAGAAATAATGCAGTACAACACATAGCATACATAGCATACAAATACTCTGTCACATAACTCTGGTTACCTACTCAAGGTAAAGTATAGTGAGAAGACTCACCTGGCAAGCAGAAAGCATATATCTCTATACTTGAATCTCGAACTCGCCACCGCCTAACACGTAAGGCAAAACTCTCATGATTGTAACTCTCGAGACTAGAATCAATCCTCTCAATGCACCTTCTTAAGGGTAAAAGAATATTTTACCCCTCTCTTGGCCCAAAGGCCACATCGCTGACCAAACCCTAAAAGTTAACGGTCAACCCTTGGTTAAAATCAAAGTCCTCAGTCAAAGTCAACCCCTGACTGACCCTACTCGCCGAGTCAACCCTATGACTCGCCGAGTTCCTATAATCAGAACGTCACTCAATCCGCGACCTAACTCGCCGAGTCACTCCGAGACTCGCCGAGTCCAACAACTCTGAGTCCACTCGCACCCAACTCACCGAGTCATCCCTTGACTCACCGATTCTCGACTCAGCCAGGGAATATCGGGACTCTTCGACAAGACTCGCCGAGTCCAAGAACAGACCCGCCGAGTCCAAGACTATCATCAACCTACTCGCCGAGTTGTTCATACAACTCGCTGAGTTCCAGGCCATCTTCATCCAACTCGCCGAGTTGTTCTTCCAACTCGCCGAGTCCCAGCTCATCTTCAAGCAACTCGTCGAGTCCACTCATGTGACTCGCCGAGTACCACTGGTCTGAATCCACTCAGAAGCATTCCAGGCCATGCAAATGCTCCAAAACATAGGTCTAGTCTCATACAACTCATCCATCACGTAAAGTGGCCAACTTTACGTGAATCCAAAGAGATCTAGGCCTTATTCACTTATAATTAGGGTTTGGGACATGCAAGCTTCACTAAACAGTCCAACACAGGGACTTTCATGCTCTCTGATTCTTCTCCATTTCAGATCTGAGGTAGCAACCTCAGATCTAACCTCTAGACTTCCAATTTCACCCATAGACTAGATCTCACAAACCCCAAAATGAAGAAACAACATACAATCAATCCAAGAACGAGATGTTACCTCCAATGGACGCCCCAACTGCAATGCAATTCGAATCCAAGCAAAGCCCCTTGCCCCAAGCCTTCAATCTCACAAGATTCCTTCAACAAACTCCTCCAATGCTCCAAATACACTCCAATCTTCTTCAATCACACTTTCTAGGGTTTTTGGACTTCAAGAGGGAATAAAGAGGTTGGGGGAAGGATATAATGTTCTTTAAATAGGGCTCAATCCCGAGAATTAGGGCTTTCTCCACTCAGCGCCTACTCGCCGAGTCCATCTCATCGACACGCCGAGTCGGCTACTTAACACGCGACCAAGCCGCGACTCTACTCGCCGAGTCCATCCATGGACTCGCCGAGTCGCTCTTTCCCAAATAACACTTTTAGCCCTTCAACTCTACTCTTGCTATTCCGGGATGTTACAATTCTCCCCCACTTATATTAGGCTTCGCCCTCGAAGCCTACAGCAACTCAACTCCAAGGGTATTCCCACAACGCTCCACCGGGCCTTAACCGGCCCAGGTCTCTTAAGGCATAAATATCGAAACTCGAACATACTTTCTCCCTCCTTGACGGTGTCCTGATCACCATCTCGAACTGAGCATCGACTGTACCCCTGATCATTACTCTCAATAACCGAGAATTACCCAAGATGCAACTCTGCTCTAAATCTCAACGATCACTCGACCCATAAGGGTTAGGAAACCATGAACCACCGGATCCCCGATGCAAAACCCACTCTATCCATTCCGGAACGACTGAGAGACCCATTCTCACTCTCAGAGAAACTCTCACGAGTTCTCCTCTTGCAATCACATACACATGCTGAACTAGCCCCAACACTCACAGGTTGGAAGACCCGATACACTGATGATATCCTTGTTGGGTTTTGAGCATTCTAACACTCCTATGGTGTACATGCAACCCTATAAACCTTGGATCCATGTTTTCTCTATTATACATGCAAATAAGAACTTTCCAAGGCTTTAATCTTAACTTGCATATTATGATGTTCTTAATCTACAAAGTACTAGTTAGAAGACATACCTTTTGATGTAGCTTGATGTCTTCAAGCTTTAAGAGCTTAGCCCCAATAGTGTGGAAGCCTCAAGTGGAATCACAAATCACCAAGACACATTGGAAGACTTTAGAGAATATGAATACTTGGTTCTCTCTTAGTGAAATCGGCTAGCCCTCTTAGTGTATCACACTAGTGCCAATTTCACCAACCAAAGACATCTTTATATAGTATGGAAGATTAGGGTTAAACCCTAATACCCATGACCTTTCATTTCCTAGGATCCATGGGTTAAACACTCCATGGACTATCCATGAAAGCTTAGCCCAACCTAAATGAACTTGGCCCATTCCATATATATAAGAGTCCATATTTAATTAGTTCCTTTTGATCACTTAATTAATTATAAATTAATTCTTGATCAATACTAATTAAATAATATGATTCCATATTAATATATTAGAACTTATAATATATTAATATTAATCATAAACATACTATTCTCAAAAGATTATCCATATAAATTGTGTCGGTGAAGTGCAACCCAAATGGACCATGCCGGGTCGGGTCAAGTACATACCAAATATAGTTATGGACTTAGACATTAATCCAACAGTCTCCCACTTGGATAAGTCTAAAACTATTATTGCGTATGACTTCAAACCTAACTGGCAATCGTAGCTCTTAAAGCTGCTGTTGAACTCTGATCTTGTCAACGAACTTGTCCATTAGATAAGGGATCATATATGCCTCCATTCTAGATATCATATGGACTGAGACATGGATTAAAATCATTCTCTCTGTCCATTTGTTGTTTCCCGATTTCCGATTTATGACGACTGACTAATTGAACAAATCAAATCAGTCCTGGCCCGGCCGGGCACTTCCATTTGTCATCATCAAATCATCGAGGGGCCCACAGATATCGCTTTTATCCCGAAGGTAAAAGGAACGGATAAACTTCGACTCATATGGCTTGTTCTACTACTTGATGAATCATACACAAAGGCACGTTTTATAGCACTGAGTTACCAAATGCGTTTTCGTGCAATCAATGTACTATCAACTCATAGTAACAACTCATATCTCTAGGTTTGAAGAATATAAGATATTATCGTCTCATGATCACTCGTGATAAAATCCATGAAGTGATTCCAATGAGCGCGGGTTGAATCCAATACTCAGAACTTCTGAGCACTCATGAGTGTTGTAGCCCTTTGTCCAACACCTTAGACCTCTACAAGCCAACCCATGACAGTCTTAATTCATATCTACTTCCACACATATGACCGACTGTGGATGGTTTGAATAACTTAGTCATTCCGGAAGAATAACCTAGTTTATTCGGGAAGTCAAAACATGCAAAATGAAACACAATAATAATTGCATCCAATATGGTATCAACCCTTTGAACATAAATAAAACACCTTTTATTTATCACCATATGATTACACATTATTCATTGTACACTGTTTCAGCTATCAACTTTATTCTTGAATTTAAAACAATAGTTGTCCCATGCTCCAAGCATGTACACTATGTTTTTTTCAAAACACTAGTCATGCCACACACCAAGTATGCATACTATGTTTTTCTATGATCTTTACTTTGTGAACTAGATCAATTGAACATAACTTCAATGATTCACTTTTCACACCCCCAAATCCTTACTGCAAATGCAAGAATTCCAAATTCATGCCATTTACTGAAATCTGTTAGATTCTAAACTTATATGCATTGATCCTCTTGTAATGATTATGCACAAAGTCAGAAAGACTTGACAACAATCATTACAGAGTATTCCAAAGGAGATCAGCTCCTTGGAAACATCCTTCTTTCATTAAGTTTCCTAATCTTAAACAGATTGAAAATTCTAACTTTGAAACATTTCCAGATTCCATTTTGACTATCACTTCTGAACAAGAGTTGCCTCCTTACAGACTATGTCAATATGGTCCTTCCAGAATTATCACTATACTTCCAACTGTCCTTGAGCAACCAATCTTTGGTAAACCTTAGATTGTCCTCGACAATTGTTTAATCCTTTTAGTCATATCCAGTTCTAAACCTTTTCCCTTCTTAATGCCCCAGGCATTTGGAAAATTTTAGAAAGGATGAATATAGCACATGTAATCGATCCTATATCCGAAGTATATGGGAATCGATTCATGATGTCTCACATAAAGACAAAACCAGTCTTTTACTATAACATTTCCATTTCAATTTCCCAAGTTCTCATAATTCAGATTATGAAAAGGGATGCCGTAATCATAATCGAATTTTAGAACGCAAATAATGGGCCCATATACAGAATTTCCTTATGTTGAGCCATTCCAACATGAAATTCATATATATATATATATATCCCTGACTAAATGATTAAAACCTCACGATCTGATCTTATAGATTTGAGATGAAGTATAATTTCCTCTCCCTTAATTATAGCTAAACAACTCTTTCCCAATTGAAACCTTTTGTTTTCTATAATTAACATTGCTAACTTGCAATACTTTATTATCATGCTCCCACTAACATGATGATTATTAGCATAACACTTATGCTCCCACTAGCTTTGACATGTACTCAGAAATCAGCTGACTTTCTTACCAAAGTTCAGATTTCTGATACTAGATTGATAAAACTTTATCAAAATCATACACCTTCCCTTAGATAGCACACTTGTGTGTCTAAACAATTATGAAGAGGGATGCCGTAATCATAATGGTTAGACCTTTTTGCCACTTCTCACAAGTCCAGGTTAGTGTGCCGGTAAACCACACACGCTCCACTAACAACTTTGAGAATGCAAATATCACAATTGCTATCTAGCTAAAATCTACGTAGTGAAAGTGTTTCCTCACCATCATTATCATGAATCGGAGAGAAACCTTATGACACTTAGATTTAATGGTGTATGTGTTCTTATCCATGTGAATTGTCAAAACCTTAGTCACAGGGCAAGGGTAATGACAAATCCAATCTCATATGGACTGAACTCAATCTTAACTTCTTGCCACCTGGCAGCTTAAGGGCCTGCCATTGCTTCCAAGTTGTTGTGCAACAAATTGAGAACTCTAAGAACTCATATGCAAAGCCAACTTTAACTGGAATGGGCACAGAATATGTCAACACGATAGGTTATAAACCTCAAGTCGTGTGCTAGTGAAGAACTTCAGGTTTATTCTTGATTAGTTCTTGAGACTTTCAAGACCTTTAAGACTCCCACTGTCCTCTTGACATATAAGACTCCCTTGTCAAACATCCAAGAGATAGTGTGGATTCTAATCAAGACAAACACTTCACACAATTGGCCTTAGTTGGTCTTTGTTTTATCCAAAACATCACAACTTACCAATTTCAAATGTACAAGAGTTTTAAACCTTCTTTAAGACATGTCACTCAAGTTACAATCTTAGAGTATAACTCTAAGAATTGTTTTTGGAACGAAGTATGAATCATCTTCTTGATTTAACCACTTCAACAATTCAAGTTCCTCTTCTTAGCTATAAGAAGGCTCTTAGAGGATGAATTGTGATAAGGTCTCTAAATCATTAAGATGATCACAAAACTGATACGAAAGTAATCTCTCTCATCTTTTCAGATTTGAGAAACTTTTATCCTTCTACCTAATTTGATTCTTCTTATTCGCTCTACCATACATTGAAACTTTTCCAATGTCTCAGAATTACACTTTAGCCTGTAAGTATAACCATATTTACTAAGCTTTAGTAAATTATGACGAATAATCTTATCGATCTTTTGTGGTGGACTTAATCAGTGCACAAGAATGTGTACTCGATCCCTTTGTCCGTTACTTGACTCACACATCCATGTGAACAAGTAGTTAGTCTTAATTTTCTAATACTTGAAAGTTCTCATTCATCATGCTATACAACTTGCATGATTCCAAGTTCCGGTCCAATTGAAACTTGGGTGATGAGAATCTTTCCTTATTTGGTAAATTTAGACATTACCACAAATGAAAGAATCAATTTCATACTTCGACTCTTGCTATTAATGGAATCTTATAAGCAACAAAAATTTCCACAGATGCCATTGTAAGGATATTTTAAAATAAATAAAATCAAAATTTTTCCTTTTATTTTAAAAACTTTGCGGAAGAACTTGTCCTTACAATCCATATGAAAACTTGTTGTTATCTATTCCTAAGAAATATCTCATAACTCCTAAGAAGTAGCTTAAGAATCCGATCTTCAAACTATGCGATAGAAATCCATCTACGCCATCAGATTCTGTTGGGTTTTGAGCATTCTAACACTCCTAAGTGTACATGCAACCCTAAATACCTTGGATCTATGTTTTCTCTATTATACATGCAAATAAGAACTTCCAAGGTATTATCCTAATCTAGCATACAAAACAATGACTATAGCAAGATAGAATACATACCTCTTTGATGTAGAAAGTCTTCATGAAGCTTGAGTGCCTAGTGCCCCAAGTGTGACACCTCAAATGGAATCACAATCATCAAAACACTTGGAATGATTTGAGAGAATTCTACACTCTTCAAAATCGGCTAGCCCTTTCTTCACTATCTCTAGTGGCCGATTTTTCCTCAATAATAAGATGCTTATATAGTTACACAATTAGGGTAAACTCTTAATTGTCATGGCTTTCCATTTCCTTGGATCCATGGGTACAAATACACCATGGAGCATCCATGGACCATCCTATGGGTTTTAGCCCAACTTGATTATCCATGGAGCATTAGCCCACTATACAAGTATGGATGATTTACACAATCAACCCATATATTTAATTAGTCTTCTTTTGATCACTTAATTAATCCTAGATTAATTCTTGATCAATACTAATTAAATAATCTTATTATTCTTATTATTAATATACTAGAACTTATAATATATTAATAACCATAAGTGTCTTATTTCTCTCATTCAAGTGCATGATGGTATGCAACCCAAATGGACCATGCCGGGTCGGGTCAAGTCTTACCAAATATAGTTATGGACTTAGACATTAATCCAACAGTCTCCCACTTGGATAAGTCTAAAACTATTATTGCGTATGACTTCAGGAACCAACCGACAATCGTAGCTCTCAAAAGCTTCTGTCGAACTCTGACCTTGTCGATGAACTCTGACCTTTGTCAATGACTTGTCCATTAGATAAGGGATCATATATTCCTCCATTCTAGATATCATATGGACTGAGACATGGATTATAATCATTCTCTCTGTCCATTTGTTGTTTCCCGATTTCCGATTTATGATAACTGACTAATTGAACAAATCAAATCAGTCCTGGCCCGGCCGAGCACTTCCATTTGTCATCATCAAATCATCGAGGGGCGCACAGATATCGCTTTTATCCCGAAGGTAAAAGGAACGGATAAACTTCGACTCATATGGCTTGTTCTACTACTTGTTGAATCATACACAAAGGCACGTTTTATAGCACCGAGTTACCAAATGCGTTTTCGTGCTATCAATGTACTATCAACTCATAGTAACAACTCATATCTCTAGGTTTGAAGAATATAAGATATTATCGTCTCATGATCACTCGTGATAAAATCCATGAAGTGATTCCAATGAGCGCGGGTTGAATCCAATACTCAGAACTTATGAGCACTCATGATTGTTGTAGCCTTGTCCAACACCTTAGACCTCTACAACCCATCATGACAGTCTTAATTCATATCTACTTCCAACATATGACCGACTGTGGATGGTTTGAATAACTTAGTCATTCCGGAAGAATAACCTAGTTTATTCGGGAAGTCAAAACATGCAAAGTGAAACACAATAATAATTGAATCTAATATGGTATCAACCCTTTGAACATAAATAAAACACCTTTTATTTATCACCATATGATTACACATTATTCATTGTATACTGTTTCAGCTATCAACTTTATTCTTGAATTTAAAACAATAGTTGTCCCATGCTCCAAGCATGTACACTATGTTTTCTTAAACACTAGTCATGCCACACACCAAGTATGCATACTATGTTTGTCTATGATCTTTACTTTGTGAACTAGATCAATTGAACATAACTTCAATGATTCTCTTTTCACACTCCCAAATCCTTACTGCAAATGCAAGAATTCCAAATTCATGCCATTTACTGAAATCTGTTAGATTCTAAACTTATATGCATTGATCCTCTTGTAACGATTATGCACAAAGTCAGAAAGACTTGCCAAAAATCATTACAGAGTATTCCAAAGGAGATCAACTCCTTGGAAACATCCTTCTTGCATTAAGTTTCCTAATCTTAAACAGATTGAAAATTCTAACTTTGAAACATTTCCAGATTCCATTTTGACTATCACTTCTGATCAAGAGTTGCCTCCTTACAGATTATGTCAATATGGTCCTTCCAGAATTATCACTATACTTCCAACTGTCCTTGAGCAACCAATCTTTGGTAAACCTTAGATTGTCCTCGACAATTGTTTGATCCTTTTAGTCATATCCAGTTCTAAACCTTTTCCCTTCTTAATGCCCTAGGCATTTGGAAAATTTTAGATCGGGTGAATATAACACATGTAATCGATCCTATATCCGAAGCATATGGGACACGATTCATGATGTCTCACATAAAGACTAAACCAGTCTTTTGCTATAACATTTCCATTTCAATTTGCCAAGTTCTCATAATTCAGATTATGAAAAGGGATGCCGTAATCATAATCGAATTTTAGAACGCAAATAATGGACTCATATACAGAATTTCCTTATGTTGAGCCATTCCAACATGAAATTCATATATATATCCTTGACTAAATGATTAAAACCTCAGATCTAAACCTTATAGATTTGATATGAAGTATAATTTCCTCTCCCTTAATTATAGCAAAACAACTTTTTCCCAATTGAAATTTTTTGTTTTCTATAATTAACATTGCTAACTTGCAATACTTATCATAATTATCATGCTCCCACTAACATGATGATTATTAGCATAACACTTATGCTCCCACTAGCTTTGACATGTACTCAGAAATCAGCTGACTTTCTTACCAAAGTTCAGATTTCTGATACTAGATTGTTTTGATAAGTCTTTATCAAAATCATACACCTTCCCTTAGATAGCACACTTGTGTATCTAAACAATTATGAAGAGGGATACCGTAATCATAGTCTCAATTGCTTAGGCATTTGCCATTTCTCACAAGTCCATGTTAGTGTGCCGGTTAACCACACGCGCTCCACTAACGACTTTTGAAAATGCAAATAACACAATTGATATCTTCGTAAAATCTACTTAGTGAAAGCGTTTCCTCACCATCATTTTCATGAATCGGAGAGAAACCTTATGACACTTAGATTTATATGGTGTATGAGCTCCTACCCATATGAATTTGTCAAACCATAATCACAAGACAAAGATAATGACAAATCCAAAACCATATGGATTGAACTCAATCTTAACTTCTTGCCACCTGGCAGCTCAAGGGCCTGCCATTGCTTCCAAGTTGTTATGCAACAAACTGAGAACTCTAAGAACTCATATGCAAATCCAACTTTAACTGGAATGGGCACAGATATGTCAACACGATAGGTTATAAACCTCAAGTCGTGTGCTAGTGAAGAACTTGAGGTTTTATTCTTGATTATTTCTTGAGACTTTCAAGACCTTTAAGACTCCCACTGTCCTCTTGACATATAAGATTCCCTTGTCAAACATCCAAGAGATAGTGCGGATTCTAATCAAGAAAAACACTTTACCCAATTGGCCTAAGTTGGTCTTTGTTTTATCCAAAACATCACAACTTACCAATTTCAAATGTACAAGAGTAGAAAACTTTTACTCTTACATTTGACAAGTGTTTTAAACCTTCTTTAAGACATGTCACTCAAATGACAATCTTGGAGTATGACTCTAAGACTTGTATTGGAACGAAGTATGACTCATCTTCTTGATTTAACCATTTCAACAATTCAAGTTCCTCTTCTTAGTCATAATAATGCACTAAGATTTCCTTAGAGAACTAATTTTGATATGGTTTCTTAATCATTAAGATGATCACAAAACTGATACTAAAGTACTCTCCCATCTTTTCAGATTTGAGAAACTTTTATCCTTCTGCCTTATTTGATTCTTCTTATCGATCTTTAGTGGTGGACTTAATCAGTGCACAAGAATGTGTACTCGATCCCTAAGTCCTTTACTTGACTCACACATCCATGTGAACAAGTAATTAGTCTTAATTTTCCAAAACTTGAAAGTTCTCATTCATCATGCTATACAACTTGCATGATTCCAAGTTCCGGTCCAATTGAAACTTGGGTGATGAGAATCTTTCCTTATTTGGTAAATTTAGACATTACCACAAATGAAAGAATCAATTTCATACTTCCACTCTTGCTACTAATGGAATCTTATAAGCAACAAAAATTTCCACAAATGCCATTGTAAGGATATTTTAAAATAAATAAAATCAAAAATTTCCTTTTATTTTAAACCTTTGCGGAAAAACTATCCTTACAATCCATATGAAAACTTGTTGTTATCTATTCCTAAGCAATATCTCATAACTCCTAAGAAGTAGCTCAAGAATCCGATTTTTCAAACTATGCGATAGAAATCCATCTATGCGATCAGATTCAGCATATTCTTCCTTTAAGTTTCTTCACATTCCTTTGATTCTTAAACCATCACCATGCGACCCGGTCACATCATGTATCAAGAATCTCAGAATAGAAACTTAACAGAGTTAGATAGTGGATTTTACCTGAAGTAGAGTCAAACTTATTGACTTTAACATCCTTAGGTAAATTTGGCAGCTTCGCAACCAATGCCCTTTCTTTGGCAATACAAACATATGGACCCTTTGATAATGGTACACAGGACTATCACAGACTTAGCTTTTCTCTTTACCATTTGGTCAACCGAGTTGACTATAGCCGATCCCTTTCCATTGGGAAGAGAATGCTTTACTGGATATCCAATGTCATCATTGTCAATGTCCATAAAGTTTTAGGAAGTTGATCTTAGCAAATAGATAAGATCATTAAGGGTCTTGTCATAGTCTTTTTCATAGGTGTTCCAAAAGAACTCACTATGTGACTTAGAAAGTAGTTGAACCACCAACTTTCTCAAGACTTTGACACCCAACTCTCCCGACTTGTCAATATGTGACTACATCTCCAAGATGTGACCACACCTAGACCTTGCCTTGCCTAATAGGGCCTGAGTGACCTTAAACTTTTCAAGAACTTGCGGGTTAGGGAGAATAATTTGAAGAGGTGAAGAAGTATGATATCCATGGGACATCATCTTCATTAGGAAACCTTGTTTCAAGAGATTTGGGAAGATCATAGGTGTCTAAACCAGACATCTTTTGGGAGATATTCAAGATAGTTGATTTAAAGTCCTTAATATGACACCCAATATGAAATATTAAGGCTAGGACCCAACAAACTATTTTATAACTTAGAAGAGGTATGCCGTAATCCAAGCTATAGAATATTTGAAGGTAGGTGAATGACGATTCACCAATTTCCACCAAGATAAATGAAATGTATTATTAGGTTTTAATTGGTTTTGAAACTCCTAGATCTTTGAGATTCATTGAACTTTTCAAAGGCATGTTTCAATCTCGAGTGTGCCCTTCAGGTTTTGTGACTGGGATGCCGAGGATCACAAAACAAGGTGTGAAGTAACCATGCAAATCACTTGGTACCCTTAATAAATTACCCCTCAATCGATGTGCCGGTTAACCACACACGCTCCATCGATACTATGATAAATATTAAGTCACCCTTTACCTACCTTGTTAAGTCCAAGTTAGTGTGCCGGTTAACCACACACGCTCCACTAACGACTTAGACAAAGTGTAAAGTGTAATTTCATGGATTAGCACCTTATTCACATTTTTCCTAAGTAACTAAGATTGGGTATTATTAAGAGTTTAGTTACTTAGTATTTTTCATTAATACTTTTAATGAAGGGAGAATTCTAGTCCTGTCAAACCCGTTCGGCTAACGACCCTCCACCAGTCAAGCAAGCGGTGGGTGAGAGTGGACACCCATTAAGTTGCCATTTTATAGGCAACAACCTTATACCCACCTTATAGACCGGCTTCGTGAATGAGGCGTACTAGCGGTAAGACTGACTTTACTCTTATACATATATATATTATTAACTTATAATATTATAAAGTATAAGGGTTGAATTTTAACTTTTAAAATTCTAAGGGCTAACTTGGAATTAAAGTATTCATAAGTGAAAACTTTACAAATTCCAAAACTTGAGGGCAAGTTTTGAAACTATTCAAAACTAATTAATTCCATAACTTATGTGTTTAAAGTAGTTTTAATCCAAAAACTCTTCAAGTTCCATAACTTGAGGACAAGTTATGGAAGACTTTAAACTAATAAAAGAATTAACTTTTCTTTATTTTATAACTTATGGAATTAATTAAGGTTACACCTTTTTTTTTTATTTTATTTTATTAAATGAAGAGACTCTTGGTCCTCCATAACTTGAGGACAAGTTATGGAGTCATAAAACCATTTAATTAGAACTAGACTCTTCATTTTGTAACCTTTGCCAATTTTTATGAGTTTTATGATTCTTAAATGTGACTTTTCATATAACTTGAGGACAAGTTACAAAAACACATTTTTGAATCAATTCTTAGATTAATTTGGATTAAAACCAACTATCACATAATTTTCATCATTAATCCAAATTCACTCATAAAACAAGATAACACAAAAACTTTTGGTGATCCATAACTTATTCTTAAGTTATGTAATCCTTTAAAACATTAACACCAAATTTTGTAACTCCAAAAATACTTTGAATCAATTTTTTTTTAAAACCTTTTCAAATCCATAACTTATGGAGGTTTCAAAAAATAAAACTCTTTAGATCAAACTTTTAAAACTAATAAAATAATCATATTATTTTATCTTTTATTAAATTTTGACCTAATTCAACTCATAAAGCAAATTATTCAAACTTTACAAATAATTAGTTTTTCACAAGAACAAGTAATTATCTTAAAATTTGACGAACTTCATGTTTTTTTTTCTTTTTTTTTCAACTTTGAAAATAAAATATTTGCATCAATATAACAGAAAACAACCCGTGGCTCTGATACCACTGTTGGGTTTTGAGCATTCTAACACTCCTAAGTGTACATGCAACCCTAAATACCTTGGATCTATGTTTTCTCTATTATACATGCAAATAAGAACTTCCAAGGTATTATCCTAATCTAGCATACAAAACAATGACTATAGCAAGATAGAATACATACCTCTTTGATGTAGAAAGTCTTCATGAAGCTTGAGTGCCTAGTGCCCCAAGTGTGACACCTCAAATGGAATCACAATCATCAAAACACTTGGAATGATTTGAGAGAATTCTACACTCTTCAAAATCGGCTAGCCCTTTCTTCACTATCTCTAGTGGCCGATTTTTCCTCAATAATAAGATGCTTATATAGTTACACAATTAGGGTAAACTCTTAATTGTCATGGCTTTCCATTTCCTTGGATCCATGGGTACAAATACACCATGGAGCATCCATGGACCATCCTATGGGTTTTAGCCCAACTTGATTATCCATGGAGCATTAGCCCACTATACAAGTATGGATGATTTACACAATCAACCCATATATTTAATTAGTCTTCTTTTGATCACTTAATTAATCCTAGATTAATTCTTGATCAATACTAATTAAATAATCTTATTATTCTTATTATTAATATACTAGAACTTATAATATATTAATAACCATAAGTGTCTTATTTCTCTCATTCAAGTGCATGATGGTATGCAACCCAAATGGACCATGCCGGGTCGGGTCAAGTCTTACCAAATATAGTTATGGACTTAGACATTAATCCAACAGATTCAACATATTCTTTCTTTAAGTTTCTTCACTCTTCTTTGATTCTTAAAACATCACCATGTGACCCAATCACATCATGTATCAGGAATCTCAGAATAGAAACTTAGCAGAGTTAGATAGTGGAATTTACCTGAAGTAGAGTCAAACTTATTGACTTTAACATCCTTAGGTAAATTTGGCAGCTTTGCAACCAATGCCCCTTCCTTTGGCAATATAAACATATGGAGCCTTTGATAATGGTACATGGGACTTGTTGGATTAATGTCTAAGTCCATAACTATAATTGGTAAGACTTGACCCGACCCGGCATGGTCCATTTGGGTTGCATACCATCATGCACTTGGATGAGAGAAATAAGACACTTATGGTTATTAATATATTATAAGTTCTAGTATATTAATAATAAGAATAATGAGATTATTTAATTAGTATTGATCAAGAATTAATCTAGGATTAATTAAGTGATCAAAAGAAGACTAATTAAATATATGGGTTGATTGTGTAAATCATCCATACTTGTATAGTGGGCTAATGCTCCATGGATAATCAAGTTGGGCTAAAACCCATAGGATGGTTCATGGATGCTCCATGGTGTATTTGAACCCATGGATCCAAGGAAATGGAAAGTCATGACAATTAGGGTTTGCCCTAATTGTAACACTATATAAAGATATTATTCTTGACAAAATTGGGAACTAGAATCACACTAGTATGATTCTAGAGAGGGCTAGCCGATTTTGATGAGTGTAGAATTCTCTCAAGTCATTCCAAGTGTTTTGATGATTGTGATTCCATTTGAGGTGTCACACTTGGGGCACTAGACACTCAAGCTTCATGAAGACTTTCTTCTCCAAAGAGGTATGTATTCTATCTTGCTATAGTCATTGTGTTTGTATGCTAGATTAGGATAATACCTTGGAAGTTCTTATTTGTATGTATAATAGAGAAAACATAGATCCAAGGTATTTAGGGTTGCATGTACACTTAGGAGTGTTAGAATGCTCAAAACCCAACAGTGGTATCAGAGCCTAGAAGCTGGAAAAACGAATCTGGTGCTGTCTGGCCATCAGACTCGGCGAGTCCATTAGGAGACTCGACGAGTCCATGCCTAAAAAGTGATGAATTCGATCCAACTCGCCGAGTTTGTTCATGCACTCGACGAGTTGGACCCCAGACAGCATATTTTCGAGTTTTTTGGCTAGAAATGGACTAGGAACATTACCCTAAGTTGTTTTTGATCTTATAAACTTGTTTTTGATGTGGTAATGTTCATGCTAATCCATTTTCAAAGATAATTGTCAATAGATTCATGTTTTGTATTAGTTTAAGGTTTAGACTAATTACATGAAAAAGTTTGATTTGAATTATCTTGTTCTTATGAGTTGCTTAGATTAATAGAAATGTTGAGTGAAATAGTTGTTTTCAATCCATTTTAATCTAAGAGTTGAGTATAAAATGTGTTTGTGTAACTTGTCCTCAAGTTACATGAAGAGTCACATTAAAGACTCATAAAACTCATAATAGTTGGCAATGGTTACAAAATGAAGAGTCTTGTGTCATTGAATAACTTTTTATGACTCCATAACTTGTCCTCAAGTTATGGAAGTTCAAGAGTCACTTCATTAAAGAAAAATATGTAACCATAATTAAATCCATAAGTTATAAAATAAAGAAAAAGTTAGTTCTTTTATTAGTTTAAAGTCTTCCATATCTTGTCCTCAAGTTATGGAACTTGAAGAGTTTTTGGATTAAAACTACTTTAAACACATAAGTTATGGAATTAATTAGTTTTGAATAGTTTCAAAACTTGCCCTCAAGTTTTGGAATTTGAAAAAGTTTTCAAGTATGAATACTTTAATTCCAAGTTAGCCCTTAGAATTTTAAAAGTTAAAATTCAACCCTTATACTTTATAATATTATAAGTTAATAATATATATATGTATAAGAGTAAAGTCAGTCTTACCGCTAGTACGCCTCATTCACGAAGCCGGTCTATAAGGTGGGTATAAGGTTGTTGCCTATAAAATGGCAACTTAATGGGTGTCCACTCTCACCCACCGCTTGCTTGACTGGTGGAGGGTCGTTAGCCGAACGGGTTTGACAGGACTAGAATTCTCCCTTCATTAAAAGTATTAATGATGAATACTAAGTAACTAAACTCTTAATAATACCCAATCTTAGTTACTTAGGAAAAATGTGAATAAGGTGCTAACCCATGAAATTACACTTTACACTTTGTCTAAGTCGTTAGTGGAGCGTGTGTGGTTAACCGGCACACTAACTTGGACTTAACAAGGTAGGTAAAGGGTGACTTAATATTTATCATAGTATCGATGGAGCGTGTGTGGTTAACCGACACATCGATTGAGGGGTAATTTATTAAGGGTACCAAGTGATTTGCATGGTTACTTCACACCTTGTTTTGTGATCCTCGGCATCCCAGTCACAAAACCTGAAGGGCACACTCGAGATTGAAACATGCCATTGAACAGTTCAATGAATCTCAAAGATCTAGGAGTTTCAAAACCAATTAAAACCTAATAATTCATTTCGTTTATCTTGGTGGAAATTGGTGAATCGTCATTCACCTACCTTCAAATATTTTATAGCTTGGATTACGGCATACCTCTTCTAAGTTATAAAATAGTTTGTTGGGTCCTAGCCTTAATATTTCATATTGGGTGTCATATTAAGGACTTAAGATCAACTATCTTGAATATCTCCCAAAAGATGTCTGGTTTAGACACTTATGATCTTCCCAAATCTCTTGAAACAAGGTTTCCTAATGAAGATGATGTCCCATGGATATCATACTTCTTTCTCCTCCTCCAATTATTCTCCCTAACCCACAAGTTCTTGAAAAGTTTAAGGTCACTCAAGCCCTATTGGCAAGGCAAGGTCTAGGTGTGAGCACATCTTGGAGATGTAGTCACATATTGACAAGCCGGGAGAGTTGGGTGTCAAAGTCTTGAGAAAGTTGGTGGTTCAATCACTTTCTAAGTCATATAGTGAGTTCCTTTGGGACACCTATGAAACAGACTATGACAAGACCCGTAATGATCTTATCTATTTGTTAAGATCAACTTCCTAAAAACTTTATGGACATTGACAATGATGACATTAGATATCTAGTAAAGCTCTCTCTTCCCAATGGAAAGGGATCGGCCATAGTCAACTCGGTTGACCAAATGGTAAAGAGAAAAGCTAAGTCTGTGATAGTCTCGTGTACCATTATCAAAGGGTCCATATGTTTATATTGCCAATGGAAGGGGCATTGGTTGCGAAGCTGCCAAATTTACCTAAGGATGTTAAAGTCAATAAGTTTGACTCTACTTCAGGTAAATTCCACTATCTAACTCTGTTAAGTTTCTATTCTGAGATTCTTGATACATGATGTGACTGGGTCACATGGTGATGTTTTAAGAATCAAAGAAAAGTGAAGAAACTCAAAGAAAGAATATGCTGAATCTGATCGCATAGATGGATTTCTATCGCATAGTTTGAAAAATCGGATTCTTGAGCTACTTCTTAGGAGTTATGATATATTGCTTAGGAATAGATAACAACAAGTTTTCATGTGCTTATGGATTGTAAGGATAAGTTTTTTCCGCAAAGTTTTTAAAATAAAAGAAAAATTTTTGATTTTATTTATTTTAAAAAAAAAATATCCTTACAATGGCATTTGAGGAAAAAATTGTTGCTTATGTGATTCCATTAAGAGCAAGAGTGGAAATATGAAATTGATTCTTTCATTTGTGGTAATGTCTAAATTTACCAAATAAGGAAAGATTCTCATCATCCAAGGTTCAATTGGACCGGAACTTGGAATCATGCAAGTTGTATAGCATGATGAATGAGAACTTTCAAGTTTTGGAAAATTAAGACTAATTACTTGTTCACATGGATGTGTGAGTCAAGTAAAGGACTAAGGGATCGAGTACACATTCTTGTGCACTGATTAAGTCCACCACAAAAGATTGATAAGACTATTCGTCATAGTTTACTAAAGCTCAGTAAATATGATTATACTTACAAGCTTAAGTGTAACTCTGAGACATTGGAAAAGGTTCCAATGTATGGCAGAGCGAATAAGAAGAATCAATTTAGGCAGAAGGATAAAAGTTTCTCAAATCTGAAAAGATGGGAGAGTACTTTAGTATAAGCTTTTGTGATCATCTTAACGATTAAGAAACCATATCACAATTAGTTCTCTAAGGAAATCTTAGTGCATTCTTATGACTAAGAAGAGGGACCTTGAATTGTTGAAATGGTTAAATCAAGAAGATGAGTCATACTTCGTTCCAATACAAGTCTTAGAGTCATACTCAAAGATTGTAACTTGGGTGACATGTCTTAAAGAAGGTTTAAAACACTTGTCAAATGTAAGAGTAAAAGTTTTCTACTCTTGTACATTTGAAATTGGTAAGTTGTGTTGTTTTGGATAAAACAAAGACCAACTTAGGCCAATTGGGTAAAGTGTTTTTCTTGATTAGAATCTGCACTATCTCTTGGATGTTTGACAAGGGAGTCTTATAGGTCAAGAGGACAGTGGGAGTCTTAAAGGTCTTGAAAGTCTCAAGAACTAATCAAGAATAAAACCATAAGTTCTTCTCTAGCACACGACTTAAGGTTTATAACCTATCGTGTTGACATATTCTGTGCCCATTCTAGTTAAGGTTGGCTTTGCATATGAGCTCTTAGAGTTCTCAATGTGTTGCACAACAACTTGGAAGCAATGGCAGGCCCTTGAGCTGCCAGGTGGCAAGGAATTAAGATTGAGTTCAGTCCATATGAGTTTGGGTTTGTCATTATCCTTGTCTTGTGACTATGATTTTGACCATTCACATGGATAAGAACACATACACCAGTAAATCTAAGTGTCATAAGGTTTCTCTCCGATTCATGAAAATGATGGTGAGGAAACACTTTCACTAAGTAGATTTTAGCTAGATAGCAATTGTGATATTTGCATTCTCAAAGTCGTTAGTGGAGCGCGTGTGGTTAACCGGCACACTAATATGGACTTGTGAGAAGTGGCAAAAAGGTCTAACCATTATGATTACGGCATACCTCTTCATAACTGTTTAGACTCACAAGTGTGCCATCTAAGGGAAGGTGTATGATTTTGATAAAGTCTTATCAAAAACAATCTAGTATCAGAAATCTGAACTTTGGTAAGAAAGTCAATGAAGTATTGATTTCTAGAAGTCCAGCTGGTTTCTGAGTACATGTCAAAGCTAGTGGGAGCATAAGAGTTATGCTAATAATCATCATGTTAGTGGGAGCATGATAATTATGTTAAGTATTGCAAGCTAGCAATGTTAATTATAGAAAACAAAAGTTTCAATTGGGAAAAAGTTGTTTTGCTATAATTAAGGGAGAGGAAATTATACTTCATCTCAAATCTATAAGCTTAGATCGTGAGGTTTTAATCATTTAGTCAAGGAAATATATATGAATTTCATGTTGGAATGGCTCAACATAAGGAAATTCTGTATATGGGTCCATTATTTGCGTTCTAAAATTCGATTATGATTACGGCATCCCTTTTCATAATCTGAATTATGAGAACTTGGCAAATTGAAATGGACATATTATAGCAAAAGACTAGTTTAGTCTTTATGTGAGACATCATGAATCGTGTCCCATATGCTTCGGATATAGGATCGATTACATGTGCTATAATCATCCGTTCTAAAATTTTCAAAATGCCTGGGGCATTAAGAAGGGAAAAGGATTAGAACTGGATATGACTAAAAGGATTAAACAATTGTCGAGGATAATCTAAGGTTTACCAAAGATTGGTTGCTCAAGGACAGTTGGAAGTATAGTGATAATTCTGGAAGGACCATATTGACATAATCTGTAAGGAGGCAACTCTTGTTCAGAAGTGATAGTCAAAATGGAATCTGGAAATGTTTCAAAGTTAGAATTTTCAATCTGTGTAAGATTAAGGAAACTTAATGCAAGAAGGATATTTCCAAGGAGTTGATCTCCTTTGGAATACTCTGTAATGATTGTTGCCAAGTCTTTATGACTTTGTGCATAATCATTACGAGAGGATCAATGCATATAAGTTTAGAATCTAACAGATTTCAGTAAATGGCATGAATTTGGAATTCTTGCATTTGCGGTAAGGATTTGGGAGTGTGAAAAGAGAATCATTGAAGTTATGTTCAATTGATCTAGTTCACAAAGTAAGGATCATAGACAAACATAGTATGCATACTTGGTGTGTGGCATGACTAGTGTTTAAGAAAACATAGTGTACATGCTTGGAGCATGGGACAACTATTGTTTTAAATTCAAGAATAAAGTTGATAGCTGAAACAGTATACAATGAATAATGTGTAATCATATGGTGATAAATAAAAAGGTGTTTTATTTATGTTCAAAGAGTTGATACCATATTGGATTCAATTATTATTGTGTTTCACTTTGCATGTTTTGACTTCCCGAATAAACTAGGTTATTCTTCCGGAATGACTAAGTTATTCAAACCATCCACAGTCGGTCATATGTTGGAAGTAGATATGAATTAAGACTGTCATGGGTTGGCTTGTAGAGGTCTAAGGTGTTGGACAAGGCTACAACACTCATGAGTGCTCATAAGTTCTGAGTATTGGATTCAACCCGCGCTCATTGGAATCACTTCATGGATTTTATCACGAGTGATCATGAGACGATAATATCTTATATTCTTCAAACCTAGAGATATGAGTTGTTACTATGAGTTGATAGTACATTGATTGCACGAAACCGCATTTGGTAACTCTGTGCTATAAAACGTGCTTTTGTGTATGATTCAACAAGTAGTAGAACAAGCCATATGAGTCGAAGTTTATCCGTTCCTTTTACCTTCGGGATAAAAGCGATATCTGTGGGCCCCTCGATGATTTGATGATGACAAATGGAAGTGCTCGGCCGGGCCAGGACTGATTTGATTTGTTCAATTAGTCAGTCGTCATAAATCGGAAATCGGGAAACAACAAATGGACAGAGAGAATGATTATAATCCATGTCTCAGTCCATATGATATCTAGAATGGAGGAATATATGATCCCTTATCTAATGGACAAGTCACTGACAAAGGTCAGAGTTCATCTACAAGGTCAGAGTTCGACAGAAGCTTTTTGAGAGCTACGATTGCCGGTTGGTTCCTGAAGTCATACGCAATAATAGTTTTAGACTTATCCAAGTGGGAGACTGTTGGATTAATGTCTAAGTCCATAACTATAATTGGTAAGACTTGACCCGACCCGGCATGGTCCATTTGGGTTGCATACCATCATGCACTTGGATGAGAGAAATAAGACACTTATGGTTATTAATATATTATAAGTTCTAGTATATTAATAATAAGAATAATGAGATTATTTAATTAGTATTGATCAAGAATTAATCTAGGATTAATTAAGTGATCAAAAGAAGACTAATTAAATATATGGGTTGATTGTGTAAATCATCCATACTTGTATAGTGGGCTAATGCTCCATGGATAATCAAGTTGGGCTAAAACCCATAGGATGGTTCATGGATGCTCCATGGTGTATTTGAACCCATGGATCCAAGGAAATGGAAAGTCATGACAATTAGGGTTTGCCCTAATTGTAACACTATATAAAGATATTATTCTTGACAAAATTGGGAACTAGAATCACACTAGTATGATTCTAGAGAGGGCTAGCCGATTTTGATGAGTGTAGAATTCTCTCAAGTCATTCCAAGTGTTTTGATGATTGTGATTCCATTTGAGGTGTCACACTTGGGGCACTAGACACTCAAGCTTCATGAAGACTTTCTTCTCCAAAGAGGTATGTATTCTATCTTGCTATAGTCATTGTGTTTGTATGCTAGATTAGGATAATACCTTGGAAGTTCTTATTTGTATGTATAATAGAGAAAACATAGATCCAAGGTATTTAGGGTTGCATGTACACTTAGGAGTGTTAGAATGCTCAAAACCCAACAGGACTATCATAGACTTAGCTTTTCTCTTTACCATTTGGTCAACCGAGTTGACTATGGCCGATCCCTTTCCATTGGGAAGAGAATGCTTTCCTGGATTTCCTGTGTCACTATTGTCAATGTCCATCAAGTTTTAAGGAAGTTGATCTTAACAAATAGATAAGATAATTAAGGGTCTTGTCATAGTCTGTTTCATAGGTTTCCCAAAGGAACTCACTATGTGACTTAGAAAGTGATTGAACCACCAACTTTCTCAGGACTTTGACACCCAACTCTCCCGGCTTGTCAATATGTGACTACATCTCCAAGATGAGATCACACCTAGACCTTGCCTTGCCAATAGGGCTTGAGTAACCTTAAACTTTTCAAGAACTTGTGGGTTGGGGAGAATAATTGGAGGAGGCGAAAGAAGTATGATTTCCATGGGACATCATCTTCATTTAGGAAAGCTTGTTTCAAGAGATTTGGAAAGATCATATATGTCTAAACCAGACATCTTTTGGGAGATATTCAAGATAGTTGATTTTAAAGTCCTTAATATAACACCCAATATGAAATATTAAGGCTAGGACCCAAAAAACTATTTTATAACTCAGAAGAGGGATGCCGTAATCCAAGCTATAAAATATTTGAAGGTAGGTGAATGACGATTCACCAATTTCCACCAAGATAAACGAAATGTATTATTAGGTTTTAATTGGTTTTGAAACTCCTAGATCTTTGAGATTCATTGAACTGTTCAAAGGCATGTTTCAATCTCGAGTGTGCCCTTCAGGTTTTGTGACTGGGATGCCGAGGATCACAAAACAAGGTGTGAAGTAACCATGCAAATTACTTGGTACCCTTAAGTGTTTACCCCTCAATCGATGTGCCGGTTAACCACACACGCTCCATCGATACTATGATAAACATTAAGTTACCCTTTACCTACCTTGTTAAATACGAGTTAGTGTGCCGGTTAACCACACACGCTCCACTAACCGACTTAAACAAAGTGCAAAGTGTAATTTCATGGATTAGCACGTTATTCACATTTTCCTAAGTAACTAAGATTGGGTATTTATAAGTGTTTAGTTACTTAGTATTTATCATTAATACTTTTAATGAAGGGATAATTATAGTCCTGTCAAACCCGTTCGGCTAACGACCCTCCACCAGTCAAGCAAGCGGTGGGTGAGAGTGGACACCCATTAAGTTGCCATTTTATAGGCAACAACCTTATACCCACCTTATAGACCGGCTTTGTGAATGAGGCGTACTAGCGGTAAGACTGACTTTACTCTTATACATATATATATATTATTAACTTATAATATTATAAAGTATAAGGGTTGAATTTTAACTTTTAAAATTCTAAGGGCTAACTTGGAATTAAAGTATTCATAAGAGAAAACTTTACAAATTCCAAAACTTGAGGGCAAGTTTTGAAACTATTCAAAACTAATTAATTCCATAACTTATGTGTTTAAAGTAGTTTTAATCCAAAAACTCTTCAAGTTCTATAACTTGAGGACAAGTTATGGAAGACTTTAAACTAATAAAAGAATTAACTTTTCTTTATTTTATAACTTATGAAATTAATTAAGGTTACACCTTTTTTTTATTTTATTTTATTTTATTAAATGAAGAGACTCTTGGTCCTCCATAACTTGAGGACAAGTTATGGAGTCATAAAACCATTTAATTAGAACTAGACACTTCATTTTTGTAACCTTTGCCAATTTTTATGAGTTTTATGATTCTTAAATGTGACTTTTCATATAACTTGAGGACAAGTTACAAAAACACATTTTAGAATCAATTCTTAGATTAATTTGGATTAAAACCAACTATCACATAATATATTCATTAATCTAAATTCACTCATAAAACAAGGTAACACAAAAAACTTTTGGTGATCCATAACTTATTCTTAAGTTATGGAATCCTTTAAAACATTAACACCAAATTTTGTAACTCCATAAAAACTTTGAATCAATTTTTTTTAAAACCTTTTCATATCCATAACTTATGGAGGTTTCAAAAAATAAAACTCTTTAGATCAAACTTTTAAAACTAATAAAATAATCATATCATTTTATCTTTTATTAAATTTGACCTAATTCAACTCATAAAGCAAATTATTCAAATTTTACAAATAATTAGTTTTTCACAAGAACAAGTAATTATCTTAAAATTTGACGAATTTCATGTTTTTTTTTCTTTTTTTTTTTCAACTTTGAAAATAAAATATTTGCATCAATATAACAGAAAACAACCTGGCTCTGATACCACTGTTGGGTTTTGAGCATTCTAACACTCCTATGGTGTACATGCAACCCTATAAACCTTGGATCTATGTTTTCTCTATTATACATGCAAATAAGAACTTTCCAAGGCTTTAATCCTAACTAGCATATTATGATGTTCTTAATCTACAAAGTACTAGTTAGAAGACATACCTTTTGATGTAGCTTGATGTCTTCAAGCTTTAAGAGCTTAGCCCCAATAGTGTGGAAGCCTCAAGTGGAATCACAAATCACCAAGACACATTGGAAGACTTTAGAGAATATTAATACTTGGTTCTCTCTTAGTGAAATCGGCTAGCCCTCTTAGTGTATCACACTAGTGCCAATTTCACCAACCAAAGACATCTTTATATAGTATGCAAGATTAGGGTTAAACCCTAATACCCATGACCTCTCATTTCCTAGGATCCATGGGTTAAACACTCCATGGACTATCCATGAAAGCTTAGCCCAACCTAAATGAACTTGGCCCATTCCATATATATAAGAGTCCATATTTAATTAGTTCCTTTTGATCACTTAATTAATTATAAATTAATTCTTGATCAATACTAATTAAATAATATGATTCCATATTAATATATTAGAACTTATAATATATTAATATTAATCATAAACATACTATTCTCAAAAGATTATCCATATAAATTGTGTCGGTGAAGTGCAACCCAAATGGACCATGCCGGGTCGGGTCAAGTACATACCAAATATAGTTATGGACTTAGACATTAATCCAACAATCCTCAAACATCCTCCCAGGATGAACCACTAATACATACCCAATACCCTGATCAGAATCACACTGAGAGTCCAGGATTCTCTCCCTGGATCACTTCTGAGCCTCCTGGCTCTACACCCGTGGAATCCCTTCCGCGTCCTCAGCAGACATCTCATCACGATGTCATTCCATACCACTGTAACGGACACCACGCTCAACCCTCATACTCTAAATCATCCATTCGCACTACTACCTTCACTTCCGTGAACCAACACTTTCCCCCCCCCCCCCCTCTCTGGGGTTACATACCTTTCTCTTCCCTTACCTAGGGAAATCCACTTGATAACCTTGTCATTACTCCATGTATCGCACATGCTCTGGATCTGCTCACAAGGACTCTCGGGTCCATGCGTTACCTTTCCTCAGCAAATGAGGGTCCGACAACACCTCCTATACAACAGCTCAAAGGGCGGCATACCAATGCACTAATGATGGCTGTTGATATAGGACAACTCAACCAAGGATAATTACGTGCCGCAGCTTCCTCCGAAATCTAATACACATGCCCGAAGCATGACTTCGAGCGTCTAAATCGCTCACTCGCTCTGGGGTGTCCTCAGACAACCTCATGATAAGCTCTAGCTCATTTATCATATCCCTCTTCGAGACTAAGCACTAGGTCAGCTTTTGACCCCACAGCTGAGCCTCCAAAGGTCTCCCATAACATGATCCAAACATCTCACTAACCTTATCCCCGTGACCACTCTCCTTACCCAGTGACACGCAAGTCACGAAACCCTCGTTTCCTCATGCGAGAAGAATACGATCCAATCGAGGATCGTCTCAGCCCTGATCTCTAGTTTCTGCTGCGCATATCCCTTGCGCATCTCACCGCATCTCCCGACGGAAACGGAGACCCCAGTCTCGCCCCCGATTCAACATCCAGGCTCCAGAGACTCAATACTAGGGCTACTCAAACCCAAGAATCTCCCACTTCATACACTGCTCGGAAAACATTCCAACATCACATTCTCTTGCCATCTAGTGAATACTGCGACTCCACGCAGTATCACAACACCCTCTGAATAGTGAGTACTATGGCTCCCCGCAGTATCACAACACCCTCTGACTAGTGAGTACTACGGCCCCCCGCAGTATCACAACACCCTCTGAATAGTGAGTACTACGGCTCCCCACAGTATCACAACACCCTCTGACTAGTGAGTACTACGGCTCCCCGCAGTATCACAACACCTTCTGAATAGTGAGTACTACGGCTCCCCGCAGTATCACAACACCCTATGAATAGTGAGTACTACGGCTCCCCGCAATATCACAACACCCTCTGACTAGTGAGTACTACGGCTCCCCGCAGTATCACAACACCCTCTGAATAGTGAGTACTACGGCTCCCCGCAGTATCACAACACCCTCTGATTAGTGAGTACTACGGCTCCCCGCAGTATCACAACACCCTCTGAATAGTGAGTACTACGACTCGAATATCCATCACAGAATCTGGAGGCAATCAACATAACAAATGCCCACCCTTGCGAAAATCCACTCTCTCAAATAATCTCCCTGGATGCCCATACTCGAAGGGCTCCCACTAGATCCATAGATACCTGATATACCATAAGTCGATTCAATTCAAGATTCACGAGTAACTCCTGAAATAAAGATATCATACCCGGATACCTCAGAATACCCCAACAGAACATCACAAGATCCTGCCACAACCACTGATCTCCTGCCCCAAGCATCATATAGACACAATAATACATTTCCTCTGAATCCCAAAATTAGATCTGCATTTTCCAAATTGCAATCTCGGTGTATCCAATTTCTCAATTGGAATACAAGAAAAATGCTAACGCTACTAAATACGCTGATAATTCTCCGAACTCATTCCCACAGCTCAAAATTCAAACAAGGATACACATACCGAACCGGGAGTTGGCTGCCCAATCATTCTCTATCTACTTGCAACAACACCAAACACCTGCCGTGGAGACATTCATCCTTCTCATCAAGTACTTCCCGCATTAACTCACTCTGACCCCCTTTACTCGATCACCGACATCTCTGGTCTCATGATTTCTTACAGCAGATCTCTATACTCCACTTATAACTACTCTTGACAAATCTCTGCTTCCTTACATGCAATACCCGGTTCTCCCCCACTTAGGGTTCGAACCATCACCAATTAGCACACAACCAACCCACAACTATTTTTCACCAGCGAAATCGCACCTGCCCCAGGAAAGTACTACACAACGCCCGATAATTCCCCCTTAAGGGAATCCATCAACCTCATATACTCTGAACCCCTGATGAACTACTCGAGAACTTCTCATCACGACTGCCTCTAGTCGTTCCAAATCTCATACCAATCTAGCACTAACCATCTCAACTGCTCAATAACATCCCTGGCTCATAGACTGAACCGCAAAATCATCGTACCTCTCACCTCAACTCATCAACCAACGCTCCTGTTGGATTAATGTCTAAGTCCATAACTATAATTGGTAAGACTTGACCCGACCCGACATGGTCCATTTGGGTTGCATACCATCATGCACTTGGATAGACTATAATGAGAGAAATAAGACACTTATGGTTATTAATATATTATAAGTTCTAGTATATTAATAATAAGAATAATAAGATTATTTAATTAGTATTGATCAAGAATTAATCTAGGATTAATTAAGTGATCAAAAGAAGACTAATTAAATATATGGGTTGATTGTGTAAATCATCCATACTTATATAGTGGGCTAATGCTCCATGGATAATCAAGTTGGGCTAAAACCCATTAAGATGGTCCATGGGTGCTCCATGGTGTATTTGAACCCATGGATCCAAGGAAATGGAAAGTCATGACAATTAAGGATTTACCCTAATTGTAACACTATATAATGATCTTATTCTTGACAAAAATCGGCCACTAGAGAGTGTAACAAAAGGGCTAGCCGATTTCATGAAGTGTAGAAATCTCTCAAGTTATTCTAAGAGTTTTGATGATTGTGATTCCATTTGAGGCTTCCACACTATTGGGGCTAGGCACTCAAGCTTCATGAAGACTTTCTACATCAAAGAGGTATGTATTCTATCTTGTTATATTCATGTTTTGTATGATAGATTAGGATGATACCTTGGATATTCTTATTTGCATGTATAATAGAGAAAACATAGATCCAAGGTATTTAGGGTTGCATGTACACTTAGGAGTGTTAGAATGCTCAAAACCCAACAGTGGTATCAGAGCCTAGGCATGTTTTCTTGTTATACTTGCAAATGGAGCTGAAAAAATCGAGTTGTGATGCTGTCAGCCCAGCAGACTCGCCGAGTCCATGAAGGGACTCGACGAGTCCAAGGCAAGATTCATCCAACTCGCCGAGTTATGTTCATGCACTCGACGAGTTGGACCCCAGACAGCATATTTTCGAGGTTTTTGGCTAGAAATGGACTAGGAACATTACCCTACGTTGTTTTTTGAACTTATAAACTTGTTTTTTAATGTGGTAATGTTCATGCTAATCCATTTTCAAAAATAATTGTCAATAGATTCATGTTTTGTATTAGTTTAAGGTTTAGACTAATTACATGAAGAAGTTTGATATGAATTATCTTGTTCTTATGAGTTGCTTAGATTAATAGAAAAGTTAATTGAAATAGTTGTTTTCAATCCATTTTAATCTAAGAGTTGAGTACAAAATGTGTTTGTGTAACTTGTCCTCAAGTTACATGAAGAGTCACATTAAAGACTCATAAAACTCATAAAAGTTGGTAATGGTTACAAAATGACGAGTCTTGTGTCATTGAATTTTTTTTTTATGACTCCATAACTTGTCCTCAAGTTATGGAAATTCAAGAGTCACTTCATTAATAAATAAATAATTAAATAAAGTGTAACCTTAATTAATTCCATAAGTTATAAAAATAAAGAAAAGATTAATTCTTTTATTAGTTTAAAGTCTTCCATAAGTTATGGAACTTGAAGAGTTTTTTGGATTAAAACTACTTTAAACACATAAGTTATGGAATTAATTAGTTTTGAATAGTTTCAAAACTTGCCCTCAAGTTTTGGAATTTGAAAAGTTTTCACTTATGAATACTTTAATTCCAAGTTAGCCCTTAGAATTTTAAAAAAAGTTAAAATTCAACACTTATACTATTTATAACATTAATGGTTAATTATTATATATATGTATAAGAACAAGTCGTTTTACCGTTAGTAGGCCTCATTCACGAAGCCGGTCTATAAGGTGGGTATAAGGTTGTTGCCTATAAAATGGCGACTTAATGGGTGTCTACTCTCACCCACCGCTTGCTTGACTGGTGGAGGGTCGTTAGCCGAACGGGTAGGACAATGACTTTAAATTCTCCCTTCATTAAAAGTATTAATGATAAATACTAAAGTAACTAAAATCTTAATAATTCCCAATCTTAGTTACTTTAGGAAAAATGTGAATTTGGTGCTAACCCATGGAATTCACACTTTGTACCTTACCAAGTCGTTGGTGGAGCGTGTGTGGTTAACCGGCACACTAACTTGGACTAGTAAGGACCACGAAGGGTGACTTAATGTTTGTCATAGATCAATGGAGCGTGTGTGGTTAACCGGCACATTGATTAGGTGATAATATTAAGGATACCAAGTGAATTGGCATGGTTATTCACACCTTGTTTTGTGATCCTCGGCATCCCAGTCACAAAATTTGAGAGGGCACACTCGAGATTGAAACATGCCATTGAAAAGTTCAATGAATCTCAAAAGATCTAGGAATTTCAAATCCAATTAAAACCTAATAAATTATTTCGTTTTTCATGGTGGAAATTGGTGAATCGTCATTCGCCTACCTTCAAATATTTTATAGCTTGGATTACGGCATCCCTCTTCTAAGTTATAAAATAGTTTGTTGGGTCCTGGCCTTAATATTTCATATTGGGTGTCATATTAAGGACTTTAAATCAACTATCTTGAATATCTCCCAAAACATGTCTGGTTTAGACATTTATGATCTTCCCAAATCTCTTGAAGATGATGTTCCTCAACATCATGCTTCACTTCCTTTATCTCCTCCAATTATTCTCCCTCACCCACAAGTTCTTGAAAAGTTTAAAGTCACTCAAGCCCTATTGGCAAGTTAAGGTCTTGGTGTGGTCACATCTTGGAGATGTAGTCACATATTGACAAGACGGGAGAGTTGGGTGTCAAAGTCTCGTGAAAGTTGGATGTTCAATCACTTTCTTAGTAACATAGCGGGTCACTTTGGGACTACTATGAGACAGACTATGACACGAGCCTTAATGATCTTATCTATTTGTTTTGTGCTGTGGAATCAGCAATGATTTGGAACACTAGTAAAGCAAATTTTGTTAGAAGATCAACTTCCCAAACCTTAAATGGACATTGGCAATGGTAGCATTGGATATCTAGAAAAGCATTTCTCTTCCCAATGGAAAGGGATCGGCCATAGTCAACTCGGTTGACCAAATGGTAAAGAGAAAGGCTAAGTCTGAAATAGTCTCGTGTGCCATTATCAAAGGGTCTCCATATGTTTATATTGCCAAAGAAAGGGGCATTGGTTGCGAAGCTGCCCTATTTACCTGAAAGGTCATAAGGTTGATCAAGTCAAGAGGTTTGACTCTACTTCAGGTAAAATACACTGTATAACTCTGTTAAGTTCCTATTTGGAGATTCTTATTACATAATGTGAATGGGTCACATGCTGATGTCTTTTAAGAATCAAAGAAAAGATAGGAAGCTTAAAGTAAGTATATGCTGATTCTGATTGCGAAGATGGGTTTCGATCGCATGGTTCGGTAATCAGAATTTTGAGCTGTTGCTTAAGAGTTATAATATATTGCTTGTGAATAGATAACAACAAGGTTTTCATGTGGATTGTAAGGATAAGTTTTTCCGCAAAGTTTTAAAATAAAAGGAAAAAAGGTTTTAATTTTATTTATTTTAAAAATATCCTTACAATGGCATCGGTGGAAAATTGTTGCTTATATATTTCCAGTAATAGCAATATTGGAAAGTGGATTTGATTCTTTCATTTGTGGTAGTGTCTGAATTTACCAAATGAAGAAAGTTTTTCATCACCCAAGTTTCAATTGGACAGAAACTTGGAATCATACAAGTTGTATTGTATGATGAATGAGAATTTTCATCTTTGAAAAATTAAGACTAATTCTTTGATCACATGTATATGTGAGTCAATTGAAGGACTAAGGAATTAGGTACACTGGGTGTGTGCTGGTCAAGGTCCACCACAAAGATTGATTTGTCATGATTTACTAAAGATTAGTAAATATGATTATACTTATAAGGTTAAGTATAATTTTGTAACATTGGAAAACAAATAAGAAGAATCAAATTAGGCAGAAAGATAAAAGTTTCTCAAATCTGAAAGGACGGGAGAGTACTTTAGTATCAGCTTTGTGATCATCTTAATGATTAAGAAACCATATCAAAATTTGTTCTCTAAGAAAGTCTTAGTGCATTCTTATGACTAAGAAGAAGGGATCTTGAAATTGTTGAAATGGTTAAATCAAGAAGATGAATCATACTTCGTTCCAATACAAGTCTTGGAGTCATACTCCAAGATTGTAATTTGAGTGACATGTCTTAAAGAAGGTTTAAAACACTTATCAAATGTAAGAGTAAAATGTTTTCTACTCTTGTACATTTGAGGTTGGTAAGTTGTGATGTCTTGGATGAGACAAAGACCAACTAAGACCAATTGTGTGAAGTGTTAGTCTTGATAAGAATCCGCACTATCCCTTGAATATTTGTTTTATCAAGGAATGGTTCTTGACTAGGAAAACTTATATGTCAAGGGGACAGTGGGAGCCTTAAAGATCCTGAAAGAGTTTCAAGATTTAATCAAGAGTAAAACCTGTAATTTATCACTAGCACACGACTTAAGGTTTTCAACCTATCGTGTTGACATAATTCTTATTTCTGTACCTACTTCAAATAAGTTGAATTTACATGTGAGTTATCAGAGTTCAACTTGGAAGCATTGGTGGGCCTTGTGTTACCAAGGTGACAAGAAACTAAGATTGAATAAGTTTAATCCATGTAGGGCTGAATTTGTCACTAACCTTATCTTGTGATTATGGTTTTGACAAATTCGCATGGATAGGAACTCATACACTATTAAATCTAAGTGTCATAAGGTTTCTCTCCGATTCATGAAAATGATGGTGAGGAAATGCTTTCACTAAATAGATTTTAAGTAGATATCAATTGTGTCATTTGCATTTTCAAAAGTCATTAGTGGAGCGCGTGTGGTTAACCGGCACACTAACATGGACTTGTGAGAAATGGCAAATGCCTAAGCAATTGAGACTATGATTACGTCATCCCTTTTCATAGTTCTGAAAATTGTTTAGACACACATGTGAGCTATCTAAGAAAGGGTGTATGAATCTAAATTTCAGAAGTCCAACAGATTTCTGGAAATGTGTCAGAGCTAGTGGGAGCATAAGTGTTATGCTGATAATCATCATGTTAGTGGGAGCATGACTATTATGATTAGTATTGCAAGCTAGCAATGTTAATTATAGAAAACAAAGTTTCAATCCGTGAAGTTGCAGGGGTTGAAAAGTTGTTTTGCTATAATTAAGGGAGAGGAAATTATACTTCATGTCAATTCTAAAGCTTAGATTGAGATTTTAATCATCTTTAGTCAAGAATATATGTGAATTTTGTGTTGGAATGGTTCAACTTGAAGAAATTCTATATATATTGCATTTTCAAAATTTGATTATGATTACGGCATCCCTCTTCATAGTTAAATTTTGAAAACATGGCAAATAAAAAAATATTGTAGCAAGAGACTGGTCTAGTGTCATGTCTTTATGTCAAACATCATGAATAGTATCCCATATGCTTCGGATATAGGATCGATTTCATGTGCTATAATATTCATCCTTTCTAAATTTTCCAAATGCTTAAGGCATTTAGAAGGGAAAAGTCTAGAACTGGATATGACTAAAGTGATTAAGCAATTGTCGAGGACAATCTGAGGTTCGCCAAAGATTGGTTGCTCAGGGACATTTGGAAGTCTAGTGTTAATTTTGGTAGGACCATATCGACATTTTCTGAAAAGAGGTAACTCTTGTTCGGAAGTGATAGTCAAATAGGACTATGGAAATGTTTCCATAGGTGGAAGTGATTCAATCTATGTAAGATTAGGAAACTTAATGCAAAAAGGATGTTCCCAAGGAGCTGATCTCCTTTGGAATGCTCTGTAATGGTTGTTGTCAAGTCTTTCTGACTTTGTGCATAATCAGTACAAGAGGATCAATGCATATAAGTTTAGAATCTAACAGATTTCAGTAAATGACATAAATTTGGAATTCTTGCATTTACAATAAGGATTTGGGATTGTGAAATGAGTATCATTGGAATCATGTTCAATTGATCTACATCACAATGTAAGGATCATAGACAAACATAGTGTGCATACTTGGGGTATGGCATAACTATTGTTTAGAAAAACAAAGTGTACATGCTAGGAGCATGGGACGACTGTTGTTTTTATTCAAGTCTTAAGTTGATTATTTGAAACATTGAATAATGTGTAATCAATATGGTGATAAATAAAAAGTGGTTTTATTTATATTCAAAAGGGTTCTGAGACCATATTAGATTCGATTATTATTGTATTTCACTTTGCATGTTTTGACTTCCAAAATAGCTAGGTTATTCTTTCCGGATGACTAAGTTATTTAAACACTCCATAGTCGTTCATATGTTGGAAGTAGGTATGAATCAAGACTGTCATGAATCGGGTTTGTAGATGGCTAAATGAGTTTAGTCATGGCGATGGTTGCTACAACATTCATGAGTACTCATAAGTTATGAGTATTGGAATAAACCCACGCTCACTTGTATCACTTCATGGAATTTATCTCGAGTGATCGTGAGACGATAATATCATATAAATCTTCAAACCTAGAGATATGAGTTGTTACCTATGAGTTGGTTGTGCATTGATTGCACGTAAACGCATCAGTAACTTGATGTTATAAAACGTGCCTTTGTGTACAATTCAACAAGTAGTAGAACAAGCATATGAGTCGAAGTTTATCTGTTCCTTCTAGAAATAGAAGCGATATCTGGGCCCCTCGATGATTTTGTTGTGACCTATGTACCGGCCGGTCAGAACTGAATTGATGTGTTTGATTAAGTTCTTTGTCAAACAAATCGAAAATCGGGAAACAAACTGCTGGACAATAAGTACGACGTTGTTCCATGTATTTGTCCGGCTGATATCACGAGAACAGAGGATTATATGATCCCTTATCTAATGGACAAGTCATTGACAAGATCAGAGTTCATCTACAAGGTCAGAGTTCGACAGAAGCTTTTGAGAGCTACGATTGTCGGTTGGTTCCTGAAGTCATACGCAATAATAGTTTTAGACTTATCCAAGTGGGAGACTGTTGGATTAATGTCTAAGTCCATAACTATAATTGGTAAGACTTGACCCGACCCGACATGGTCCATTTGGGTTGCATACCATCATGCACTTGGATAGACTATAATGAGAGAAATAAGACACTTATGGTTATTAATATATTATAAGTTCTAGTATATTAATAATAAGAATAATAAGATTATTTAATTAGTATTGATCAAGAATTAATCTAGGATTAATTAAGTGATCAAAAGAAGACTAATTAAATATATGGGTTGATTGTGTAAATCATCCATACTTATATAGTGGGCTAATGCTCCATGGATAATCAAGTTGGGCTAAAACCCATTAAGATGGTCCATGGGTGCTCCATGGTGTATTTGAACCCATGGATCCAAGGAAATGGAAAGTCATGACAATTAAGGATTTACCCTAATTGTAACACTATATAATGATCTTATTCTTGACAAAAATCGGCCACTAGAGAGTGTAACAAAAGGGCTAGCCGATTTCATGAAGTGTAGAACTCTCTCAAGTTATTCTAAGAGTTTTGATGATTGTGATTCCATTTGAGGCTTCCACACTATTGGGGCTAGGCACTCAAGCTTCATGAAGACTTTCTACATCAAAGAGGTATGTATTCTATCTTGTTATATTCATGTTTTGTATGATAGATTAGGATGATACCTTGGATATTCTTATTTGCATGTATAATAGAGAAAACATAGATCCAAGGTATTTAGGGTTGCATGTACACTTAGGAGTGTTAGAATGCTCAAAACCCAACAGCTCCAATCGTCCCAAGGACAGGGACCCACTCCCAACATAGATGAAAACTCTCTGCACTGCAAAACTCGACTGAACTCCCCACTGATACCACTACAACACATCCTACTATTCTCGAATAGGTGTGGTGTGGTCCTCGACTACCTCAGTCCCAACTGGCTGTCTGCTCATGATAAGTCACTACCTCGCGGCACACATGCTGCCTGATACTCTGGGAGAAATCATCACCAATAACGACCTGCAGGGTTTACCCCCAAACCCAAAACTAAAACATCAGGCCTCTCATGTCGTGCACACAACATAAATAACACCACCCACATAGAAGGTGACCCCTCCTCTATCGACTTATTGCTCAACTCAGACCGAAATTCTCCTCTCCCTCTAACTCCTTACCAAAATACTCTGATAGGCACTCGACTTCCCTCTCGAGGGACGCCTCTCCAAACTCAATCATGGCCTACAGGCCTAAAACCCATAGCGTCCAATCTCCCCCTCATCAATCGCGACCCGATAACAAGATAATCACAAGCATCATTCACTACGAACCATGGTACTCATCCCATGACATCCCTTCTCAATATGCTCCGATGTATGGTACTCAACCATAACATCACTCCCCAATACGCTCATTAGAATCTTCAGAATACTCCCTGTATCAAGTATGGGTCCTCTGCTTTCAGTAGTACGGGCCCATACTACCTGCCACATCTACCCATACTTTCCACACGGACTATCCCGGAGCTCCTAAGTAGCTGCTCGACCTTCTAGTTCACCAACTCCGTCGCGCGCTCGCTCCTTAGCGAAATTCTCTACCCTGCCAGTGCACTCATCTGGCTAAGGTTACTCCCTAGGCTCTTCCCAGATTCCCACACTTCTCTGCCATCAGCTGCTGAAGAGCTCCTAATGATGCCAGCCATCTACCTCCTGAATATCGTCATATTCGCTTGGTAGCTGCCTCCCATCATCGAAAGTTCCACAAAGCACGAAGCAAGCAGCATTCGAGCATCGAAGAATATATATGACTCACTCTGGGTGATAACTCCGCTTGCTCTGCTCCTCCTCGGAAGTACCACCGAACTCTGCAACTCTTCCCCCCGCGGGCTCTGACTATTCTTTCTCCAAGTACCACAGTACTCATCTAGGTATCTCCCCTAGATTACTCCTCTACTCAAATCCCTTAAAGGATTCCAATCAAATATTCTCACTCATCACATACTCAAAAGCACATCGCATATCACAGAAATTCCTAGGCTAAGGCATCACAAATCAGGCCACTCTAGTCCTAATATATGGAATACCTAGCCTGTCTCTAGCATGCAATAATATCTCATAAAGTGCATCATAAATATCTCATAACACAAAAGTAAGGGTATTTTGGGAAATCACCGTTCGGGCTCTGGCTGATTGTACACACTGCTCTTTCTCGTTTTCTCTTTGAACTCTTATTCGCTTTAGAAAATTATTTCTTTGAAAACCTTTCTCACTTCCTCAGTTTGAGTTCAGAATTACCCGAAGGCGCATCCGAATCCCTCAAACCAAGGCTCTGATACCAACTTGTAACACCGTAAAATTTCATGATAAAATTTTCATTTAAAATAATCATTTTGATGTTAAAAACACTTGTTTAAAATCTCATTCATAATTGAATTACAAAACATAGCTTCATTTTCACTTGCATAGAAAACCAGGATCCTCCAAAATATGACTCTTTCTCTGATGTGTA
Organism: Lactuca sativa; assembly: GCF_002870075.4. Classification (NCBI taxonomy): domain Eukaryota; kingdom Viridiplantae; phylum Streptophyta; class Magnoliopsida; order Asterales; family Asteraceae; genus Lactuca; species Lactuca sativa. The sequence continues at coordinate 51,975,544 of NC_056627.2, forward strand.
CAATCAAGCCGGTGCCGTCCCGTGATACTGAAAGAAACCTGAAAACAACATAACACAAAACACTGTAAGCACGAAGCTTAGTGAATTCCCCAAAATACCACACACATAACACATATAAGCCACTCGAGGCTATAACTCTATGGGTCCGTGCACCCAAACTCTGTGAACCCTCAGGTTCTAACTCTGTGAACCTTCCGGTTCTAACTCTAGGAACCCTTTGGTTCCAACTCTGCAAACATGTACAGCCTAAATCACATAGAAATAATGCAGTACAACACATAGCATACATAGCATACAAATACTCTGTCACATAACTCTGGTTACCTACTCAAGGTAAAGTATAGTGAGAAGACTCACCTGGCAAGCAGAAAGCATATATCTCTATACTTGAATCTCGAACTCGCCACCGCCTAACACGTAAGGCAAAACTCTCATGATTGTAACTCTCGAGACTAGAATCAATCCTCTCAATGCACCTTCTTAAGAGTAAAAGAATATTTTACCCCTCTCTTGGCCCAAAGGCCACATCGCTGACCAAACCCTAAAAGTTAACGGTCAACCCTTGGTTAAAATCAAAGTCCTCAGTCAAAGTCAACCCCTGACTGACCCTACTCGCCGAGTCAACCCTATGACTCGCCGAGTTCCTATAATCAGAACGTCACTCAATCCGCGACCTAACTCGCCGAGTCACTCCGAGACTCGCCGAGTCCAACAACTCTGAGTCCACTCGCACCCAACTCACCGAGTCATCCCTTGACTCACCGATTCTCGACTCAGCCAGGGAATATCGGGACTCTTCGACAAGACTCGCCGAGTCCATGAACAGACCCGCCGAGTCCAAGACTATCATCAACCTACTCGCCGAGTTGTTCATACAACTCGCCGAGTTCCAGGCCATCTTCATCCAACTCGCCGAGTTGTTCTTCCAACTCGCCGAGTCCCAGCTCATCTTCAAGCAACTCGTCGAGTCCACTCATGTGACTCGCCGAGTACCACCGGTCTGAATCCACTCAGAAGCATTCCAGGCCATGCAAATGCTCCAAAACATAGGTCTAGTCTCATACAACTCATCCATCACGTAAAGTGGCCAACTTTACGTGAATCCAAAGAGATCTAGGCCTTATTCACTTATAATTAGGGTTTGGGACATGCAAGCTTCACTAAACAGTCTAACACAGGGACTTTCATGCTCTCTGATTCTTCTCCATTTCAGATCTGAGGTAGCAACCTCAGATCTAACCTCTAGACTTCCAATTTGACCCATAGACTAGATCTCACAAACCCCAAAATGAAGAAACAACATACAATCAATCCAAGAACGAGATGTTACCTCCAATGGACGCCCCAACTGCAATGCAATTTGAATCCAAGCAAAGCCCCTTGCCCCAAGCCTTCAATCTCACAAGATTCCTTCAACAAACTCCTCCAATGCTCCAAATACACTCCAATCTTCTTCAATCACACTTTCTAGGGTTTCTGGACTTCAAGAGGGAATAAAGAGGCCGGGGGAAGGATATAATGTTCTTTAAATAGGGCTCAATCCGGAGAATTAGGGCTTTCTCCACTCAGCGCCTACTCGCCGAGTCCATCTCATCGACTCGCCGAGTCGGCTACTTAACACGCGACCAAGCCGCGACTCTACTCGCCGAGTCCATCCATGGACTCGCCGAGTCGCTCTTTCCCAAATAACACTTTTAGCCCTTCAACTCTACTCTTGCTATTCCGGGATGTTACATAGTATGAGTAGGTGTGAAAGGTAGTAGATGCATATACTAACGGAAGCACGTGACTCATACTTGGATCAGGGAAAGTCACAAGGTTACCAAGAAGTTAGTGATTGATTCCATTTTATTCTGGTATGTCATTACCATTGTTTCGGTAATGACTAGTAAGATGGTTCTTGTTCCGACCCTAGTGGTCATATTTAAATTTGAGTTCGATTACGAGGAGTATGTTACGTGGTCTAGAGGACCAAGTTAGATGTAACATCTGACTTAAGTCAGAAGGTTGAAGTTAATGCAATTGATAGTGTCACGCTCGTTGTTAAAAGAAATTTGTAGGTAGAAATGCTACATGCTGAAATGTGATTATATCACATTAGAATATGAAGGAAGGTATATTCCATTTTGGAATTTAACTCTAAGAGACCTGAGTCTAAGCATTGCATCATTCGATGAGAGGTCAGTAGAGCACAACCCATCGGTTTGTTACAATAGATAAAGGAAAGTATTTATCCTGAGAAGAAGAAGGAGTCCATAATAACGACTTATTTGGTAACTCGAGGGTTACGATTGAAAGTAAAACATAGTACGATAAGCAGATGCAAGATTGGGCATCGTCTGCGGTCAAGAAAGCCATAGGGTTAAATACTCTTTCGAGGAAACTTACAATTTAAGGTTATTACCAAGGATGAATAAATAACGTGTGGAATCATTATGCAAGTTCTATTTTCGCTGATGATTCCGGGACGTAATCATCCTAAGGGGGAGATAATTGTAACGCCCGTAGATCAGGGCTAGTCAATTCAGAGACGATAGGCGTCAAAAATGAATTTTTGATGAAAGATTATTTATAATGAATAATCTTAACTAAGTTGTAGTATATGTTACAATGATTCCGTACATATAAAGAACGCCGAAATCCGAGTTATAACGAAGAAGTTATGACCTGTCGAAGTTTCGCGACAAAACCGGCACGACACAGCGCGACGTAAAAAAGTGAATTTACGTTAGAGCGATATTTATCCTTAGCAATCTAAATGAAAGTCGTAGAATACGTTAAACCATGAGCGTGCATAAAGAGAACGTCCAAATCTGACTTCGTATGAGGAAGTTATGATTTTTCTAAGTTTCGACATAGCGGTATGCAGCCCGAATGTTCGATTTGAGACTGAGCGGTTTTTAGCCAAAACAATCTAAATGAGAATTGAAGATCTCGTTAATTGTAGTAAAACGATAAAAAGATAGGTGAAAACGGACGTCGGATGAAGAAGTTATGATTTTATAACGGAGTTTTCCTGTCCCGGCCTACTAAAAAAAAATAAATAAAGTCAAAATTAGCCGACGGAGTCTAAACGAAAGTTGTAGATAGTAGTCTCACCTACGCGTGGATGTAAAGAATGTCGAAAACGGAGTTCGTATGAGGAAGATATGAATTTTTGAAATTTATGAAATATTTTCGAAATTAAATTTAAATATAAATTTTCGATATTATCCAAGGGAGGAGTCACCGGGCTTATCCAGGTTACGCCCCGCGTAAATCGCAGATCCAGATCCTATAAAAGGGAGTCGAGTGCAGCCGATTCAATTGCTCATTTCTCTTCTTCCTCTTGCGTTTTTGCATCGTTTTTCGTGCAAGAATTATCCCGAAGCCCCGGTATCATTCCCGAGCCCCGAAGCAAGTCCCGAGGCCCCGAAGATCCCGAGAAGTACGATTCCCGAGCCGAAGCTCTGCCCGCGAGAAGTTCGATTTTTGTGAAGATCTTCTAGATCTACCGAAGAATACTACTTCTACAAGTCGTAGTGTTGTCCGATCATCTTCTGATCAAGTGAGTGTATACTACCTTTCATAAACACGATAATAATACAAGTATGGGTTGAGTGTATTAAGTATATTGTTGTTTATATGTGTGAGCGTGTAGTTACTTTTTTCTAACACATAAATATGAAGTATTTGCTATGAAATACATGCTATGTGTTTATATGCTATTTGTCTATTTGAGATGGGCATGGAAATTGGAGTTTTATACAGGTGTTAAATGATATAAACTGTGTAAGTATTTATATCTACAAAATTGTTGGGTAGAACATAGGTAGATGGAATAGTTGATGACTATGGAGTTAGCGCCTATTGTATAAACTTGGCGACGATGTGACTTCGTGCCTATTTGATGAACCTTGGCGACTATGGAGTTAGCGCCTATTGTTGAGTAAACCTTGGCGACTTTGGAGTTAGCGCTTGTTGAGTGAACCTTGGTGACTATGGAGTTAGTGCTTGTTGAGTAAACCTTGGTGACTATGGATTTAGCGCCTATTGTTAAGTGAACCTTGGTGACTATGGAGTTAGCGCCTATTGTTGAGTAAACCTTGGCGACTATGGAGTTAGCGCTTGTTGAGTAAACCTTGGCGACTATGGAGTTAGCGCTTGTTAAGTGAACCTTGGTGACTATGGAGTTAGCGCCTGATGACTATGGATTTAGTACTTGATAAATAAACTTTGGCAGCAATGGAATTCGTGCCAATTCCTTACGAATAAATGAATGAAGGATAGTTGGTTCTTAGGGTAAAACCTTAAGAAGATAATGGGGATGGGTAATTGGGTTGATTATTTGTTGATTAAATATAATAATTATATTATTGTGGGTTGAAAACCCTATATGCTCACCAGGCTCCCAAGCCTGACCCACTCAGTTTTCTTTTCATTACAGGTAATGGCACAAGGGTATAAGTTGGTGGACTTGACGAGAGATTTTAGGATTATAGATCAGTAGTTATAAATAACTATTGTAAGATCTATTTTATATTGTTTATGCTTTTGGTCTGTAACGAACATGACATCCCGATGTTTTATTATTTAATGAAAATACATTCTTTTCGAGAAATGTTTTGATAAATGGTTATCATATTTTATTTTGGGAACAAATTCCGCAACCGTTTTCTTTAAACGATCACTCTGATTTATAAAACAAAGCATAAACAAATCGGTCTTTTCTGGCCGTGAAATTGGGGATGTCACAACTATCGACTGGTAACAACGACATACGAATGGTCGTAATAACGAAATGACATTTGGCACCCGCAGACCTGCAGGTCCGGCTGTAGCTAGCAGCAAGGTGTAGGATAGTCAATCCAGTATAGATCTATACACAAACTCACGCTCTCCCTCCAAGAGAATTCTGGCTACAACTCGGGCCATGACATTTGAGGCATGCTCTGATCCAGTGGATCACAATTGTTAACGTATTCTTGTATATGTAATGTAATGTTTCTCGTTCTAGTATAGTTGTATATGTTCTCCTTCTAGTATAGTTGTATATGTTCTCTTTCTAGTATAGTTGTATATGTTCTCGTAGTAATGTAATGTATATGTTCTCATAGTAATGTAATGTATAGACTCATGAATGAACTGACTCATTGATCTAGAAGTTGTAGTAGTCTGCACCTGTGTTACCCCGATGGTAACTTACTAATGATGTGTATAGTACGCATGAATATGGAAGTACTTTTATGTCTATATATGTATATTTGATATATAACTAATATTGAAACGATCTTCGGATGGTCACCCGAAATCCCACCAGACCACATCCAAATCGAGAAAAAGGAAATAGGGCGGATGGCCTTCCTAAGCCCTTTAAACATTACTTATATATCTATACATATATTGGCATGCAATTTATAAGAAGTAAAACAAAGTTTAATAAAAGCATTTGATAAGTAAAAGAGTTTGTAAAACATTTTGAAGTAAAGCAGTTTGATAAACAGTTTGAACAGTGATAAAATCATTGGTTTTCTAGTTATTAATCACATGTGATTAATGTAATCACATGTGATTGATGCAATAACTATAAGCATTTAACTTGTACCCCCCATAAAGTATTTAAAACATTTAAAAGCATTTCAAAGCTTAATTAAAGGGGTATGAACTCACCTTTGGTGAGTGGTTTGGATTGTAGTGTCGGATACCGTGCTAGGTGGCAAACGGAGACTTGTTCACACGCACGAGCCTAGTTATCATATAATGAGCATATATATAACTAATTAGCCAATTAATAACTTAATGAAATAAGTTGGGACACTTAGGAACAAGTAAACACTTTGTATAAGTGTTATAGGTCCTAGTGGTTGCATCTAAGTTGTTATGGGACAAGCTAAAGGGGTTTAAAGCTTCCAAGGACCTTGTATAAGAGTTTACAACCCAATAAACCCCACCCAAGGAGTTTACAGTCGTAAACCCTTGAGTTTACGGCCGTGAACTCCAATCTTGGTGCTTTTGGGTGTTTTAAGGTGCTAAATGATTTCTAGAATAAGCCTAGCTTGGTGGTTTAATCCTTTGGGTAGTTTAGGGCATAGATAATACTCCTTTGAGGAGTTTACGGCCTAAAGACCATATCCCTTAGAGTTTACGGCCATAAACTCTCATGGGATGGATGTTTTAATTATTTGAAGTCTCTTGCACAAGTAGGATCATTTCTAGTCTTTTGATTTAGGCTAAGGGGAACCCTAGGCACACTTTGGTGCCTTTACTTGGAGTTTACGGCCCAAGAGCATTTCTTGGCCGTAAAATCCCTTTTAGGGGTGTTTTTGATGTGTTATTGTCCCCATTTTAGCTACAAGTAATTGAGGGTTAAAGTCTAAAGCCTTAGGGGGTGATTAGGGCACATTAAGCCCTTGAAATTGGTGTTTACGGTCCAAGAAATTCTTGGGACGTAAACTCCTAAAACTATGTGTTCTTGATTGATTTCTAGCCTCAAATGATCCTACATATTATCCTAAACTAGTTGCCTAACAAGGAATTGGGACTAGATAGCCTTAAAGCTTCATTTTGGAGTTTACTCCCCAAGAACGTTCTTGGGCGGTAAACTCCCGGATCTCACATATTTGACATGTAATCTATGTTAATAAGCATAAAACAAACATTATAACACAACTAGAGAAGTGTACTCATGATTTGGGATGAAAACCCGAAGATCCGTGAGAGAGAATATGGCTTTTCTCTAGTTGGAAATGTGAATAATGAATGAATTTAGTTCAGAAATCTATTTATAGTCCTGAAATATTTTGGCAGAAAATATTTTTATTTTGGATTTGGACTCTAACATTATGAAGTTTTGAAATGCTCAAGTTTCACAAACCCATGAGCATCCACTCTCCTGATATCTCCTTAAACGTAAACCCTAATGTACACAAACTTATTCGGAAAAGCCTGAAATTCGTTGAAACTGGACTAGCTTCTATTAAATTGTTAATGTTCGTACAAAATGGAAATTTCGGGTTGTCACACATGGTGAGTGTAGCGAGTGCCTTTTCTTGTTCTTCAACTCTTTCAAAGTCATCATCAGTGTAGTTTTCAATCTGTTTGTCAATTACAGTGCCATCTTCTAGAGTGGATGTAATCCGAATCAGTCCTCTTAAAGTACTTCTCCAAAATTTGAAATCTTTCATCTTGATATATTTTTCAATTCGATATTTCCATTTAGGAAATCCTTCAGTTGACAACAATGTGGGAATACGAGTAGTGGTTCCCATAATTGCATCCAAATCCTGATGAGCAATCATGCTTTGAGATTCCATTTTGACAAGCTTAAGTGATCGTTACCGCACACAAAGTATAACCGCACACAAGGTTTTACTTAACCGCACACTCAACTTCAACCGCACACTAAGAAGCACACTCAACAACACACTAGTTGTAACCGCACACACTTAACAGCATACAAAACTCAACAGCCAATTCAACCGCACACGCTTAACAACAAACTCAACAGCAAATCCAACCGCACACCCTTAACAGCACACTTAATTTAACAGCAAACCCAGCCGCACACTCTTAACAACACACAGTCTTGAATGCAACCGCACACACCTTAATCAACACACTCAACCGCAAAAACTTGGCATCACACCTTCAAACAATGGACCGCACACCTTCAAATAGTTAACTACACACCTTCAAACAGTGAACCGCACACCTTCAAACAGTGAACCACACACAAAAAATGCTACTCGTACACACGATTTTCTCAAATTTTTGATGGAACTTGATTTCAAACTATTGAAAACAGGAATCAAACAGCAGTTCTTTGATCAAATGCACTTCAAAAGCAGTGAAATTTTGCAACCTCACACTCTAAAATACTTCAATTGATACCAAATTGGCTCTGATACCAATTGTTAGTCCCCAAATTATGGATCCAATTCAGTAATCAATGAAGTTAATAGCAATCAAAATGAAGTGTAGAAGGAGTAGAAGAAAGATAACATCAAGCATGCACACATCAATATCATAAATGTCAAGTACACCTTGAGAAAGTACACCCACTACAGTGTTCAGCAACAAGTACAATCTGACACAACTCAACACCTATAAATAGTACCCCCACGAGCACACGAGTGTGCAGCCATACACGTGTGTGCGGCCGCACACACGTGTGAGGCTGCACACATACATCAAATTCAAATCACTACACTGCCATACAAACACTGTCACCCTGATCAGATCTATACAAAATTAATGCCTAGCTCAAACCACAATATTATGGACTTTTAATGGTAGTATGGGCTCGTACTACCAGAAGCACAGGACCCGTACGCGTAACAGGGATGTCACAACCCTTACGGGTTTCGTTACTTAGAATAACTCATATGGTATGAAATACGCATTATCTGATATTTTATGGTTTATTTTCAGTATGGTGTTCGGGAGGGGATCCAGATCAGGAGCTGGAGCGTGTGGCTAGGATAGGTCGTAGATGATTGTGATGGGTTTTGTGTACTACAACATCTTATGGTGCACATACAGCTCTAAATACCTTGGATCGATGTCTTCACTAATTATACATGCAAATGGTTTCCAAGGCGTTAAACCTATAACTAGCATGTATTTGATATAAACCATACAAGATACTAGTTAGGATAACATACCTTTTATGTACCTTGATGTCTTCATGTATTTGGAATTAAGAGCTTAGCCCCAATAGTGTGGAAGCCTCAAATGAAGTCACACCACATCATGGACAAAGGTAGTCATTTGAGAGAGATCCTTCATACACCAAAAATCATCCATATGAACTCCAAGAACATCAGTCACGTTTTTGGCTAGGTACTCACCTATTTATATGTAGGATTCCAAGGGTCATGCGTACAACCCAAATCTATACCCATGGGTTTTATGATCGATGGTTCATGTGGCCCAACTCTTTATATATCCACACATAAGCTTGGTCCAACATCGATCAAAAGCCCAACACATATAAATATAACTAATTACCATAATTAGTCCGCATAGATTTAATTAATCTCTTTCGATCACTAAATTAATTCTTAATCAATACTAATTAAAACATATGATTTCATATTAATATATTAGAACTTATAATATATTAATAAATCATATATAATCTTCTCTCAAGAGTCTATCCTAACAAATTCTCCTGATGATATGCAACCCAAATGGACCATGCTACTCTCGGGTCGAGTACATACCAATAATAGTTATGGGCTTAGACATCTAATCCAACAGTCGCCCACTTGGATAAGTCCAAAACTCTTTTTGCAGGTATGACTCCAAAACCTGACTAGCAATCGTAGCTCTTAAAAGCCGCTGTCGAACTCCGACCTAGTCAATGACTTGTCCATTAGATAAGTAATCATATATTCCTCCATTCTAGATATCATATGGAATGAGACATGAATTATAATCATTCTACCTGTCCATCTATTGTTTCCTGATTTCCGATTTATGACGACTAACTAATTGAACAAATCAAATCAGTCCAGGCCTGGCCGAGCACTTATGTTTGTCATCACTAAATCATCGAGGGGCCCACATATATGGCTTTTATCCTTCTAAGCGTAAAAGGAATGGATAAACTTAGACTCATATGCTTTCTATATGTACTTATCAAATCACACACAAAAATATGTTTTATAACTCCATGTTACTAGTGCATTTTCACATAATTAATGTGTAACCGACTTGTAGACTGCAACTCATATCTCTTGGTTTGAAGAATATAAGATATTATCGTCTCATGATCACTTGTGATAAAATCCATGAAGTGAGTCAAATGAGCGTGGGTTTAATCCAATACTCGAATCTCATTCCAGGTGCACTCATGAACACTGCAGCTATGTCTAGGCCACCTAGAGAAACTATAGACCCATTCACGATAGTCTTGCCTCAATACCTACTTCCAAAGTATGATTGACTATGGATGGTTTAAATAACCTAGTTATTCGGGAAGTCAAAACTGTTGGGTTATGTGCATTCTAACACTTCCTAAGTGTACATGCAACCCTAAATACCTTGGATCTATGTTTTCTCTATTATACATGCAAATAAGAACATCCAAGGTATTATCCTAATCTAGCATACAAAAACTATGAATGTAACAAGATAGAATACATACCTCTTGATGTAGCTTGATGTCTTCAAGCTTTAAGAGCTTAGCCCCAATAGTGTGGAAGCCTCAAGTGGAATCACAAATCACCAAGACACCTTGGAATACTTTAGAGAATATGATTACTTGGTTCTCTCTAGTGAAATTGGCTAGCCCTTCTTTAGTGTATCCACACTAGTGCCTATTTCACCAACCAAAGACATCTTTATATAGTATGGAGGATTAGGGTTAAACCCTAATACCCATAACCTTTCATTTCCTAGGATCCATGGGTTAAACACTCCATGGACTATCCATGAAAGCTTAGCCCAACCTAAATGAACTTGGCCCATTCCATATATATAAGAGTCCATATTTAATTAGTTCCTTATGATCACTTAATTAATTATGAATTAATTCTTGATCAATACTAATTAAATAATATGATTCCATATTAATATATTAGAACTTATAATATATTAATATTAATCATAAACATACTATTCTCAAAAGATTATCCATATAAATTGTGTCGGTGAAGTGCAACCCAAATGGACCATGCCGGGTCGGGTCAAGTACATACCAAATATAGTTATGGACTTAGACATTAATCCAACAAAAACATGCAAAGTGAAACACAATAATAATACTAATCCTATATGTCCCAAACACTTTTGAGTCATATTGATTACTCATTATTCATTGTATAATGTTTTGGATAATCGACTTCATACTTGAATTAAAACAATAGTTATGCCATGCTCCAAGCATGCACACTATGTTTACTTATGGTCCTTTCTTTGTGGAATAGATCAAGTGACAACATTTCAATGGTGCTCATTTCACAATTTCAAATCCTTATCGTAAATGTAAGAATACCAAATTCTTGCCATTTACCGAAATCTGTTAGATTCTAAACTTATATGCATTGATCCTCTTGTAATGACTATGCACAAAAGTCACAAAGACTTGGCAACATCATTACAAAGTTTTCCAATGGAGAGAAATTCCATGGAAACGAAGTCTCAAATTCAAAGTATATTCCTTTGAACATCCTTCTTGCATTAAGTTTTCTAATCTTACATAGATTTAAAGAATAATTTCCACTTATGGAAACATTTCCATATTCCCATTTTGACTATCACTTCTGAAAAAAAGTTGCCTCTTTTCAGAATATGTCAATATGGTCCTTCCAAAATTTATACTATACTTCTAACTGTCCATGAGCAACCAATCTTTAGTAAACCCCAGATTATCCTCGATAATTGCTTAATCAATTTAGTGATATCCAGTTCTAGTACTTTTTCCCTCTTAATGCCCTTGGCATTTGGAAAAATTTAGAACAAATGAATATTACAACACATGTAATCGATCCTATATCTGAAGCATATGTGACACGATTCATGATGTCTCACATAAAGACATGATACTAGACTAGTCTTTTGCTATAATATTTCAATTTCTATTTGCCATGTTCTCGTAATTCAGATTATGAAAATGGATACCGTAATCATAATCGAATTTTAGAATGCAAATAATGTAATTATGACTATATTTGATTAAAAACTCACAGTCTAATCTTTTAGAATTGGAATGAAGTGTAATTTCCTCTCCTTTAATTACAGCAAAACAACTTTTCAACCCCTGTAACTTCACGAATTAAAACCTTTTGTTTTCTATAATTAACATTGCTAACTTGCAATACTAAACATAATAATCATGCTCCCACTAACATGATAATTATTAGCATAACACTTATGCTCCCACTATCTTTGACATGTATCCAGAAATCAGCTGGACTTCTAGATATCAATACTTATTGACTTTCTTACAAAAGTTTAGATTTTTGATACGCGATGCTTCGATAAAACTTTATCTAAGCTTCCCAAAATCATACACCTTTCCTTCGATAGCTCACATGTGTGTCTAAACAATTATGAAAAGGGACGCCATAATCATAATGTTTAGACCTTTTGCGATTTCTCACAATTCGAACTATGAAAAGGGATGCCGTAATCATAATTAAATTTGAGAAATGCAAATATCACAACTGCTAAGTTTTTAAAAATCTACTTAGTGAAAGCGTTTCCTCACCATCATTTTCATGAATCAGAGAGAAACCTTATGACACTTAGATTTTATGGTGTATGTGTTCCTATCCATGTGAATTTGTCAAAACCATTATCTCAAGACAAGGTTAGTGGCAAACTCAAACTCATATGGATTGTACTTGTCTAATCTTAACTTCTTGCCATAGTCAACTTTAACTGGAATGGGCACATAAATAAGAATACGTCAACACGATAGGTTACAAACCTCAAGTCGTGTGCTAGTGATAAACAACATGTTTTATTCTTGATTAGTTCTTGAAATTTTTTCAAGATCTTTAAGACTCCCACTGACCTCTTGACATATAAGATTCTCTTGTCAAGAACCATTCCTTGACAAAACAAATATTCTAGAGTTAGTGCGGATTCTTATCAAGATAACACTTCACACAATTGATCTGAGTCGGTCTTTGTCTTATCCAAGACATCACAACTTACGAACTTCAAATGTACAATAAGAATAAACATCTTATTCTGCATTTGAAAAGTGTTTTAAACCTTCTAAAGATTATGTCACTCAAGTTACAAACTTGGAGTATGACTCTAAGACTTGTTTTTGGAACGAAGTATGATTCATCTTTTTGATTTTAACCATTTCAACAATCCACTATTCCTCTTCTTAGCCAAACAAATGCACTAAGATATGATTTGAGAATCAATTGTGATATGGTTTCATAATCACTAAGATAATCATAAAACAAGATACTCACGTACTCTCCTATCTTTTCAGATTGGAGAAACTTTTATCTTTTTGCCTAATTTGATACTTCTCATTCGTTTTGCTTTACATTGAAAAATTTCCAATGTTTCAGAATTACACTTAAACTTGTAAGCATAACCATATTCACTAAAATTTAGTAAATTATGACGAAATGCCTTATCGATCTTTGTGGTGGACCTGACCAGCGCACAACCAAGTGTACCTGATCCTATAGTCCTTCACTTGACTCACATATACATGTGAACAAGGAATTAGTCTTGATTTCCCAAAGATGAAAATTCTCATTCATAATACAATACAAGTTGCATGATTCCAAGTTTCTATCCTGCTGAAACTTGGGTGATGAGAATCTTTCTTTATTTGGTAAATTATGACACCACCACAAACGAAGGAATAAAATCCATTTTCCAGTATTGCTTTCAATGGAATCTTATAAACAATAATTTTTTTACGAATGCCATTGTAAGGAAATTTAAAAATAAATAAAATCAAAACTTTTCCTTATTTATAAAATTTGTAGGAAAACTTTTCCTTACAATGCAATTACAAATGAAAAACATGTTGTTATCTATTCCTAAGCAATCTATCATAACTCTCAACAGCAGCTCACAATTCTGATCTTCGAGTCATGCGATTAAAATCCATATTTGCGATCAGAATCAGCTTACTCTTTCTTTAAGCTTCCTTTCTTTTCTTCGATTCTACAAAAAATAAAAATGCGACCTAGTCACACCATGTAATAAGAGTCTCCAAATAGGAACTTAATAGAGTTAGATAGTGGATTTTACCTGAAGTAGCGTGAAACATTTTGACTTTACCATTCTTATGATCTCTTAGGTAAATAGGGCAGCTTCGCAACCAATGCCCCTTCTGTTGGCAAAAGAAACATATAGAATCTTTAGGAATGGTACACGAGACTATCTCAGACTTAGCCTTTCTCTTTACCATTAGGTCAAATGACATGACCATGGCTGATCCCTTTCCATTGGGAAGAGAAAGCTTTTCCGGACGTCTAATGTTACCATTGCAAATGTCCATGGAAGTTTAGGAAGTAGATCTTCTAATCAAATTTGCATTACGAGTGCTCCAAATCATTTTCGATTCAGCAACATCAAGCAGATATGTAAGATCATTAAGGGTCATGTCATGGTCTGTCACATAGTAGTCCCTAAAAAACTCACTATGTAACTCAGGAAGTGATTGAAGAACGTAGTCAACAACCAATTTCCTCAAGACTTTGACACCCAACTGTCCCGGTATGTCTATATATGACTTCATATCTAAGATGTGAGCACACACAAAGTTTTCTTGCCAATAGGGCTTGAGTGACCTTGATCTTGTACGTTAGGGAGAATAATTGGAAGAGGTAGAGGAAGTGAAGTATGATTTCCAGTCCCATTAATGCGCAACAAAGGGGTTAATCTCTCCCCTTGATCGCCATGTGGGATATCATCTTGATTAAGAAAGCTTTATCCAAAAGGACTAGGAAGACCATAGTTGTCTGAACTAGACATCTATGAGGGAGAAATTTCAAGCTTAGTTGAGTTAGGTCCTTAATATAACACCCAATATGAAATATTAAGGCTAGGACCCAACACAATATTTTATAACTTGGAAGAGGGATGACGTAATCCAAGCTTCAAAATATTTGAAGGTAGGTAAATGACGATTTACCAATTTCCACCACGAAAAACAAAAAGAATTTTATGTATTAAGTGAATTGAAACTCCTAGATCCTTTGAGATTCATTGAAAATTTCAATGGAATGTTTAAATCTCAATTGTGCCCTTCAAGTTTGTGACTGGGATGTCGAGGATCACAAACAATGAGTGAATAACCATGAAAATTAGCTTGGTACACCCAATGTTACAACCACCTAATCAATTTGCCGGTTAACCACACACGCTCTGTTGATCTATGATTAACATCAAGCTACCCTTTTCCACACATTTTTAATCCTAGATTAGTATGCCAATTAACCATACACGCTCCACTAACGACTTAACAAGGTGCAAAGTGTAAGTTCATGGGTTAGCACCAAATTCACATTTTCCTAAAGTAACTAAGATTGGGAATTAATAAAGTTTAGTTACTTTAGATTTATCATTATAATTTTAATGAAGGGAGAGTTAGAGTCATGTCCTACCTGTTTAGCTAACGACCCTCCACTTGTCAAGGAAGCGGTGGGTGAGAGTGGACACCCATTAAACTGCCATTTTATAGGCAATAACCTTATACCCCCTAATAGACCAGCTTCGTGAATGAGGCCTACTAACGGTAAGACTGAATTTGTTCTTATACACATATATAAATATTAACTATTAATATTATAATAGTATAAGTGTTGAATTTTAACTTTTAAAATTCTAAGGGTATAACTTGGAATTAAAGTATTCATGGGGGGAAACTTTACAAATTCCAAAACTTGAGGGCAAGTTTTGAAAAATTCAAATACTTTTCAATTTCATAACATATGAGTTTAATATAGGCTTTTAAAGACTTGGATGAAGAGACTCTTGAACATCCATAACATGAGGACAAGTTATGGAGTTCATAAAACTATTTATGAGAAAATGACTCTTCAAGTTGTGTAACCTATGGCCTTAATGAAGATTTAACACAAAATTTTTTGGTTTTCCATAACTTGAGGACAAGTTATGGAATCCATTAAAAAACACCAAGATCATCAATTCAACTAACAAGCATGTCAAGAAAACTATGATCTAGATTAAACTCATATGGACAATACAATTCAAATCAAACAATTTTCATGTAATTAGCCTAACCATTAAACTAATACAAAACATGAAACTTTTAACAATTATCTTTTGAATTGGATTAGAATGAACATTACCACATCAAAAACAGGTTTATAAGTTCAAAAACAGCTTAGGGTAATGTTCCTAGTGCAATTCCAAGCTTAAAAGTCGAAAAACTGCACTCTGGAGCACCAACTCGCTAAGTACATGAACTAACTCCGCGAGTTGGTCAGATTTGTACTTGGACTTAGCGAGTCCAAGGTAAAATGTATGCTACTCGATGAGTCTGTCAGTGGACTTGACGAGTCCACTGTCCAGACAGCCAAAAATTCGATTTTTCAAGCAATTTGCATCAAGTATAATTGAAAACCAAGCATAGGCTCTGAGACCACTGATGGGTTTTGTATAGTACAACATCCTATGGTTTATATACAACCCTAAATACCTTGGATCTATATTTTCACTAATTATACATGCAAATGGTTTCCAAGGCATCAAACCTATAACTAGCATGCATTTGATATAAACCATACAAGATACTAGTTATGGTAACCTACCTTTTGTGTAGCTTGAAGTCTTCATGTATTTGGCCTTTAAAGCTTAGCCCAAATAGTGTTGAAGCCTCAAATGAAGTCACA
This sequence comes from Lactuca sativa, assembly GCF_002870075.4. Classification (NCBI taxonomy): domain Eukaryota; kingdom Viridiplantae; phylum Streptophyta; class Magnoliopsida; order Asterales; family Asteraceae; genus Lactuca; species Lactuca sativa. The sequence continues at coordinate 51,991,869 of NC_056627.2, forward strand.
ACACATCATGGAAAAAGGTAGACATTTGAGAGAGAATCTTCATACACCAAAAACCATCCATATGAACTTGAAGAACATCAGTCACGTTTTTGGCTATGTACTCACCTAGTTATATGTAGGATTCCAAGGGTCATGGGTATAACCCAAATCCATACCCATCGGTTTTATGATCCATGGTTCATGTGGCCCAAATCTTTATATATCCATACATAAGCTTGGTCCAACATGGATCATAAGCCCAACACATATAAATATAACTAATTGCCATAGTTAGTCCCCATAGATTTAATTAGTCTCTTTTGATCACTAAATTAATTCCAAATTAATTCTTGATCAATACTAATTAAAACATATGATTTATTAATATATTAGGACTTATAACATATTAATAAATTATATATAGACTTCTCTCAAGAGTCTATCATAACAAATTGTCCTGATGATATGCAACCCAAATGGACCATGCTACTCTCGGGTCGAGTACATACCAATAATAGACTATCTGAACACGTAAAGTTGCTAACTTTACGTGCGTCTATGATGCAATGAAGTCAAAACACTAGAACTTAACTATTAAGGATGCTATTTGGCTAGAACATGGTCATGGCTACCCAAAAGATGTCTTTCTTGAGCTCCTGGAGCTCAAGGATGTCTAGATCTACAATATGAACCAATAAAATTGCTTCATCATTACGAATTTATGGTTTTTGAGCTCAAAACCATCCATTTGGGGGCAAACTAGATCTAGAAGTACAATACCCAAGGTGAGAGAGTTATCAGCAGAAAATGATGAGGTTGAGAAGCTAATCTTAGACCAACAAGCTTCTCCCTGGGACCTCCCAACCCTTCTCCTTCTTTCTTCTAATTCAAATCTTGCAAATTACTTCTCCAAGTCTAGGTCTTGCTCCAAAAACGGATATGGTGGCTAGGGTTTGGTGTTCTGGGTGAGAGGGGCTGTAAAGGAACTCTAGGGAAGAGAATGAGACGTTTAAATAGGGCACAAAGTCCCGGATTAGGGTTTTCTCTTCAGACCAGACTCGTCGAGTCCTCTCGCCGACTCGCCGAGTCGAGTACTTAATCTATGACCCGGATCCCGCTCTGACTCGTCGAGTTCCTTCATGGACTCGACGAGTTGACCCCTTTGATTTAGGATTTTCCTTTCCTTTCTTGGTCTTTCTAATTCTGGGTGTTACATATCCTCATATTTTCGCTTAGTTACTTGTAAATAGCTTATTTGCTTAAACTCTAATTTCGGGACAAAATTCTCTCTAACGGGGGGATAATGTGACAACCCGAAATTTCTATCTTGTACACTTATTCAAATCAATCAAGTCCGGACTCGTTGTTACTATCTTCTAGCATTGTTTTGGACTCAATTAGAGTGTTCTAAGCCTTGTATCTTCAAAGTTAGGGTTTATAATTGAGTCCCACAAGTTCAACACTTCAAAAATTTGCCAAACACTCCAACTTAAGGAGTGTACGACCATACACATGGGGTGTATGACTGTACACCCCCTTCTGTTCGTACACTCTTGTGTATAAATAAGAGTGTTAGACTTCTTTCACCTCTTCTCACACTCTTAAGGACAAAAATCACTTCTCTCTCAAATATCATCTGATTTTGCTTCCAAATCTTCATGTTGTAAGTGTTTTCTTCCATCTTTTTGATGATTCATTACGCTAACTAGTAATGATCTATCATTTCATCCATGGAATTCTCATTTTGTTTAGATCTTCAAGTGTTCATCAAGAACACCTACTATGTTTTTGGACCACAAACACCCCTAAAGGCTTTCCTATTGTAAGTACCACTCCTTGTGCTTGCTACTTACTGATTTGCTCCTTAGAAAAACGTCCAAATTATGATCCATGAGGAGTGTACGGCCGTACACACCCCATGTGGCCGTATACTCCTCCATTTGGTGCTTAAAAGCCTTAAAACTCATGTTCTAGGCTAGCACTTGATCAAGAACACTTAGGGAATGAAAGATAGAAACTTGGAATACACTTTTGACCATGGTTACATGATTATCAAGGATGTACGGCTGTACACTCCTTGTGTGGCCGTACACACCCTTTTTAGGGTCCAAAATTACATTTAACTTTCAATAAGGTTAAGTATTGGTCAAGACACACTACCTAGATGCTTAAGAGGACTTTAAAACACAAAATGGCATGTTTCACCTTGAGTGTACGGCCATACACTCACTTGGGACGTACACTCTGGCTGTACACAAACCCTTGGCCGTAAACTCCTATGTATGGCCCTACAACCTTTAGATACAACCCTTTGTACTTCTATCACTTGAATTAAAGTGTTTTCCGTTTCCTAAGGTGTGTTTCCTTGCATAATAAGTTGTTTAAACACTAATTGTATACATATATGAGTTCATACCCCTTAATTGACCTTTTAAATGATTTTAAATGATTTTATGGGGGGGGGGAATACAATTTGAATCATTATAGTTATTATATCAATCACATGTGATTAATAACTATCAAACAGATGGATTTACTATATTTTTAACTGTGTTATCAAACAAAATATTTCAAAATGTTTATCAAACTCTTTTACAACACTAAACTCCTTACCAAACTTGTTCTTACATACCAAACCGTTACTTTTAACACTTTCAAACTTATATATTGTCAAAACCATGTCTAATGCATATATAATTATATAAGTAAGGTTTGAAGGACTTAGGACTGATAACTCACTTTATTTCCTGTTCCTTGTTTGGTTGTGGACTTAGAGTACCCTGTTGTTTGTCCGAGTTTTGTTTGATCCTTAGTTATATATTATGTATATATGTGTAGATATAAAAGCTTTTTACCTCAGTTCCAACACCTTTGGGTATTAAAGGTGTATAAACTTACTAAGTCATTCAAACAACATTACTAGTAAACTATAATAGGTATAGCTTAGAGGTATACTACTCACTATTTCTAGTACAAGGAAATATAGAAAGAGCCCGTTCATACATGAGTCAATACTTACTTTAAAGAGAAACAGATAGAGAATACTATAACGAGAAACAATACATACTATACACTATACAATAGAACATACTATGAAGAGAAACTAAGGGAACTTAAACGATACTATACATGAGAATATACTATACAAACATTAGAATAAGATAACTAGAATGTGACATACTATTTCTGGATACAACCTGACATCGTTGTATCATATTGTAACCAGAGTCTCCTGGAGGTAGAGCGGGCATCATGTGTATAGATCTATACAGGACATACACTCTCACACCCCGACTGCTAGCTACAGTCCCAGCCGGTAAGGCCAAAGGGTGACAAAATGTTACGTCACTATATTATGACACCGAAAGGTCATCAGTTATTCAGTCGTCAATCAGCATGGATACAAACGAGTTCACATCTAAATTTTTAATTAACCAACCAAGAATTAAAGGCAAAAAGACTCCCCGAGGTGTATAGTACATTTAATATGACCTGAAGTCTTTATTTTATTACTTTATAACCAGTAGTGTCACTGCTGAGATAAAACATTGTTTTCCCTATTGCATTTACTTTGTGATCTTCTCACATAGATGATAACGTAAACTATATTTTTATAATGATAGCTTCACTTGGGAAAACTCATACATTTACAAAAGAACAAACATACAAATAGTCGGGTCTTGGTAGAGGACTAATTTTTAGTAGAAAATATAGGATTTTCTCGGAAGTGCAAACATTTACAAACAATTAAAAACATATACATTACACTGTTACAAACATTTTTATACAAACAACGACACTAAAATGCTTATGAACTCACCAACTTTAAAGCTAATAAACTCTTTCAAAATAACTTGTATTCACAGCTCATCAGTAGATAGGTACCGAGGCCAGCTTTTGAGGAGATGGAGCACATTCAAGACTCATCTTTTATTTCGATTCATATTTTTGGTGTCTTATAAACTATATAGAACACTTGTATTACATTATATTATTAATGCAATGGATGATGTTGTTTCTTGTTTACTATTATGCTTTGTTATGATACTGTACATGACGTCCTCCGCCCCAAAATGTTTCCGCCATTCCGGTTTTGGGTTGTGACATCTTGGTATCAGAGCATTGTTTATAGTGAATCGAGTATATCAACCCATAAAAGATATACACACTATAAACACAATGGGATTATTATTCTTTTTGCTTCGGATTTTTTTCTAAATACATAGGATCCTTTTATTTGTATTTTTACTAATTATCCGTTGAGTTTCCAAAGTGTATAGTTCATTCTCTTCATCACGACTATCAAGATCGACCATTATTCGGATCACCATTTCGGAACTTAAGGAATTCCGGAAATCCTCTCCGGAACTTCAATACATGCTCCAGAATTTCAAAATGCTATGGAATTTCAAAATTTGCTCCGGAATTTCAAAATTCTCCGGAATTTCAAAATTTCCTCCTGAATTTCAAAACTTGCTTTGGAATTTCAAAATTTGCTATGGAATTTCAATTTGCTTCGGAATTTTTAAACTTGCTCCAGAAAATCAAAGTGCTCCGGAAGTTTCAAAAATGCTTCGAAATTTTCAAAATTTGTTCCTGAACATCCCATTTATCTTCCGGGTCATACACTGCCCTGAATAATTCATTCGGCATGCCAAGAGGTAATAAGGTGAAACGTTTTTCTCAACGGTTACTTTTTAGGAGGAACCTTATCCAATCTTCCTCGATTTGCGTGACACGATTACACGCCTTCTGAAATGGAAAACGAATTGACGGTTACGTTCTCCTTTTTTTGGACCAATTTCCTTGCCCTTTCATTTCACCTGTCTAATCTCAATTTCCCAACAATAAATGCGACCCGATGGATTTCGGACCCTCAACATTACCTTTTTCGACCAGACCCATTTTTCCCTATCTATAAATACTCTTTCAAATTTACCTTTACATCTTTACGATCTCTCAACCTTCAAACCTCCCAAAAACTTTCACAATTCTTCGTGTTCTTCAAGCTTTCTTCATCTTCATCCATGGAGTCCTCCACAAACCTAGCCGCTACTGCGCCAATACGCAAGGAATCCATAGCCAGAAAGAAATCATCCAAAGGATCGAAGGGATCATCATCATCTGCAGATCAAGAACCCCTTCTTAGGGACACTACCCAACTGTTCTCCTTGAACCCCCTTGACTACGACGATTCAATCAGGATAATGATTGAGTTCCTTGCACATCATCCTCTCTCCAACCCACTTACCAAAATCCCTGATCCTCCACTCCATCTTTCTCATATTCACCGTGCATTCAATAGCATCAAACTTGAAGATGATGTTCTGTTAAACTTCCTTCTCGATGATCTCCCCATTCCCGTCTACAAAGCAACTTTTCACAGAGCCATTGGAATTTCACCAAATGCTCCTGGTTTCAAAGTGTTGGAACCAACTGCAGAAGAGTTCCATACGTTTCTCAATTTCAAGTGGTACACTCAAGATTATAGAGAAAAAGACTTCAAGAAAACTGCAGTTTCAGGACTCTGGACTGTTCTTATGCATTTGATCATCCGTGAGCTATTGGGAAAGCACGGCGGCGCTGATACTCTTAGCAAAGACTGGCTAAATGTGGTATTCAGTATTTACTCCGGACGTAATAGCGTTGTGGACCTTCCGGAAGTATTATGGAAAGACTTCTGCAGGTTTTCTATCAAGAGGAAACCAAACAAAATTTCGAGCCCTTACAATTGAGCAGATCTTCAAGAAACTTAAAATCCCCATTCCAGTGAGCACCATTTCTCCGGAGCTATGTGTATTTTTCAAACTCATTAAGGCTTACAGAATTTCGGACCAATCATATTTTGGTCCGGTCAGATGACTTCCGGACAATATGTTGGCCCTCATTCCTTCCGGATCCCCTTTTTTGAAACATCACATTGAGACCTCGGTTGTGTTCGACCCAACACAGCCTGCCCCAGTCTCGATTGAGCCTACTCCGGAAGAGGCCATTCCCACTGAGTCTGGACCCAAAGTTAAACAACCATCCAAACGAAAGGCTTCACCTTCCAAGCCTAAAGCCAAAAAGAAACCCAAAGTCAGTGCTCCCTCTCAACAGGAGGGCACCCATGACATTCCGACTGATTCTGGTCGTCCACTCACCCCTCCTGCCCACTCATCTGAGGTACCCCTTAATGTTTCATCATCACAAGCACACACTCATGGGGAGTCTAAACATATTCCACCATCACCCTCCCAAAAGGGTGATGTCGGTGTTGAACAAAGTTCCTTGCACCCCCCTGGAACACACCCATGTGTCACTTTTGATATTCCTATTATCTCTTCCACACGCACACACTCCGGAACCGTTGTTCCGGAACCCAATCATCCGGAAGGAGGAGCAGTCTCTCCAACTTCCGATTCCACAACTGGTCTGATACCCAGAAGGCGTACAGGACAACCAAGTTCTAATGATCCTTTGTGGAAAGATTATGTGAACAGGGCTGCATCAAGACGTCCCGACCTGACTCGTGCTCAAGTTGAATAAACTCTTATATCCATGAGGAACCGGGCTAGCCAAAGCAATATGCCATATGTCCATCCCTCTGACGATGACGCAATCAAAGAACTCACGATGGAACTACCCCTAATTAGCACTCATCAAAGCATCTTCCATATTGATCCGGAAGAAGAAATCTCAGAAGAAGTCATGTTGGAAGGAGAAGCAACAACAGTTCCGGATGCTCATCTCATGAGCTCCATCCACTATCAATCCAAGGCATCCATATCCAAGTCTGCCTTTGACTTCGGATCCTCCTCCACTACCACTCCGGATGATGGCTCCCACTCAAATCTTCAAGAAGATGATGATGCTGCCAAACCGAATCCCCTCTTCAATCCGGATGCTCAACAACCTCCTCCGCAACATTCGGATTCTGATTCCAAATCCTCCGCTGGTGACCTTGTTGACCCTTTTGCCTTACTAGAGATCCGCAACAATGTCTCAGACACTATGACTAAAGTGTCATCTATAGAGACATCCATAACAGAACTGAATTCGAAACTAGATCAAAAAGTCTCTGGAATTGATTCAAAACTTGATGCCATTCTTTAGTCTCTCTCCACTCAGTCCGGTTCATCAGTAGCAGAGAGAGAAGCCCAACCTCACCAACTCATTTCCGTCTTGCTGAAGCAAACTATTCAGCAACTTGATTCCAAATATGATGCTCTTGTCGACAATTATCTAAACACCATCTCCTCCATGCTCAAGGTTCATGACGATCTTGTGTCTGCTACCAACGACCTAATCAAACAGACTCATGTTCGTCATGATAAACAAATTCAATGGTTAGAGAAGGAGATCCAGAAAAAGGATGACATGAATATGATCATTCAACAAGTCCTGATCAAGCTCCTGCGCTCAACTTAGAACGTTGTGGATGTTCTGAACATGAAATTTGATGAGATGATTGCAATTCTCAGCAGCACATTCAAGCATCTCTCCGAACAAGTTCCAACTTTGAAGCATATGACGCTCTTACCCTTCAACTCTCCTCCGGTCTTCAGAAGGTGTTATACAAACTTGATGCTATCAAGGAAGACTTAACGCATGCACCGGTTTCCAGGGTCACTGATGCAAGAGGGGGAGAAGGCCCAAGAAAAAAATGGTATCCAGCCTCCAAATTTATACACTGGGATGAGGACCTAGATTCCCAAGAAGAAGACGTTCAATTTGTCTCCAAAATTCTGGGCATTACTGAAGTAAGTGATGTAACGCCCCGTCTCTGGTATGTTGCTTCCGTGGCATTTATTTAGAAGTTTTATTGAGGGACTCGGCGAGTCTATGGCCTGACTCGTCGAGTAGGGTCGAGTTTTCGAGCACGTGTTAGTCGGCAACTCGGCGAGTCCATATTCGGGACTCGGCGAGTCTGCCTGCCAGGAAGAAACCCTAAATCCCCGGATTGCTCACTATTTAAGCAATGTTATGTGCCTCAAACTCGCCTCCTTCACCCTCAGAGAGCTGTGAGAAAACCCTAATCCATCCCTTGATTGTTTTAAGTGTTTTTGTGTGGATTTTGAAGGCTTGAAGAAGAAGAAGTTTTATTGAGGGACTCGGCGAGTTGGCGGCCCAACTCAGCGAGTCAAGTCAACTGTGGGTTGACTTTGACCGGGAGGGTTGACTTTGACCAAGGGTAAAAGAGTCATTTTACCCCAGTGCAGTGATTAGCATTTGATTGAGTGTGTTTATGGATTTGTAGCCGGGGAGATATCGGAGCAGCAGCAGTTAGCTTCCAGAGCCATTCACACAGCAGCCAGTTCACGAGGTGAGTTTCCTTCTAGTAGGAATGGGTCTACGGCCACAATGCCGGCCTGTTTAGTTAGCAGTAGTCCCAGACTTTAGTCCGATGCAGTAGTTAGAGTGCTTGATGTCTTTGTGATTCAAGCATGTTTGTGTTATGTGTTCCGGACTCTGTTCCGATGCAGTAGGCAGTATATGTGTTTATATTAGTTGATATGTGTTATGCTATGCCATGATCAACCAGTTTCGGACTTCGGTCCGATGCAAGGGACAAGGTCCCAGTCAGTTCCGGACTTCGGTCCGATGCAGTCAGTTCCGGACTTCGGTCCGATGCAGTTAGTTCCGGACTTCGGTCCGATGTAGTGGGCAAGGCCCAGTATGTGCTTTATATGTATTTTATGGTATGTGGTAGTTTGGGGGAGCTCACTAAGCTTCGTGCTTACAGTTTTAGTTTTGGTTTCAGGTACTTCCGCAAGCAAAGGGAAGAGCTCGGGATGATGGCATCGCACACACCACAGCTTCAGTTTTTGTCCTGGGAGTTGATTCCGTTAGTTGATATGTTTGGATACAGTTTTCTTTCTCTCAGTATTTTATCATAGTTTTTGAAACACGCAACGTATGATTTTGTTATGTGATACTTGGTTTCATGTTTTTGATATGATAAAAATTGAAATTTTTGGGTCGTATTTTTGGGTTGTTTCAAGTGAAGGAGATGAAGATTCTGAAATTTACATTCCGGATGAAGCTCCCAAAGGAATTCTTGGTCTTCAAGCTCCAAAGCTGATCGCTCCAAAGGTGCTTTCATAAGAACAAAAGAGGATCTGGTCCGCTGTCTCCTGGCCATCCTCCCTTCCAGATGCTTTTGAAAAATGGCTAAAGCAAAATCTCTCCTTACAGCTCAAGCCTTCCGAGCCACTCCCTCCTTGCTTCCTCCTACTCCCATTCCAGAACCAAAAATAGCCCCAATTGATCAAGGCTCTCCTCTCCGTACTCCAGATGAAATTCCGGAAGAACCGCTTCCAACTCCTTCTCCGGAACTCATCATTGACTTGAGCATGAAGATGGTTATTGATGCTCTTCAGAGAGACAAAGGGAAGAAACTTATGATTTCCAAACAACAAGCTATTCACTCCGGACCTCCCCCTAAACAAAAATTTGGATGGTCTCAGGAAGAAATTCAAAAGGCACTGGAGGGCAGCATCCTGATTCAATCCTTAAAAGATCATCCCGATCCGATGCGTGACATTTCGCCTCTGTGTCGAAAAGGCATCCTTCAAGCCAAGGATATCATCCCAACTCTCTACTATGATCTTCCCTCAAATGACACTGATTAACTGGATCATCCCCTCTCTACCTTCAACAAGTTATGCACAAAGTTTTCTCCACTCCATCCAACCGATGATTCGAAAGTGATCATCCGAACAGAACATGAAAGGCTCAAGACATTTTATGCCAAGAATGCTCAACCCTTCAAGGAGGTATGGACAAGAAAGAGGATCACCCAAGTTCCTGGCTTTGGAAGAAAAATTTTGATAAAATTTGAGCTGAACTGTCCTCTCTTCCGTTTCCATCTCCTTCAGAACAAACCAACTCCCAAGACTGTTACTGATGCTGAGTTTCCTTCAATGAATCCGAACGACATCCTTACTCTTGCTTATTACTTCAGAGAAAATCAAAAGGATGACATCGGTATGGGTGCATATCACACAACTCTTAGCTTCCTCAAAGACTATGTTGCTAAATTATGCCGCTGTGATTACAAACTTGCTCATCTCTATGGAACCTAACAATTTGTTGGAAAAATTGACTTTGTTCTTCCAGAAGCTGAAATTCTTGCAGATGGTCTGATTGAAGAACTGGTTCTAGGGTTTGTTTACACCACCAGAAGAAAAAATAAGAAGGGCTTCTTCCGAGTCCTCGACAAACACCTGGTTCCTACGAAAGCTCTGCAGAAGTTCATTTCCCAGGCGTCCATGTCTGATGCTTCAAAACAGGTTAAGGCAAAGTTTGTAAGTCAACTGTCTTGGTATATTGCGGTGCGTGAATTGTTGTTCCGAGCATACACCTTCATCAAGGAAGAAATGAACAAATCTTGATGGATTGCTAAGTTCACTTAGGGGGAGATTGTTGGAACCTGAAAGTGAACCTCTTGCAATCCAAAGTACATATTCTGAAGGGTGTTGGTTCTGATGGAAGATGTGATCCAGAACCTTTCTGGAGCTGGAGAAGAGGAGTGAAGTATTTTGTAGAGGAACACATTCCGGAGCAGATCCTGAAGTTCGGAATGTTTGTTGATCCGGAACAAAACTTCATCTCCGGAACACTTTTGTTCCGAAATGAAGTCTCTACGTCTGTTATGCATTTATTACTTTTGTCTTGTATTGTGATGTAACGTTTCATAGGACTTAGTTTAAAGTTGATTTAGGACAATCAGAATGTCAGACTTATATCTTTTGTCCGGTCCTTTGTAAACTCATGGGTTAATTCACTGTAACATTCTCTCCTATATATAGGAGCATTCAATACAAGTCAACAACGGATCATTCTCTTACTTTTGGCATTCACTCTTATCACATTAAAAACATTCTTCTTGTTCTTCATTAATTGACGCTGCCTTGATCATTATCTTCTTGTTTTTAAATTATGTCTTGATCATTTGTTGAATTGATTATCTAAGACTTGACTGGTCTTTCCAGTCTAGACTTGAACATCCTTTTATAAGAAGACATTAATCACAAGCATTCACTCAAGGTTTGAGTTCTCAAACCTTGTCCCTGTGCATAAATCCTTTTCTCACATATAGCTAGCAGGATATGTGATACATGTAGCTTTTATAGCTAACAGGATATGTGATATGTGGATTGTGTGTATGGTATGCTCTGGGAAACTCACTAAGCTTCATACTTACATGTTTTGTTTATGGTTTCGAATATCATCATTTTGGAAAGGAAGGGCTCGGATTGATCGCAGTGCACACACCTATGGTTTCCGCAATGAATGATTTTGGGATGAACTATGATTAACGTTTTACTTAATGATGATTTGAATTGTTTAGAATAAATGGTATCAATGTTTTAGCTATATTAAAAATGAAATTTTAACCTTTGATTTTTGGGTCGTTACAAGTTGGTATCAGATCCTTGGTTTGAGGGATTCTGGCACACTCTCGGGTGTGTCTTGAATCCGACTGAGGACTTGGTATGAAATTTTCCAAAATAAAATCATTTTTACAAAAAGGAATTTGAAAAAGAAGCTAAAAATGGAAAAGAACTTTGAAAAGAACAATGTGTGTGATGCGTGAAATCAGTCGAGCTCAAGTAAGTTCCCTAGAATACCCACATATGTTGTCTATTATGACTTGGTTTATGAATCTGGGACTCGCATGCTAGTTAGGGCTAGTGGAGATGCTTCTATATGTTGGATGAGCTAGTAGACTTGCATGCTAGTGTTGAGTAGTCGGCAATAGGTTTGCCTGATATGTGATGCTTGTAGCCTTGGATATTGGATGCCATGCTGGAATGAGAATGATAATTGGTATTAGTAACTGCTATGTGTATGCTTTTGAAATTGTATACGGTTAGGATCTTATAGCCTTAGAACAATGGATTTGGCCTTATTTCTCGTTCCTTGTTTGGTTGTGGTCCTAGGGTAGAGTCTATTATTCAACAATCTATTGGATCCTGTGTGTGTATGTATAATTTGCATGCATAAGCCAACCGACAGTGAGGATTGACGGATGTGGATAGCGCGAGCTGCGATATGTGGATTGAATGTTTTTATGGCATTTTTTGGGTCGGAGTGCAACTGCATGAATGTTGCTTGCTTTGTGCTTCGTGGAACTCTTGAGTGATGGGAGTCAGCTACTAAGTGGATATGATGATATCCAGGAGGTGAATGGCTGGCATCATGGGGAGTTCCTCAGCAGTTGATGGTAGGGCGAGGTTGGGAACCTAGGAAAGCCTAGGATATGCTCCAATGAGTTAGTTGGGGCAGTTCAGTGAGGTTGGGAACCTAAGGGGAGCCTAGGAAGTGCTACAGTAGAGATTCTCTTGCGGTTTAGCAAACGCTTAGTATACCGGTGTAGTAAGTGACTGCGAATGAGAATTACTGAGGAAAGTATGGGTAGGTGTGGAAGGTAGTATTGGGCCCGTACTACTGAAAGCATAGGACCCATAATCGAATTGATGAGACTCTTGGAGAATCTAATAAGCCTGGGAAGGAGAAATATTAGTTATGATTAGACCGTGGGGATAGTTGTTGTGCTGAATGCGGATGAGCATGCAAGGGGAAGGACTAGGTTTTGGTCCCGGCTCTGGTAGTGCGCCAGTTATCGAAAGGACTGCCAGGATTTGGAGTTCGCCTTGTATCTCTTGTATCAGGCGGCAAGGATTGATCGTGCGACCTGTTGCACTTTTGGGATCGAAGACTATGTATTGGGGGTAGTTAGTAGCCCAGTTTAGAGCATAGATTGCCAGCTACTACGGTGTAGCCGTGATGATTGTGCTAGTAGTGGGTCAAGGTGCTAGACCCTGAACATTCTGGATCCCAGAGCCCAAGGGCAGAAAAAAATCGGTTGGGAATACCTCGAGAGGAGAGGTTCAGGTTATGTGCAGTTAGTGGGAGTCTCGGGAAGAGACCCAAGAGTACAAATCAGCCTTTGACAGGCTAGCAGGTTTGGGATTCAGTGCGATGATTGTAGAAACTGCACAAGGGAGTTTCGTTCCAAGGATTTGGATTTTCATTAGGATTGGAAGGAAATTTTGCTTCATGTTCTCAGGGTGGTCGAGGTAACCCAGGAGGAGGTGGTCAAGGTTTCTCCAGATGTTGCGGATATGCTATCTTCGGCCATTTTCGGGGGGTACTGGAAATTTGTGTCGCTTGGGAAGTGTGATAAGTTAGACCTCAGATTGGTTTTTTGCTATTGTGTGAGTTGCAAGAGTATCAGGTGCCAGCCAGCACACCGAGGAATCTTTGAGGAATCTTCAGACAGGCGTATCTCGTGGAGTGGGTACCGCATATAGCGTGATTCCTCGGAGACGTTGTCAGAGGCTCTTCGGTGATTTGGGATGCTACATGTGTAGCAGGTTTGGCCACATCAATAGGGACAACATATAGGGGAGATTATGTCATCTTGTTGTAGTGGGCAGGTGGGTGTCACACCCCAAAACCAAGAACGGCGGAAACGTTCTGGAGCGGAGGACATCATGTTTAATATCAACAACAATGTAAAGTAGTAAACAAGCAACAACATCATCCATTGCTGTAACAACGCAAATTTTCAAACAAATTTTTCTTTTTATAAATAGAGTAATTTCATTCAAAACAAGGCATAAATAATTTAAGTGTCATGTCAAATACAAACTGTCTAAATCCCAAGATCATAAAAACATTCTTCAGTGTGTATCGATCACGCCGGCGCCTTCCCACGGTCCTCGCTAGTACCTGAAACACATACATAACCACTGTAAGCATAAATACTTAGTGAGTCCCCCAATATACACTTACGCACATACGCCTTTCCAGGCCCTGACCTTCCGGTCCTCAACACAACGCCTTCCGGCCCATAACATAATCGCCTTCCGGCCCATAACATATTGCCTTCCGGCCCACATAACATACATAGCACACATATAACAAATAACTTACCACATATAGCATACATATCACATATTATATCTGACCTTCCGGTCACAAAGTCAAACCTTTCCGGGTACAGTGTAGTGAGAAGACTCACCTCGTAAATGCTGAAAGCTAGCAAATCCTGAAATCACTCGTGCACAATCCGACGAGCTACAACCTCCCTATAACATCACATATCTCTCATTAACACTTATATTTTCTAAGTGTGACTATCCCTAAGAAGTCAGACTTAGGTCAACTCTAGTCAACGGTCAACGGTCAACGGTCAACGGTCAACTCGACCGGACTCGGCGAGTGCCATGGCGACTCGGCGAGTCTAGACGTTCTCCAACTCTCTGAGAGTCTCTATCTACTCGTCGAGTATCCTCCTTGACCCGACGAGTTACTCCTGGAAGAATTGCGGGGCCACCCCGACTCCACTCGCCGAGTCTGAAGAACAGCTCGACGAGTTCCAGTCGATCTCCAAGCTACTCGCCGAGTCTGTTCATCGGACTCGGCGAGTCCATGCCATGCAGTCGATCAAACTGCTTCCTGAGATAAGTTTCGTCCCGAAATACACAAGCATGGGACCTTCTGGACCTCTAAAGGTCCTAATACAGGGTTATAGTCGTTGGGTAACAAGGTACTAATTCATCTAATCACCAAATGGGTTCCATAAACCCTAAATCCATGCACACATCAACATAACAGAAAGAATCCGAAATATTACCTAAAATATGCACTCTCTGTGTCCCCAAACCGCAGAACTCGAATCCCTTGCTGTTCCTTTAGCCAAAGCTCTTCTCCTCCTTGCACAACAATTTCTTCAAAGCCCTAATATCCTTCAATCTTGCTCTAGATGCCCACAGCCGTTTACGGTTCTTTTCAATCGACTAAAAGACGAACAATGATGGCATATAATGCGTTATATACGACCCAAACCTGAACGGTTAGGGTTTTCGCTAAACAGCGTAGACTCGCCGAGTCCATATCTGGACTCGTCGAGTCCAGTCGCGAACCTGCGACCAAGTCTGTGATCCTACTCGGCGAGTCTAGGCTCCAACTCGCCGAGTCCCCTCTTAAATCACCCCAAAAACATAATTTAACAATACCTGAGATTTCGGGCTGTTACAACTCTCCCCCATTAGGATTAGACTTCGCCCTCGAAGTCTCACTCTGAGAATAGTTCCGGATGCTGCTCCCGCATCTCACATTCCGGCTCCCAAGTCATTTCCGATCCCTTACGGTGTCGCCATTGCACCAACACCAGAGGTACCTCCTTGTTCCTTAGAACCTTGATCTTGCGATCCCTGATGGCCACTGGTCTCTCGGCATAATTCAGGCTCACATCCACCTGAATGTCCTCTAATGGAACCACTGCCGACTCATCGGCTATGCACTTCCTCAATTGCGACACATGGAAGGTGTCGTGGATCTGTCCCAACTCCGTTGGCAACTCCAACTGATAGGCTACCCGACCTATCCTTGCAATCACACGAAATGGCCCAATATACCGGGGCCCCAACTTGCCCCTCTTCCTGAATCGAATCACTCCTTTCCAAGGAGAGACCTTCAGGAGAACGAAGTCGCCGACCTGAAATTCAAGCTCGGATCGGCGCCTGTCTGGATAACTCTTCTGTCGGCTCTGGGCAGTCAATAACCTTTGTCTAACTTGCTGAATCTGCTCTGACGTCTGAAGCACGATCTCCGTGCTGCCCATCACTCTCTGTCCCACCTCTCCCCAACAAATGGGGGTCCGACACCTCCTACCATACAACAGCTCAAAAGGTGGCATACCAATGCTCGAATGATGGCTGTTGTTGTAGGAAAACTCTGCTAAGGGTAAATATGCATCCCAGCTACCCCCGAAGTCTAACACACACGCCCGAAGCATGTCCTCCAGCGTCTGAATCGTCCGCTCGCTCTGACCTTCTGTCTGGGGATGGTATGCGGTACTAAAATGCAATTTAGTACCCAGCTCCCCATGAAATTTCTTCCAGAACCTGGAAGTGAAACGCACATCACGGTCTGACACAATCGAGATCGGTACCCCATGCCGAGATACCACCTCTCTCACATATATCTCCGCCAACTTCTCCGCGGAAGAACTCTCACTGATGGCAAGGAAGTGTGCACTCTTCGTCAACCTATCCACAATCACCCAAATTGTATCAACTCCCCTGGCAGTCCTCGGCAATTTGGTGATGAAATCCATAGTGATTTGTTCCCACTTCCACTCGGGGATCTCCAATGCCTGTAACTTGCCATGCGGTCTCTGGTGCTCGGCCTTAACCCTACGGCAGGTCAAGCACCTCTCAACGAACCATGCGACGTCCCTCTTCATACAGGGCCACCAATACTCTTTCCTCAGGTACAAATACATCTTCGTAGCACCGGGATGGATCGAGAATTTCGATCTATGAGCCTCTTCCATCAAAGTAATACGCGTACCGCCCACAAACGGTACCCAAATCCGACCCTGAAACGTCATAAGCCCTCGCCCATCCTTAACGAACTCTGAAATTAACCCCACAACCCGCTCTTTTTTCTGCATTTCTGGTCGCACAGCTTCGGCCTGCGCCCCACGAATAGCATCCAATACTGGAGTCATCACAGTCAGTCTCAAGCATACATCTCGCAATGGAGTGCTCTCCGCCCTGCGGCTCAACGCGCCAGCTACCACATTAGCCTTACCTGGGTGGTACAGGATCTCACAATCATAATCCTTGACCACATCCAACCACCTCCTCTGACGCATATTTAGGTTGGGCTGATCCATCAAATACTTCAAGATCTTATGGTCCGTATATATCGTACATCGAACCCCATACAGGTAGTGACGCCAAATATTGAGAGCGAACACTACTGCCCCCAACTCTAAATCATGCGTGGGATATCTCGCCTCATGAGGCTTCAGCTGCCTCGACTCATACGCTATCACATGACCCCTCTGCATCAACACCGCACCCAGTCCCGAAATCGATGCGTCGCAATATACCACAAAATCCTCCATCCCTTCTGGGAGAGCTAATACCGGGGCTTCGCACAACCTCTGGCGAAGTGTCTCAAAGGAGGTCTGCTGCTCGGGCCCCCATGAGAATGCAACACCCTTCCGGGTCAATCTGGTGAGTGGCACTGCAATCTTGGAGAAATCCTTAATGAATCTCCGATAATACCCTACCAACCCAAGGAAGCTCCTGATCTCAGAAGGTGACTTCGGCACCTCCCAACTCATCACCGCCTCAACCTTGGCCGGATCGACCAATATCCCTTTCTGATTAACAACATGTCCTAGAAATTGGACCTCCCGCAACCAGAAGTCACATTTGGAGAACTTTGCATAAAGCTTCTCCGACCTCAATACCTCGAGGACCTCCCTCAAATGCTCCTCATGCTGCTCTCTAGATTTAGAATACACCAGAATGTCGTCGATAAATACAATCACTGACCGATCCAACATCGGTCTGCATACCCTGTTCATGAGATCCATGAACACAGCCGGGGCATTGGTGAGCCCGAAAGGCATCACCACAAACTCGTAATGCCCATATCGCGTCCTAAACGCTGTCTTCTGGACATCCTCATCCCGCACTCTCACCTGATGGTACCCTGACCTCAGATCGATCTTGGAAAACCAAGACGCTCCCTGCAACTGATCGAATAAATCATCGATCCTCAGTAACGGGTAACGGTTCTTGACCGTCAACTTGTTCAACTCCCGGTAATCAATGCACATCCGGTGTGAACCATCCTTCTTCTTGACGAACAGAATAGGTGCCCCCCACGGCGAGCTGCTCGGCCGAATGAATCCCTTCCCCAGCAACTCCTGGAGCTGCGAGGACAACTCTTGCATCTCTGGAGGTGCAAGACGATAAGCCACTTTAGCAATAGGCGCGGCCCCCGGAACCAGATCGATACCAAACTCTACTTGCCTCACAGGAGGTACTCCCGGCAGCTCCTCGGGGAAAACATCTGGAAACTCACACACCACAAGGACCTCCTCAACTGACTTCGGTCTCTCGGAGACCTCCCGCGTATCCATCACATACGCCACAAAACCCTTACAGCCCTGCTGTAGACACTGCCTCGCCCTAGCGGCCGAACAAAAAGCTGATCCCGAACGGGTACCCTCGCCGTACACCGAAAGGACTCCCCCACTATGGTCTCGTATGGTCACCAACTGACGCTCACAGTCGATGACAGCGCCGAATCGGCTCAACCAGTCCATGCCTACGATGACACAGACATCACCCATCGCAATAGGAATCAGGTCAATCGGGAATTCGACCCCGAAAATCTCTAGCACGCATCCCCGAAGAACCTCCATGGCACAAATCACTTTCTCTTCAGCTATAGAAACTCTCAAAGGTCGACTCAACGACTCACGACTAGCGCTGATATGCTGACTAAAGGCTAAGGACACAAAGGACCTACTCGCACCCGAGTCAAATAACACTAAGGCAGACACAGAGTTCACAAGGAAAGTACCTACGCATATAATAACATAAGCATAACATCTCGACATTAAAATAAATACATGAATTACAACATACCTGCCACGACATCGGGCGCAGCGCGGACCTCCTCCGCAGTCAGCTGAAAGGCTCTCCCACGAGCCCTCGGGGCCTCGACCTTCACCGGTCGAGCCTTAGTAGTGCTGGCAGTAGGTGCAGATCCCTGACGAAGCTGAGGACACTCGGCCTTCCGATGGCCGGTCTGGTTGCAATGAAAGCAAACCATAAACCCCTTGGGGCACTCCCTAGCAATGTGCCCCTCCTTGCCGCACTTGTAGCAAGCCCCGGCTCGACACGCCCCATCGTGACCCTTGCCGCACTTTCCGCAAGTGCGGCTCTTCGAACCTCCCGTCCTCGAGTCGGCGGACTTGGTCCGCTTGGCTGCCGGCTGAGACTGAGCCGGCCGCCGGTCTGCCTGCTGAGACTCGGCCTCCTCCCTGGCCTGAGTCTCCAACTCGATCTCACGCTTCCTGGCATTCGCCTGAAGCTCCGTAAAAGTATGATAGGTGGAGTTCGACACAAACTCCCGGATATCCCTCCTCAAGACACCCAAGTACCGGCTCATCCGAGCCTGCTCCGTGGACACCAGCTCGGGGAAAAACATCGCCCTCTCATGAAACTTCCGCGTGATCGCCGCCACCGAATCAGTACCCTGCTTGAGGGTTAAGAACTCCTGAACCAATCGTTCCCGCTCCACCGGGGGAACGTACTCATCCCTGAACATGGCAGTAAACCCCTCCCATGTCACTGCTGTAGTCTCTGCCAAAGTGAAGTTCGCTGTCACGAACTTCCACCAGTCCTTCGCTCCCAGACGGAGCTGGTTCAAAGCGAACCGTACCCTCAGGTGCTCCGGGAATGAACAAGTGTAGAAGCACCCCTCTATGTCCGCGATCCACCTCATCGCAGCAATCGGATCCTGCGTCCCATCGAACTCCGGTGGCTTCGTGTTGCTGAACTCTCGGAACAGCAACGAGTCACCCCCCTGTGGCCTAGCAGCGGCCACAGCTGCGGTAGCTGCAGCGGTTGCAGCCTCAGTCAATGCGGCGTACCGCTCATCGAATGTCTCCATCAGGGTGGTCTTAATAGACCCAAACATCTCCGGGATCTCAGCCCGGATCGCCGCCGCCACCTCCTCGTGAATCATCTGACGAATCTCCTCGTCACTCACACCGCTCGTACTCGCTCCGTGGTGTGGTCTAACCATGATGTCTCTGAAATACAACATAAAACTATCAGAGACTCCATCGAGTGTAATCGCACTCGATAACGCAACCCTACTCAGTCTCCGATATCCAGGGATTCTTACTTGGGTCTCCCACTGACCCGGTGTCTTCGGTAGTACGGGCCCAATACTACCGGCCACACCACATCAGCATTCATCCCAAGTCTTCCTCCCCAAACCCTGGATAGTGAGTACTCTACTTCTGATATACACTATCTACTCGGGCGCTGACTGATCGTACACACTGCTTCTTTCTTGCTTACCACAAAACCATTTACAAAAGTTTATGCCTTTATTTAAAAAGTTTTCCTCAAATCCTCGGTTTGAGTTCAGTTAATCCCGAAGGTGCACCCGAATCCCTCAAACCAAGGCTCTGATACCAATTGTAACAACGCAAATTTTCAAACAAATTTTTCTTTTTATAAATAGAGTAATTTCATTCAAAACAAGGCATACATAATTTAAGTGTCATGTCAAATACAAACTGTCTAAATCCCAAGATCATAAAAACATTCTTTAGTGTGTATCGATCACGCCGGCGCCTTCCCACGGTCCTCGCTAGTACCTGAAACACATACATAACCACTGTAAGCATAAATGCTTAGTGAGTCCCCCAATATACACTTACGCACATACGCCTTTCCAGGCCCTGACCTTCCGGTCCTCAACACAACGCCTTCCGGCCCATAACATAATCGCCTTCCGGCCCATAACATATTGCCTTCCGGCCAACATAACATACATAGCACACATATAACAAATAACTTACCACATATAGCATACATATCACATATTATATCTGACCTTCCGGTCACAAAGTCAAACCTTTCCGGGTACAGTGTAGTGAGAAGACTCACCTCGTAAATGCTGAAAGCTAGCAAATCCTGAAATCACTCGTGCACAATCCGACGAGCTACAACCTCCCTATAACATCACATATCTCTCATTAACACTTATATCTTCTAAGTGTGACTATCCCTAAGAAGTCAGACTTAGGTCAACTCTGGTCAACGGTCAACGGTCAACGGTCAACGGTCAACTCGACCGGACTCGGCGAGTGCCATGGCGACTCGGCGAGTCTAGACGTTCTCCAACTCTCTGAGAGTCTCTATCTACTCGTCGAGTATCCTCCTTGACCCGACGAGTTACTCCTGGAAGAATCGCGGGGCCACCCCGACTCCACTCGCCGAGTCTGAAGAACAGCTCGACGAGTTCCAGTCAATCTCCAAGCTACTCGCCGAGTCTGTTCATCGGACTCGGCGAGTCCATGCCATGCAGTCGATCAAACTGCTTCCTAAGATAAGTTTCGTCCCGAAATACACAAGCATGGGACCTTCTGGACCTCTAAAGGTCCTAATACAGGGTTATAGTCGTTGGGTAACAAGGTACTAATTCATCTAATCACCAAATGGGTTCCATAAACCCTAAATCCATGCACACATCAACATAACAGAAAGAATCCGAAATATTACCTGAAATATGCACTCTCTGTGTCCCCAAACCGCAGAACTCGAATCCCTTGCTGTTCCTTTAGCCAAAGCTCTTCTCCTCCTTGCACAACAATTTCTTCAAAGCCCTAATATCCTTCAATCTTGCTCTAGATGCCCACAGCCGTTTAGGGTTCTTTTCAATCGACTAAAAGACAAACAATGACGGCATATAATGCGTTATATACGACCCAAACCTGAACGGTTAGGGTTTTCGCTAAACAGCGTAGACTCGCCGAGTCCATATCTGGACTCGTCGAGTCCAGTCGCGAACCCGCGACCAAGTCTGTGATCCTACTCGGCGAGTCTAGGCTCCAACTCGCCGAGTCCCCTCTTAAATCACCCAAAAAACATAATTTAACAATACCTGAGATTCCGGGCTGTTACAATTGCATTAATAAAATAATTATTATACAATTGTATTCTGTCAAATTTTGATAAACACTAAAGCATAAATCAAAATGAAAGATAAGTCTTGAATAAGCTTCATCTTCCTTTCTCCTTGCATCGGTACCTGTCTATGATGACCTGAGGATACAAGTAATTTTGAAAACGAGTATCAGCTTTAAAGCTGGTGAGATCATAAGCATTTAGTGTCTTAATTTGTATGTAAGTATTTGTAAGTCTATGCATTGTAAAAATTTGTAATTGTATATGAATTGTAAGTGTTTGAAAAACCCTAGAATCCCTATGATTCCTTCTAGTATGTGAAGGTGTCTTCTACCAAGACCTAACTGTTCTGTGTGTGTGTCTCTTGTAAGAGTATGTGTTTTTCCAAAATATAACTATCATTATCCAAAAATATAGTTTGTACATTTATGTTTAAGTGAGGCTATCACTGAAATATGTACTGGAAAAATTAACGTAGTACTAAATCGTAGCTCTAAAAGGGCTACTATATATCAACAGATAGTAACTACATTACCGTGCTTCCTATGAAGAATTCACTAAGTGAATGTAATAGGAAAGAAATGGTACTATGGTGTAGTGTCGAACTACAACCGTACCTATTACCTTACGTCTAGGGTAATACTTCCAAGTACCATAGTATTTGGATATATATATATATATATATATATATATATATATATATATATATATATATATATATATCAATACATCGATACTCAACTTGCCTTATTTGAGGGATAAGGTATAATGTGATGTCTAGATCCTAGACTGTTTCGCTCCCCTATCAAAAGGGATTTTAGGACCTACCCACGACCCCTGCATCAATGCAAGCCGTGAGCATCCACATTACTATGATCATGTATACTCGATATACCAATCACAATTGTAGTGTGATTTATCAGTATAGTTAGATCCTGAACTGGTTCTGAGCTATAGCCCCTAGTGACGTCTGTTCTATGTATATGTATATGTAAGCGTACTCATGTAAGTGTGATCATGTAATTGTATAATGGTGTACTGAAATGTTCTACGTGTGCTAGCTGTAATGTGTGTTCTCTCTGTCTAGCAAGTATTGTTATGTAAGTGTTCTAGTATAATTGTATATGTTCTCGTCCTAGTATAGATGTATATGTATTGTACAGTAATGTTCTAGAAAGTATTGACTCATGAATGAACTGACTCATTGTATGATATCGTGTTCTAGTAATGGTTCTAGTATCTTCCTGAACTACCCATATGGTAGCTTACTAGTAATCTAAGTGGTACGTATGGACGTGGATGCACACCCTTGCTACCCAAGGGCATAGGATGAATTGGAAGGACCTTTTATGACTTTATATGTACACATGATATATAACTAATATTTAAACGACCTTCGGACGAGTATCCGATATCCCACCAGACCACATCTCAAGCGCGAAAAGGAAATAGGGTGGATAGCCTTCCTAAGTCTTTTAAACATTTCTTATATAACTATACATATAGAGGCATGCAATTTATAATATCAAAGCATAAATAAATTTAGTAACATTTGAAATATAAATATTAGTCTAAGGAAAGATCGACTTGATGTCAATCTATAAAACAATTTGAAGGCATAAGTCTGATAAAACGATATAAGTACAAGGAACATTTGTTTGATAAAACATTATAAGTACAAGGAACATTTGTTTGATAAAACAGTATAAGTACAAGGAACATTTGTTTGAAAACACAGTTATAAATGAGTTTGAAATATGATGACAGAGTAAGAAGTACAGCGTAATAAGTAGTTGAAAACATATAAAATGTTTATAAAAATCATTTGAAGGAAACTATTTGGTAAAACGGCTAATGAGTAGCCAAATCTTTGGAATGCTGTATATTAATCACATGTGATTGATGTAATAAGTAATAATGTCCTACTTACTAATCACATGTGATTGACATAATAAGTAGCATGATTCTACTTGTATCCCCCCCCCATAAAAACATTTAAAATAGTTTAAAACATTAGTTAAGGGGTATGAACTCACCTGCAGTATGTGACTGGAATTGAACGACTGTTATCGTACGGAAGGATCGGACAAGTGCTTGGTGTCAAGTGAAGACTTAGACACACACAATGATCCTAATTACATATGAAACATATGTATATAAATAAATAGTGATTATAACACTAATTATACATGTAATAACATTTAAGCGCGAGGACAACACTTTTGGTCAAGTGCTAGGAGGCTAATGGGTTGCAACAAAGAAGTGCAATGCCCCTAATGGAAGTTTAAGGTCAAAAGACCATATTAATTAGAGTTTACGGCCCAGGGGAGTAAGCTCCTGGCCGTAAACTCTCAAACAAGCCATGAAATGGAGTTTAGAAGTACTACAACTTTAGAGGGGAATTGCTTTAAGGCTACACAAGAGTTTAAGGTACCATATTGACTCCTAAGGGGAGTTTACGGCCCAAAGACCCTTTTCCCTTGGAGTTTACGGCCGTAAACTCCCTTGGGAGGGTTCTTATTGTCCTTACAAGTGTCTAACAATTCTAGGAACAAGTCTAGGCTTCAATACTTGGATTAAGGGAGGTTTAAGGCACTAAATGGGACCATTTGATGGAGTTTACGGCCATAGAACTCTTTGGGCTGTAAACTCCCTCACACATGAGGTCCTAAGAATTTTAACTAGTCCATATCTCATCAAGGTACTTGCCCTTAAAGTTTCTTGGCCTAAGGAAGTGTCTAGGGTGTCCTTTGACCCCATTAAAGGAGTTTACGGCCCAAGAAATACTCTTGGCCGTAAACTCTCCAACACTTATGCTTTTCATGTGTTATCTAGGTCCTAAACACATTAAGGTACATGACAAAAATGAATACTAAGCCTTAGGAAGAGTTTGAAGGCATTTTGGAACCTAAAACTTGGAGTTTACGGCCCAAGGAGTTTCTTGGCCGTAAACTCCCTTATAGAAATGGTTTCTAAGGGTTTTGATGGCATAAATCATGAGTTTAAAGCTTCTAGGTTTTTGTTCTAAGGCTAGGGATCACAAGGCACTCATTTGTGCCCTTTACTTGGAGTTTACGGCCCAAGAGGTGGTTCCTTGGACGTAAACTCCTCAAACTAAGTGATTTTGATTTGCTTCTAGCCTCTAATGATCATTCATAAAGTCCTTAGCTAGATGCCTAACACGGAAATGGGACTATGTGGCCTTTAGGCTTGATTTTGGAGTTTACTCCCCAAGAACGTTCTTGGGCGGTAAACTCCCGGATCTTGTGTTTTGGACATATAAACAATGTTATAAAGCATATAACAAGCATTAAAACACATTTAGGGAAGTAGACTCACAATCTGGGATGAAAACCCGAAGATCCGTGAGAGAGTATTTGGCTTTTTTCTAAATGGAAATCAAATAATGAACCTATTTGGTTCAGAATTCTATTTATAGTCCAGAGATTTTTGGCAGAAAATATTTCTATTCTCGGAATGGATTCTAATGACCTAGAGTAATGGATTTATAGTGTTGCACAAAATCCTAGTGCAACCACTCTCCTAATAACTCCTTAGGTGTAAAACCCTAAAACTGCCAAACTTATTCCAAAAGTTTGAATTTGCACTGAAACTGCTCAACTTCTATTGGATTGATGTGGTTTGATTTGAATGGAAAATTTCGGGTTGTCACAGTGGGTGACAAGGAAGTCGATTTTCTGATGATTAGAGAGAACCGGTTAGTGCATCCGTTCTGACTACTTTGAGGATCGCTAGTGGATGAGAGGGTATAGCCAGAGCCCCAGCAGATAAGGTGTTACAACCCGAAATTTCTATCTTGTACACGTATTCAAATCAATCAAGTTCGGACTCATTGTTGCTATCTTCTAGCATTGTTTGGAGTCAATTAGAGTGTTCTAAGCCTTGTATCTTTAAAGTTAGGGTTTAGAATTGCGTCTCACAAGTTCAACACTTCAAAAATTGGCCAAACACTCCAACTTAAGGAGTGTACGGCCATACACATGGAGTGTACGGCCGTAGACCCCCATCTGGCTGTACACTCTTGTGTATAAATAAGAGCGTTAGAATTCTTTCACCTCTTTTCAAACTCTTAAGTCCGAAAATCACTTCTCTCTCAAGTATCATCTGATTTTGCTTCCAAATCTTCATGTTGTAAGTGTTTTCTTCCATCTATTTGATGATTCATTACACTAACTAGTAAAGATCTATCATTTCATCCATGAAATTCTCATTTTGTTTAGATCTTCAAGTGTTCATCAAGAACACTAAGAACACCTACTAAGTTTTTGGACCACAAACACCCCTAAAGGCTTCCCTATTGTAAGTACCACTCCTTGTGCTTGCTACTTACTGATTTGCTCCGTAGAAAAACGTCCAAAATATGATCCATTAGGAGTGTACGTCCGTACACACCCCATGTGGCCGTATACCCATCCATTTGGTGCTTAAAAGCCTTAAAACTCATGTTCTAGGCTAGCACTTGATCAGGAACACTTAGGTAATGAAAGATATAAACTTAGAATACACTTTTGACCATGTTTACATGACTATCAAGGGTGTATGGCCGTACACTCCTTGTGTGGCAGTACACACCCTTTTTAGGGTCTAAAATGACATTTAACTTTCAATAAGATTAAGTATTGGTCAAGACACACTACCTAGATGCTTAAGAGGACTTTAAAACATAAAATGGCATGTTTCACCATGAGTGTACGGCCATACTCTCACTTGGGCCGTACACTCTGGCTGTACACACCCAAGAAATACAAACCCTCTATGTAACGCCCTACAACCCTTAGATACAACCCTTTGTATTTCTAGCACTTGAATTAAAGCGTTTTCCATGTCCTAGGGTGTATTTCCTTGCATAATTAGTTGTTTAAACACTAATTGTATACATATATGTGTCATTATATGTTAAATAGGATATGTGTGTGTGCTCAAGTCTACACTTGACACTTAGCATCCTATACATCACTTTCATCCAAACCACTCACTACAGGTGAGTTCATACCCCTTAATCAACCTTTTAAATGATTTTAAATGATTTTATAGGGGGGATGCAATTTAAATCATTATACTTATTATTTCAATCGCATGTGATTAATAACTATCAACCAGATGGATTTACTATATTTTTTACTGCGTCATCAAAAAAAACTATTTCAAAATGTTTATCAAACTATTTTACAATACTAAAATCTTTACCAAACCTGTTCTTACATACCAAACATTTTCTTTTAACACTTTCAAATTTATATATTGTCAAAACCATGTCTAATGTATATATAATTATATAAGTAAGGTTTAAAGGAGTTAGGACTGATAACTCACTTTATTTCCTGTTCCTTGTTTGGTTGTGGACTTAGAGTACCCTATTGTTTGCTCGAGTGTCGTTTGATCCTTAGTTATATATTATGTATGTATGTGTAGATATAAAAGTTTTTACCTCAGCTCCAACACCTTTGGGTAGTAAAGGTGTGTAAACTTACTAAGTAATTCAAACAACATTACTAGTAAACTATAATAGGTATAGTTTAGAGGTATACTACTCACTATTTCTCGTACAATGAAATATACAAAGAGCCCGTTCATACATGAGTCAATACTTACTTTAAAGAGAAACAGATAGAGAATACTATAATGAGAAACAATACATACTATACACTATACAATAGAACATACTCTGAAGAGAAACTAAGGGAGCTTACACGATACTATACATGAGAATATACTATACAAACATTAGAATAAGATAACTAGAATGTGACATACTATTTCCGGATACAACCTGACATCGTTGTATCATATTGTAACCAGAGTCTACTGGAGGTAGAGCGGGCATCATGTGTATAGATCTATACGGAACATACACTCTCACACCCCGACTACTAGCTACAGTCCCAGCCGGTAAGGCCAAAGGGTGACAAAATGTCACCTCACTATATTATGACACCGAAAGGTCATCAGTTATTCAGTCGTCAATCAGCATGGTTACAAACGAGTTCACATCTAAACCTTTAATTAAACGACCAAGAATTAATGGCAAAAAGACTCCCCAAGGTGTATAGTACATTTAATATGACCTGAAGTCTTTATTTTATTACTTTATAACCAATAGTGTCACTGCTGAGATAAAACATTGTTTTCCCTATTGCATTTACTTTGTGATCTTCTCACATAGATGATAACGTAAACTATATTTTTATAATGATAGCTTCACTAGGGAACACTCATACATTTACAAATGAACAAACATACAAATAGTCGGGTCTTGGTAGAAGACTAATTTTTAGTAGAAAATATAGGATTTTCTCGGAAGTGCAAACATTTACAAACATTTACAAACATATACATTACACTGTTACAAACATTTTTATACAAACAAAGACACTAAAATGCTTATGAACTCACCAGCTTTAAAGATGATAAACTCTTTCAAAATAACTTGTATTCTCAGCTCATCAGTAGACAGGTACCAAGGCCAAATTTTGAGGAGATGGAGCACATTCAAGACTCATCTTTTATTTTGGTTGATATTTTTGGTGTCTTATAAAATATACATAACATTTGTATTAAATTATATTATTAATGCAATGGATGATGTTGTTGCTTGTTACTATTATGTTTGGTTGTGATACTATACATGTCGTACTCTGCCCCATAATGTTTCCGGTGTTCCGGTTTTGGGGTGTGACATAGGGGCCCCACTTTGCAGGATCGGGCAGGAGAAGCCAGAACTTCAACAGGCAAAGGTGTGAGGTATGTACCCTTTTTCCTCCCTACCCGTTTTGACTGTATTTAGTAGGCGTATCATTGGTTGTTATCTCTGGTTGTGGTTGAGTTCCATGTATACCTTCAAGAAGCATTATATTGTAACGCCCCGATTTTCATGTATTGCTTAAGTAAGATTTTTTGGGTTAAGCTCTGCTCGACGAGTTGGTTGACCTACTCATCGAGTAGCAGCGGGATGGGATCGCGTATTAAGTGACCTACTCGACAAGTCCATATTGGGACTCGACGAGTAGGAGCTGGCAGATGAAACCCTAAATCCTGGGGTTTTCACCCCTATTTAAAGGACCTTTGCCTCCCTTGGACCTCTTTACAGTTCTAAACGAGTCCTTGAGACTCTTATACGTGTGTGTGTGTGTGCCTTTGTGTGCGTGTTTGAAGCTTGGAAAGAGAATTTTGGAGGAAGAAAGCTAGGAGTGCAAATGAATTGAAGCAAGGAAGGTGTGGGAAGTCAGATTTACCTAAGCTAGCGTCCTTTAGAGGTGTCAAAGTGCCATATTTACTTCCCTTTTTCCTTTTTGGTTAGTTTCTAGGGGTTTCAATGGATTTTGAAGTTGATAAGGTGAGTACGGATTAGATCTGGAGTTGTAACTTCAGATCTGGACCCTCCTTGGATTCTAGAAACATAAAGTTACAGCTTTGGTCATGATTGAGGTCCCCTTGTGCATGAAGCCCTATTAAGAGCTTAGATTTGGCATTTTGAAGCCTTTAAAGCCATGCATGCACATAAAGTTTGCAACTTTACGTGATCAGCATGCCCTAGAAGCTTGGATATGTGATTTGGAGCCACTGCATGGCTCAAAATGGATCTGTATGGAAACAGGACTGAATGGACCCGGCGATTCACAAGGTTGACTCGGCGAGTCACATGAAGATGGTCGTGAACTCGACGAGTTGGATGAACAACTCGGCGAGTCTGATGAAGATTGTCATAAGACTTGACGAGTTGAAGAACCACTCGGCGAGTCAGATGAGTTTTAACTAGGATATGTTTGTGTGTACATATGTCGAGTTGCAAGGAGGAAACTCGATGGGTGGCCTTAAGGTTTGATCGAGAATCGAAGGAACTCGAAGAGTCGCCCCGATGACTCGGCGAGTTGGAATGTGCTTCAAGGGACTCGGCGAGTTGGATTGTGCTTCAAGGGACTCGGCGAGTTGAGGTCAACATGGACTGATGACCTTTACTGAGGACTTTGACTTTGATCAGGGGTTGAGTAGTGGGTTATGTAGTACCTTATAAGGTTAAGGACTTATGGGTGTATTGTACTATGATCATAGGTGGTGGAGTCTGTGTCGAGTGATCCGAGAGTTGGAGTTTACCTTCCGAGTCAACATCTACGAGGTGAGTTATCCTCACTATATCGATAGGGTCTATGGCACCAAGGCCGACCATTTAGTTGTTATTGTTATGGTATGCTACATGTGATTATGATCTACTTGATTGGAATCAAGGTGAAAGTATGTTATGCTTTTATGATCCGTAGTGATTGGTATGTTAGTGACCTGCTAGGTCGGTGTTCTAGAGAATTCTATGATTGATGATCAGTGAGATAGATACGCTAGATGTTTGTATATGCCAATATATGATAGTTATACCCACATGGTTATTTTCTTGTTGGTTGGGTTGAGGCGGTCCTGCTTCGTGCTGAAGGCCAACATACCCTATGAGCGATCCGGGGGGGACTGTAGGCCCACATGGCGGACCAGTCATGCAGAAGGCTCAGGATAGATCCAGATAGACTGTAGGCCCAGTAGGGCGGTCCAATCAAGCGGATGGTCCGGTATGCATGTTAATTGATTGATTGTTACTGATATGGTTTTGTTAGTGTGGTATTGGTATTTTGGGGGTAGCTCACTAAGACCTCGGGCTTACAGTTTTCAGTTTATTGTTTCAGGTACTTCAGGAGACCATGGCAAGGTGAAGGCATGACCGTACCGCTCCTCATCCTTATGTTATGCTTTTGGGACACTCTGATGGATAATGATTTGAAAGCATTTTGTAAACAAATGTTTGTTGGTTTTTATTTATGATTAAAAAGTTTAAATTTGGTGTAAATTTTATGGATGTTACAAGTTGTTATCAGAGCCTTGGTTTAAGTGAATTGGAGGAACACTCATGTGAATCCAATCTCAAATCAAGGAGATTTTCGGAAAGTAAAATTTTAAAATGGTTTTCAAAATAAGGATGGAGGATGCAGAGGGTACGATTAGCCAGAGCCTGTAAGTAAACCCCAAAATACCATATAGTTATTTGATATTTTGATGTGTTAGAATAGCATGCTAGTGCTAGGCTAGGGATCTTTAGGAATCGCATGATAGATTTGCCTGATTATATGATGCCTATTAGCCTAGAGTTTCTTGTATATGGAATTGACATCATAAGTTTAGATGTTTAGTGTATGCACTACGGCTGTGTGTAGTCAAGATCTTATAGCCTGAGATGTCTGATTCGACCTTAGTGTAGGATCGGATGTTCGAAAGTCTATCGGGTCCAGTGCTATGTGCCACCAGCGTACACTAGCGCTGCAGGGGCTGATGGAAGTTTCATAGATGTGTAAGTGGTACGGAACTGCAGGATCAGTTGCGAGATAGACAATGTCCCATATTAGTGAGGGTTGAGCGCACATTATGTTGAGTATAGTATTCGGGTGTTGTGGTGATACTTGAGACTAATATGGTTAGGTGTGGAAGGTAGTATGAGCCCATACTACTGAAAGCACAGGACCCATACGCGTAGCAAGGAAGTCATGACCCCTAGGGATTGAGGGTATTGGTCTCCATACATTATATTGTTTATCTAACATATTGAATGTATTTGCAGTATGGTGGTGACGAGACGTTTTGCTGATGGATCCGGGTCGGGATCTGGGTTAGGATCGGGGACGGAAGACGGATGGTCAAAGGTGCCGATAGCGCCTGAGCCCGTGGTTCAGATTGGGACCGAGGAGTTGGATGCCAAGATCCGGGAGATTCTGCACGATGAGGTCGATGCGGCTTTCCGAGCACAGCTAACAGAAATATTTGGGTCGATCAAGACCGCGATGGTTGAGTATTTTGATGGGCGATATGCAGCTCTGGCAAAGACAGCAGCCGCTGCAGCCACTTCGGCTGTAACCGCGGCAGGGGTTGGAGGAGGATCCGGCCGGGCTTTCCAGTACCGGGACTTCGATAATACGAAGCCCTAGACGTTTGATGGCACACAGGATGTGATCAAGGCTTTTAGGTGGTTGTCTAAAATGGAGGGCTGTTTCTTCACGTGCTCATGTCCTACTGACCAGAAGGTTAGATGTGCACTGAACCTGCTTAGGCTCGGGGCAAAGGACTGGTGGAGATTGACGACAATTTCATAGTCTGATGATCAGCGGACTGCTATTACTTGGGAGCAGTTCTGGGATATGTTTCGCGCCCGCTACGTTCCGCGCGTAGAACGGGAGCGGCTTGCTCAGGAGTTTTTGACATTGAGACAAGATGGGGAGTATGTGATGGAGATTACTTGAATGTTTACTGAGAGGGCTATGTTTTGCCCGAAGTTTACATCGGAGCAGTCTTAGATAACTCGTTATCTGAGTATCCTCAAGACGGATATACGGTAGTTTGCGGCTACACAGTGTTGTGATACCCTCCTGGATCTTCAAGAAGCCGCGAGGCGGCGTGAGTTGGAGATAGAACTATAGCTGAAGGAGCAGCGTCAGGCACCAGCACAGTCTCAGTTGGGGCCTAAGCGGCTAATACCCCTGATACACGGTCTGTTGGTCAGCAGAGCCGCGCTTGTGGAAAGTGTGGCAGGGTTCATTCAGGGGTTTGTCGAGCAGGAGGTGGATGCCACAAATGTGGCAAGGTGGGGCACTATGCCAGGGACTGCCGTCAGTCTGCCCCTCCCGCAAATATGAGGATTTGCTACCATTGTCATCAGGTTGGTCATGTGAAGACCAACTGTCCGCAGCTCGCTGCCAAGCCGGCGCAGGTTTCTGCGCTAGCTACTGGGAGGATTGGGGATGGAAGGCTAGTCAAGGTGGAGCCTCCGAAGGCTCAGGGTCGCGCCTTCAAGCTCACGACTGAGGAGGCCAAGGCAGCACCAGATGTGGTTGCTGGTACGTTTTTAGTAAATTCTTTGCCTGCTTTGGTTTGATTTGACTCGGGGGCGAGTCGGTCATTCATATCTCAGACTTTCAGTAGAGGGTTTAGTGTGCCGATGGATAATCTTGAGTGCTCGTTGCGGGTTTCGATCGCCAACGAGCACGGGGTTTCTAATGCTTCAGTCTACCGAAGATGCGAGTTGGAGATTTTCGGGGTGTCCTTCCCGATAGATTTGATTCCTATTCCCATGGGGGATGTATGTGTGATTGTAGGTATGGATTGGCTTAGCTGTTTTGGCGTCATGATCGACTGTGAGGGACAGCGGGTGGTGGTTTGAACCCAAGTTGGGGGAGAACTTGTAGTATATGGTGAGGGCACCAGGTTGGGATCAGGGTTATGTTCGGCAGCCAGGGCTCGACAGTATATTCAGCACGGGTGTGCTGGTTATTTGGCGTATGTGGTAGACACACGGGTTAGGGAGCAGCTCTCAGTTTCAGAGGTCCCGGTCGGTAGAGAGTTTGCTGATGTGTTTCTGGAGGAGTTACCCGGAGTGCCTCCGGAGAGGCAGGTGGAGTTTAGGATTGATCTAGTGCCAGGTGTGGCCCCTATCGCTAAGGCGTTGTACCATTTGGCACCGCCTGAGATGCAAGAGCTTGTTGGATTAGTGTCTAAGTCCATAACTATTTTGGTATGTACTTGACCCGATGGTGCATGGTCCTTTTGGGTTGCCTTCACCAAAGCAACTTGATAGGATGAATTATGGTGAGAAAGGATTAAATATGATTTATTAATATATTATGAGAATAATATATTAAAGGAGAAGTCATATTGTTTAATTAATATTAGTCAAGAATTAGTAAGAATTAAGTTTGTGACTAAAAGACATTAATTAAACTTAGAGACTAGAACTGTCAATTGTATGATAGTTGAATATTGAGCTATTGGACTCCATATTAAAGGGGTGGACGAATTCTATGGGGAAACCCATTAGAAATCGTCCTAGTCCTTTAAAGGAAGGAGCCCATGGGTTGCTTATGGCTTAAGCATCCAAATTAGGGTTTCCTTGTTAGATAACCCTAATAGCCTCACTAGTTAAAGAACCCTTATGCCCCAAAAACGTGGTGAACTAGTTGATTAGGGTTTCCACACGTTTTGGGCAGCCTCCTTCTCTTCTCTTCTTCATCCTCTTGCTCTTGGTGTTTCTGAACCATTAGAGGAGTGACATTTGTGACTCTAAGCTTTCTAAAGCCATTACAAGAAGGATTTGAGATTGTTATTGCTACATAACAATCAAGGTATGATCTAAACCCTTATTTATATGTTATATTGATTATCATATGCTAGATCTAGGGTTTATAGTCTTGGATGAATTGCATGTACAATAGAGAAACCTAGATCTAAGCATTAAGGTTTGTATGAGCACATAGGATGTTCTTATGTATAAAACCCATAAGTGGTACCAGAGCGTTGATTGGTTTCTATTGTGTTGATGCCTTGTTAAGTTGTTCATGCTTGAAAATTTTGATTTTGGTGAGTCTGCCTGATGAACTCAGCGAGTCCATAGGGGTACTCGGCGAGTTCGTGCGTCAGAAAGAGGGGATTTCGGGATTTCTTGCTGTTTTTCTCATGGATACTTGCCTTATCTGTTTTAGGTCATTAAAATCCAATTTTATACATATTTATGAGTATATCCTTGATTAAACAAAAGATAATTACCAATTGATTAGATAATAACTTCCTTATATGATTATAGTTGATTATTTGTATTAATTAGGTAACTTATTTTGCAAGAAATTGAAATTAGGTCAAATATAGATGATGATAAAATTAATTGTTTAATTTATATTATTTGTTATTTGATCCTTGTGTTAGGAAAAGTTTAAATTTTCCCCTTTAGGTTTTATAGTTTAATTTTGAACTCAAAAGTTTTGTTTTGAAATTTAAATAGTAGAAACCCTAATGTTTTGAAAAGGTTTCAAAACTTGCCCTCAAGTTTTGGCCACGTCAACAGGGACAGCCTATAGGGGAAATTCTGTCATCTTGTTGTAGTGGGCAGATGGGTGACAAGGAAGTCGATTTTCTGATGCTCAGAGAGAACCGGTGAGTGCATCCGTTCTGACTATTTTGAGGATCGCCAGTGGACAAAAGGGTATAGCCAGATCCCCAGCAGATAGGGTGTTACAACCCGAAATTTCTATCTTGTACACTTATTCAAATCAATCAAGTTCGGACTCGTTGTTGCTATCTTCTAGCATTGTTTGGAGTCAATTAGAGTGTTCTAAGCCTTGTATCTTTAAAGTTAGGGTTTAGAATTGAGTCTCACAAGTTCAACACTTCAAAAATTGGCCAAACACTCCAACTTAAGGAGTGTACGGCCATACACATGGAGTGTACGGCTGTAGACCCCCATCTGGCTGTACACTCTTGTGTATAAATAAGAGCGTTAGACTTCTTTCACCTGTTTTCAAACTCTTAAGGCCGAAAATCACTTCTCTCTCAAGTATCATCTGATTTTGCTTCCAAATCTTCAAGTTGTAAGTGTTTTCTTCCATCTATTTGATGATTCATTACACTAACTAGTAAAGATCTATCAGTACATCCATGAAATTATCATTTTGTTTAGATCTTCAAGTGTTCATCAAGAACACCAAGAACACCTACTAAGTTTTTGGGCCACAAACACGTTTAAAGGCTTCCCTAGTGTAAGTACCACTCCTTGTGCTTGCTACTTACTGATTTGCTCCTTAGAAAAACGTCCAAAATATGATCCATTAGGAGTGTACGGCCGTACACACCCCATGTGGCCGTATACCCCTCCATTTGGTGCTTAAAAGCCTTAAAACTCATGTTCTAGGCTAGCACTTGATCAGGAACACGTAGGGAATGAAAGATATAAACTTAGAATACACTTTTGACCATGTTTACATGACTATCAAGGGTGTATGTGTTGGATAAGGTGTCTAAGTCCATAACTATTTCGGGCTTGTACTTGACCCGACCCGGCATGGTCCATTTGGGTTGCATGGCACCATGCAATTGGATAGACTAAATGAGAGAAATAACACTTGGAGATTATTAATATATTATAAGTTCTAATATATTAATAATATTATTTGATTAGTTGATCAAAGAATTAATTTGGAATTAATTAAGTGATCAAAGGATAACTAATTAAATATATGGGTTGATTATGTAAATCATCCATATCTTGTATAGTGGGCTAAGAGGCTCCATGGATTATCAAGTTGGGTTCTACCCATAGGATGCTCCATGGATGCTCCATGGGAGTTACAAACCCATGGGTCATGGAAATGAAGAGTCATGACACATTAGGGTTTACATGGTGTAACCCTAGATGTGTCAACACTATATAAGAAGCATATTCTCCACCAAAAATCGGCACTACTAAGGAACTAGAGGGCTTGGCCGATTTTGAGAAGTGTGTGTTATCTCAAGAGTCTTTCCAAGAGCATTTGGTGTTGTGTGAAGCATTTGAGGCATCACACTTGGGGTGCTAGGCTCACAAGGTTTCAAGGAACACAAGCAACAACAAGGTAAGTTATTCTATCTATGATTCAAGTTAAAATTGTTCCCCATGTATGCTAGATAGGAATATAACCTTGGAATTCAACTTTGCATGATAATTAGACAAACATAGATCCAAGGTTATTAGGGTTGCA
The DNA here is from genome assembly GCF_002870075.4 of Lactuca sativa. NCBI lineage: Eukaryota > Viridiplantae > Streptophyta > Magnoliopsida > Asterales > Asteraceae > Lactuca > Lactuca sativa. The sequence continues at coordinate 52,027,909 of NC_056627.2, forward strand.
TGTACACTTAGGAAGTGTTAGAATGCTCAAAACCCATCAGTGGTATCAGAGCCTAGGCTTGTTTGTTTGTTATTTGTGCTTAAAAGTTGAAGAAAGTCGAAAATCTTGCTGTCTGACTGATGGACTCGGCGAGTCCATGGGGAGGACTCGACGAGTTCATGTGTATCTTCAACCTACTCGGCGAGTAGGTTTATGCACTCGGCGAGTAGGGTCGACAGAGTGCAGAATTTCGACTTGTGTTGCTGGAAATGGATTAGAATCATTACCCTAAAATGTTTTGGTACTTGAAAACTTATTTTAGAAGGTGTAATGTCTTTTCTAACTCATTTACAACAACTAGTTATCAAAATTACAAAGATTAATTGTGATTTTGAAAGTGTTCATATTCATATTCTTGTTCTTATGATGTTTAGATGATCATAGGAATTATTTGTAACCTATGTGGTAGATTAATTCATGATCATAATGTGTTTTAATGGAGTCCATAACTTGTCCTCAAGTTATGGAAAAACCAAAAGTCTCTTGGATTAAAAAACCATTAAAAGAACATAAGAGTTAGAAAAATGAAGAGTCTTCATTTTATTACTCTATTAAACTCATAAGTTACAAGAAATGAAAAGTTTTGAAAGTTTACAAAACTTGCCCTCAAGTTTTGGAACAAGTAAAGTTAAGTTAAAACTTTAGTTCCAACCCCTAGAATTTTAAAAGTTAAAATTCAACCCTTATACTTATATTATTATGATTTAATAATTATATATATATGTATAAGAACAAAGTCGTCTTACCGCTAGTACGCCTCATTCACGAAGCCGGTCTATAAGGTGGGTATAAGGTTGTTGCCTATAAAATGGTGACTTAATGGGTGTCCACTCTCACCCACCGCTTGCTTGATCGGTGGAGGGTCGTTAGCCGAACGGGTAAGACAAGGACTTATTAATTCTCATTCAAAGTATGATGAATATTATAAAGTAACTAAATGTTTTATTAAATTCCCAATCTTAGTTACTTTAGGAAAAATGTGAATAAGGTGCTATTCCATGAAATTACACTTTACACTTTGATTAAGTCGTTGGTGGAGCGTGTGTGGTTAACCGGCACACTAACTTCGACTTAACAAGGTAGGTAAAGGGTGACTTAAGGTTTATTATAGTATCGATGGAGCGTGTGTGGTTAACCGGCACATCGATTGAGTGATAAACTTTAAGGGTACCAAGTGATTTGCATGGTTACTTCACACCTCGTTTTGTGATCCTCGGTATCCCAGTCACAAAACTTGGAGGGCACACTCGAGATTGAAACATGCCTTTGAAAAGTTCATTGAATCTCAAAGAATCTAGGAATTTCTAAGAACCATTCAAAAAACCTAATACTAAAATATTGCGGTTTTCGTGGTGGAAATTGGTGAATCGTCATTCACCTACCTTTCAAATATGATATAGCTTAGATTACGGCATACCTCTTCTAAGTTATATTATATTGTGATTGGATCCTAGCCTTAATATTACATTTGGGTGTTTTATTAAGGACTCTCTTATATCTAAACCTATCTTGTCCTCTTTCCTTCAGATGTCTTTCAACAATGCTTCTGGCTCTAATCCTAATGGCTCCTTTTCCCTTATGAACTTGTGTGGGAAAGTCACCTTTGATGGATCCAACTTCAATGAGTGGATCAGAAACATCAGGATGATTACCCGCTACGAGGACAAAGAATATGTCCTTGACAAGGAGCTTAAGGAGATTAATGAGTCCACTGCAACTCCTCAGGAGATCGCTGAATTTCGGGCACATGAAAGGGATGCTACGAAAGTGGCTTGCATCATGACAGCCACGATGACAGCAGAACTCCAAAAGTCTTATGAAGATTTCTACCCTTATGACATGCACCAAGATTTGATGGAAAGATACCATCAAAGTGCAAGACAAGAGAGGTATGAGATCATCTGCTCCATGATAACAACCATGATGAAGGACGGGGAATCTGTCACGAGCCACATGCAGAAAATGCAAAGGTATGTGGATCGTTTGCTGAAGCTTAATGTGAACTTCCCGGAGGATCTTGCAATAGATATTATTTTGCATTCCTTACCATCGTGCTATGATCAATTCCGATGACATATCACATGAACAAGGAAGAAGTCACCCTCAGCAAACTTCAGGGACTTCTCAAGACCGCAGAATCAGGTCTTAAGGGGAAGTCGGTTGCTATCACTCCTACTCAAAACTCTACTCCGGTTTTGGCAATCGGGAAAAGTCGAGGGAGGAAGAGAAAGAGCTCTTCTAAGGGTACCAAGGCTCGGACCCTTGATGGCTCTTCTTCAAGTGGAACCAAGAAAGGTTTCATTACTCCTTCTTCTGACCCAAAAGAGGCTGAATGCTTCTATTGCCATGAAAAAGCTCATTGGAAGCGGAACTGCCCAAAATACCAGCAAGATGTGAAGGATGGGAAAGTTAAACCCAACCATGCAGGTATTTACACTATCATTTCTAATAACTCACCCCATTCTAATTCTTGGGTCCTTGATACCGGTTGTGGTATTCACATTTGTTGTGACTTGCAGGGACTAAGAAGAAGTGAGGATGTGGAGCAAGGAAGGATAAACTTGATCATGGGGAATAGGAAAGCTATACATGTTACCAAGATTGGAGTTTATACTTTATCGCTAAGTAGTGGGTTTAGTTTAGATCTGAATAAGTGTTGTTATTCGCCAGGAATGGCAAGAAATATTATTTCCTTTCATGCTTTGTACAAACAAGGGTTTACCTTTTCATTTAATAATGAAGTTGGTTCTATAGATGTTTTCTATAATAATGTCTTTTATTTTAAAGCATTACCTTGTGATGGTGTGTATGAAGCTGTATCTGTTGTAGATAACTTGGGAAATAATGTTTTGTGTATTGATTCTACTAATAATAACTTGGATAAAGCATCTTTATGGCATTGTCGTCTTGGACATATAAGCAAGAAACGCATAGGCCAACTCCAAAAGGATGGAGTCTTGGAGTCGTTTGACCTAAAGTCAGATGATAGTTGCGAATCATGCTTACTTGGAAAAATGACAAAGTCACCCTTCACAGGTTCGTGTGAGAGGGGTGAAGGTTTGTTGGACCTTATACACACGGATGTGTGTGGACCATTCAAACATGCCACAAGGGATGCTAATCGTTATTATTTGACTTTTACTGATGATTATAGTAGATATGGATATGTCTACTTGATCAAGCATAAGTCAGAAACTTTCGAGAGGTTTAAGGAATTTAAACAGGAAGTCGAGAATCAATTGGGCAGGAATATTAAGATGCTTCGATCCGATCGTGGTGGTGAGTATCTTAGTTCAGAGTTCCTCGACTATCTAAGGGAATGTGGGATAGTCTCACAATTGACACCTCCCAGGACACCACAGTTGAATGGTGTGGCTGAGAGGCGTAATCGAACCTTGTTGGATATGGTTCGTTCCATGATGAGTCGAGCTACGCTACCAATCTCATTCTTGGGGTATGCCTTAGAGACTGCCGCCCATATTCTTAATCTAGTCCCTACAAAGAAAGTTGCCAAAACTCCTCACGAGATGTGGACTGGTAAAGTACCTAAACTAGACCACATCAAGATTTGGGGTTGCGAGGCTTTCGTGAGACGCGAGACTCATGATAAGCTCGAACCTCGAAGCGAGAGGTGTATTTTCATCGGTTACCCACAGCGATCCTTTGGTTACCTCTTCTACAGACCTAGTGACAATGTGGTTTTTGTAGCAAGAAGAGGAGTCTTTCGAGAAAGAGAGTTTATAAGCCAAGGAGACAGTGGGAGGCAAATTGATCTTGAAGAAATTCAAGAATCAAGCGGTGAAGGAACTTCAAACTCTAGCCCTCAACTTGAGGAGGAAACTCCTGTTGAGCCAATTGACAAATCTGTACCTCTGAGACGTTCCACGAGAGTTAGGAGTGCACCTGAGCATTACTATGGATTCCATATTACTGCAGAAGGTGAGACACTTATTAGTGATGGGACACTAGTAAGTCAAGATGACCCTAACAGCTACGAGGAAGCCATGGCAGGCCCCGAGTCTGCTAAATGGAAAGAGGCTATGGATAGCGAGATACAATCCATGTATGAAAATCAAGTTTGGAACTTGGTTGAAAATGTACCAGGTCGTAAGACAGTAGGGTGCAAATGGGTCTTCAAGAAGAAGACCGACATGGATGGTAAAGTACACACTTATAAGGCTAGACTGGTTGCAAAGGGCTTCTCTCAAATTCCTGGAGTGGACTATGATGAGACCTTTTCTCCGGTAGCCAAGATTAAGTCTATTCGGGTTCTGTTAGCCATAGCTGCATTTCATGATTATGAAATATGGCAGATGGATGTCAAAACCGCTTTCCTTAATGGGAAGTTGGCTGAAGATGTTTACATGAGTCAGCCAGAGGGTTTTGTCAGCAACGAGTACCCTAATAGAGTGTGTAAGCTTGAGAAATCCATTTATGGATTGAAGCAAGCACCTCGCAGATGGAATCTTTGCTTTGATGAAAAGGTCAAGGAATTTGGCTTTTCTAGGAGTGAAGATGAATCTTGTGTGTATGTCAAGGCTAGTGGGAGTATAGTTAGCTTTTTGGTATTGTATGTGGATGACATACTACTCATAGGAAACGACATTCCAACCCTGCAGGAAGTAAAGTCCTGGCTTGGGAAGTGTTTCGCTATGAAGGACCTTGGTGAAGCTGCCTATATTCTAGGGATAAGAATCTTGAGAGATCGGAGTAAAAGACTAATTGGACTTAGTCAGAGTACCTACTTGGATAAAGTGCTGAAGCGATTCAGCATGCAGGATTCCAAGAAAGGAGAGTTACCCATCCAGAGTAACACCAGATTGAGTAAGACACAAAGCCCTAGCACTGAGGCTGAGATAGCAGAAATGAGTCGAACACCTTATGCTTCGGCTGTAGGATCGATCATGTATGCTATGACGTGTACTCGACCCGATGTAGCTTTTGCCTTGAGCATGGTTAGCAGATATCAGGCGAACCCTGGCAAGGCACACTGGATTGCAGTAAAGAATATCCTCAAGTACCTACGGAGGACTAAGGACTGGGTCCTTACCCTCGGTGGGAGTGATGACTTGAGAGTTGTAGGGTATAGTGATGCTAGCTTCCAGACTGATAGGGATAATTTCCGCTCTCAGTCGGGCTGGGTCTTTACCCTAAACGGAGGAGCAATTTCTTGGAAGAGTTCCAAGCAAGAGACAGTGGCAGATTCTACTTGTGAATCAGAGTATATTGCAGCTAGCGAAGCAGCAAAGGAAGCGATATGGCTGAAGAACTTCATTGGAGACCTTGGAGTTGTACCAGCTATTAAAGAGCCAATGGAAATTTTCTGTGATAGTGAAAGTGCTGTTGCCTTAGCCAAGGAACCAAGGGATCATGGGAGATCCAGACACATCGACAGAAAATACCATTTCATTAGACATCGGATCGAAGAAGGACTCCTCGTGGCAAAGAGGGTATCATCAGATGAGAACCCAGCAGATCCCCTCACGAAGGGACTGAGTAGGGTTAAGCATCTCCAGCATGCTCGGAGCATAGGGCTGAAGGATGATATAAGTTTTAGTAGTTAGATAACCCAGAAATTTGTAAAGTGTAATTGACATTAGATGATGAATAAAAGGAGTTTTATTTATGAGTAAAGTGTTGCTATCTCTTGTCGATCGTTTACTATATTTCTTTTGCATGTTTTGACTTCCAGAATAATTTTGTTTGGTATAACATATTATTCAAACCTCCACAGTCGGTCATATGTCGGAAGTAGGTATGAATCAAGACTGTCATGATGGGTTGTAGAGGTCTAAGGTGTTGGACAAGGCTACAACAATCATGAGTGCTCATAAGTTCTGAGTATTGGACTCAACCCACGCTCACTGGAATCACTTCATGGAATTCTATCTCGAGTGATCGTGAGACGGTAATATCATATAAGTCTTCAAACCTAGAGATATGATTTGTTACTTACGAGTTGGTTATGCATTGACTGTACGAAACCGCATTGGTAACTCGATGTTATAAAATGTACTTTTGTGTGTAATTCAATGAGTGGTAGAACAAACATATGAGTCGAAGTTTATCTGTTCCTTCTTGGATTAGAAGCTGATATCTGGGCCCCTCGATGATTTTGTTTTGACCCATGTACCGGGCCCGGTCAGAACTAAGTTGATGTGTTCAATTAAGTTCTATGTCAAACAAATCGGAAATCGAGAAACAAATGCTGGACAAGAAGTAAGACAATGTTCCATGTATTTGTCCGGCTGATATCTAGAACGGAGGATTATATGATCACTTATCTTAAATGGCGTACTATCATCTTCTCAGTTCCGAGAAACCTTGAAAGAGCTACGATTGCCGGTCGGTTCCTGAAGTACTAGAGATATAGTTATTAGACTTATCCAAGTGGGAGACTGTTGGATAAGGTGTCTAAGTCCATAACTATTTCGGGCTTGTACTTGACCCGACCCGGCATGGTCCATTTGGGTTGCATGGCACCATGCAATTGGATAGACTAAATGAGAGAAATAACACTTGGAGATTATTAATATATTATAAGTTCTAATATATTAATAATATTATTTGATTAGTTGATCAAAGAATTAATTTGGAATTAATTAAGTGATCAAAGGATAACTAATTAAATATATGGGTTGATTATGTAAATCATCCATATCTTGTATAGTGGGCTAAGAGGCTCCATGGATTATCAAGTTGGGTTCTACCCATAGGATGCTCCATGGATGCTCCATGGGAGTTACAAACCCATGGGTCATGGAAATGAAGAGTCATGACACATTAGGGTTTACATGGTGTAACCCTAGATGTGTCAACACTATATAAGAAGCATATTCTCCACCAAAAATCGGCACTACTAAGGAACTAGAGGGCTTGGCCGATTTTGAGAAGTGTGTGTTATCTCAAGAGTCTTTCCAAGAGCATTTGGTGTTGTGTGAAGCATTTGAGGCATCACACTTGGGGTGCTAGGCTCACAAGGTTTCAAGGAACACAAGCAACAACAAGGTAAGTTATTCTATCTATGATTCAAGTTAAAATTGTTCCCCATGTATGCTAGATAGGAATATAACCTTGGAATTCAACTTTGCATGATAATTAGACAAACATAGATCCAAGGTTATTAGGGTTGCATGTACACTTAGGAAGTGTTAGAATGCTCAAAACCCATCAGTATGGCCGTACACTCCTTGTGTGGCGGTACACACCCTTTTTAGGGTCTAAAATGACATTTAACTTTCAATAAGGTTAAGTATTGGTCAAGACACACTACCTAGATGCTTAAGTGGACTCTAAAACACAAAATGGCATGTTTCACCATGAGTGTACGGCCATACACTCACTTGGGCCGTACACTCTGGCTGTACACACCCAAGAAACACAAACCCTCTATGTAAGGCCCTACAACCCTTAGATACAACCCTTTGTATTTCTAGCACTTGAATTAAAGTGTTTTCCATGTCCTAGGGTGTCTTTCCTTGCATAATTAGTTGTTTAAACACTAATTGTATACATATATGTGTCATTATATGTTTAATAGGATCCGTGTGTGTGCTCAAGTCTACACTTGACACTTAGCATCCTATACATCACTTTCATCCTGTAGGGCTGAAGTTTTATTTGATGTTGCGTCTTTTGGGCTCGTTAGTTTAGCCTTGTATTCTCCGGTTTGGGCCTGTCCAACCGAGAGCCTTTTATGTATAGTATTTAAGTTAATTCTTGCATGCATATTAGGTTAACTTTTTTAGAGATTATCGTCATAGCGATTCATACAGAGTACAATATTTTCTTTAATCGTTCTTGTAATCTTCTAATCCTCTACAGTTGATGTTCTTAATCGAGCTCTTCTGAGGTTTTTATTTAATCATTCGACACGTTTGATTCAAGCTGTTTTGTTCTTATCATTGCGTTCTTGTTACTTTATATTCATATACTTGTTCAAGATCTAATCGATCTTCATAGATTAAAAGTTGTTTTAATCCCATCAATTGGTATCAGAGCAGGAGGCTGTGTAATCGATACACATCTTTTCTGTGAAAAAGATTTCCATTAGGGTTTTCCGCAATCATCGATATTTATTGAGCCGTCATCTTAATTGACGTATCTTAATATTTATTGTTTTGCCCTAATCTTCTTTATTACAAGTCTGATTTTTGAACAGGTTTTTACGATCATTATGGACGCAACGCAATCAAATCCTATTAATATTTCCAACAGCATCGGTTCGACGACAAAGATTCCAATCTTATACACCCATGACTATGAAGTATGGGCGCATCATTTTGAAGATTATGTGATTGGATCGGAGGACAATGGTTATCTCATATGGGAAGCCATCATCAATGGACCGTTTTCTCATTCTGCTACATCCAGAATCATCAAGACACAAAAAGAGTACAACGATCTGCTTAAGGACGTGAAGGATATTGCACAAGACGAGAAAGACAAATTCCAGTGTAATATTAAGGCTTTAAGGTTGATCAGATTCGCCCTTCAGTCAGACACATTCAGACTGGTCAGCTCATGTACTACGGCGAAGGAAGTATGGGATAGACTTCGCGAACTGTATTCAACAGACGAAGATCTTGAACATTCTATCCAAACCTTGCTTCTATCTGAGTTTGGAGAATTCAGGCAAGGGGCCGAAGAAACGGTGACCCAGACGTTTGATTGCTTCAATCATCTTCTCAGCAAGATTATCAAACACGACATTTAAAGAAAGCTTATCGAACAGAAGGTTACATTCTTGAACGGACTAAGGTCTGAGTGGAGAGCAGTGGTTTCCACAGTCAAAGCCCATGAGCAGTTTAAATCATACTCTTTGGCGAAACTGGTGGGTATTCTAAAGTCTCAAGAGAAGATGGTGGTACAAGAGAAGAACGTTGTTTCTAGTCTTGGTTCGTTGTCCCTTCTATCTAAAAGTAAAGCTGTGATGGAGGATGAAGAGCTTAACTTGGAGGAATATGATCTCATTGTGCAGGGTTCGGTTAATGACGATGAGTTCGGTAGCACAAAAGTTTGGTCTACTGACTCAGAAGATGAAGAAGTGAGGAAGCCTACCCATGGAAAGGCGTATGTGGCTAAGGAGGAAAGCAGTGGAGGAAAATGCTTCATGGTGACTGACGTATCACAAATGAGGGGATACAACACCGATGGAGGAAGCGACGGACCGAAGGTACAGGAGGATATGTGCTTTACGGCCAAACCACTCAGCCAGCAGTTCAATGAGCTCGATGAACTGATAAAGAAGGTACAATCTGTTTTTATTTCATCTAAAGTACCACCATCCTCATATGAGAAAGAACTAAAAAATATTAATACAAGAATTTCTCATTTAGATAGTAGCTTAACTCAAACTCGAGTCACCAATTCTAACCTGACTGATCAATTAAGCATGGTGGCGTCGAAGAGTGAGGAGCGGCGGATGTGGATTGAGTTAAAAGAGTCGGAATTAGTTAAAGTTAAAGACGAAAACATTTATTTGCAGAGAGACAATTTAAAATTGTTAAAACAACGAAATGTTTTTTGTTTAATTGCTAAACGCTTATATTCCAATATTACTCAACTTCACTTAGACTGTGAGATAGGTCAAAAGATCCATCGCATGATTTTGCCCTTCCTAGAGTTTAAGGAGGATGAAATCGATGCCGAAGCCTACAATTGTGAGAGTGTGATATCGTCTGATGATGTCAACCCAACCTATATGTATGGACTGGACAAAATTGAGTCCTTCATCAAATCCAAAGACCACAAGGACATGCTCAAAAATCTTTTGGACGAAAATGATAGACTTAAACTGGGAACCGAAACCATGCAAAAATTTGACTCTCTAAACGCCAACGTAAGCTTAGAAAATAAAATCGATGTTGAAAATGCATCTGAGCTTAACGAGGACGAAAACATGAGTGAAATTTCTGTAGAGGATACGGTTGACTGCTCAGAATTTGTTAAAAGCGAAACTAAAAACCACAAAAATCTTATTTCTAAAAATTCTGTGGAATTCGCTAGATTGTCCCAACAAAAGTCCCCGAAATTAGTAGAAAAAGCAGTTGTGTATCAAAAGGTCAGGACCACTCCAAATCAAGTATACAAAGTGACTGGAGTAACCGAACATCAAACAGCTGAGCTCACAGATATTGTAAACGAAGACAATGCTGATGGCTGTGATGAGTACTTCTGGGAAGCTCCAATAGATAATCGAAATGAAACCGTTGGCCTATCTGAAAGAACCTCCTGGATGAGAAAAGGGAGATACATACCTGAACCCTTGAATAAGCCTGATAATTTCAGTGAACCAAGCACCAGTGGTGCGAAAGATATTCCTCAAGAGGATGATCGTTCAGCAAAAGAAGACATTCCCTCTACTCCAACAGCTCAAAATGAAACTTCATCAGATATTCCTTCCACTTCCTCAGTGCAAACTGAATCTTCTTCGGATATTCCCTCTGCTCCCTCAGCTCAAAGTAAAACTCCTGAAGTTCAAAAGGAACCAGCCAAGGTGACAACAAAAACGAAAGCGAACGTTCATCATCAACCTAAGCAAATGAGGGATAAGAAGATAGAAAGGAACCAAAGATACAGGAAAAACCTTTCTGAAAGGAAACAATTCTGGCACTTCCAGAATGCATACTATTCACATAAAGATAAGAATCTGAAGTATGAAGACAATCCTGTAAGAAAGCCTGAAAGTTCCAACAACCGAAAGCCAAGGTTAGGTTCACAATAAAATACCAACCGACAGCCAAGGTTCGGTTCACAAGAAGATACCAATCGAAACCAAAGGTTCGGTTCTGAAAAGGACTTCAACCGAAACCAAAGGTTCGGTTCCAAGAACAACTCCAACCAAACGCAGAGGTTCAGTTCTGAAGTCAAAGGAGTACAAGACTCTAAGGTCAGTCCCTCCAATGATCAAAAGCAAAAGAGTCACCTAGAATCACCAACCAGGAAGTCCTCTCCATCCAAAACCTCTCATTCTAACTCTTCTCGTTCTTCTAATTCTTCTACTTCCACCAATTCATCTCCATCCTGCTCTAAAGCTAATCCCGCTTCTCCTCAAAAACCTCATTCATCAGCTGAACATAAGGGAAAGCAGAAGGTCGATGAATCCAAACCAGATTCCAAAACGAACACATCCAATCTTAACAAAATAAAAGTCTTTACCATTAAAAAGAAAGATGAAACAACTCTAATAAAACGAACATATCTAGTTGACATCTCTCTTACTATTCCCGTTCCCATGAAAAGCTCACATGGACCCAAGAAACTTTGGGTTCCTAAATATGCTTAATTTTTGCAGGTTATAAGTGACGAGCAGTTTGACGAAGAATGGTACATCGATAGTAGCTGCTCGCGTCACATGACAGGGAGGAAAGAGGAGCTCAGGGAATACAGATCTCTTGCAAATGGTGGCAACGTTAAGTTTGGAAATAACTCTTTCGACACCATAAAGGGATACGGGATGATAACGAATGGTGACTTTACAATAAGGAAGGTGGCTTATGTGGAAGGACTCCAACACAACCTCATCAGTGTATCTCAGCTTGTTGGAGGTACAGGTCTCAAAGTCTCATTCGATGATGAAGGTTCTGAAATCATAGAGAAAAAGACAAAGAAAGTGATTCTAAAGTCAGAGCGAAAAGGTGAAATGTTTCCTCTGAACATGAAACCCATCAAAGGAAACCCAGCCATATGTCTGTTATTAAAAGCTCAATCCAACGAAAGCTGGTTGTGGCACCGAAGACTCTCACATCTCAATTTCAAAGATATCAACCGACTTGTCACTGGAGGTCATGTTAGGGGTCTTCCATTGCTCAAATTCGACAGAGAGCATTTGTGTGCTGCATGCGAAATGGGAAAGCAGAGTCGACAAAGTCACCCATCTGTAATCAACACAAAAGTTGTTGAACCACTCGAATTGCTTCATATCGATTTGTGTGGTCCTTCATCTATCGAAAGCATCGGTGGTAGCAAGTATATTCTTGTTATCGTTGATGACTTTTCACGATTTACATGGGTGCTCTTTCTAAAGCTCAAATCTGAAGCGACTCAAAAGTTGAAAGTGTTTATCAAGCAAATTGAAGTCCAGCTAAAGAAGGTCGTTCGTAACATCAGGAGCGACAATGGTCTCGAATTCAAGAACAGGGAGTTTGAAGAGTTTCTTGCAGAAAAGGGAATTAGTCACAATTTCTCAGCTCCCTACACACCACAACAGAACGGAATAGTTGAAAGACGAAACCGATCCCTGTGTGAAGCTGCCCGAACTATGCTAAGTTTCGCTTCCTTACCTCTTTATTTTTGGGCTGACGCTATTTCTGCTGCTTGTTATACACAGAACAGGTCCTATCTCAATAAGCGATTCACGCTCACACCATATGAGATAATAAATAACAGAAAACCCAATGTGAAATTTTTCCATGTGTTTGGCTCAAGGTGTTTCATCTTTAACTCTAAAGAACACCGCAACAAGTTTGACGTCAAAGCCGACGAGGGAATCTTTTTGGGTTACTCACTCACATCCAAGGCGTACAGGGTCCTAAACAAACGTTCAAGAAGGATTGAAGAGACATACTATGTGACCTTTGACGATAGCTATGTCAAGAAGACACTGCCGGGGAAATCTTTCCTCAAACTGGCCAAGTCACAGTCTCGATCGCCAATTTATACGAGAAATTTATGGAACTCTTTGACGAACCGGAAAAAGCTTCTCTCTCAGAAGCAAATGCAGCTGACAACAAAGTTGATCATATGAAGCAGATTGTCGAAGATGCTGCAAGAAGAATGCATGAAGGAGAATCCCCCACTGATGAATCTCCATCCATCAATGCTTCAGTCGAGGGGGAGCCAAGTTCTCATGTCGAGGGGGAGCCAAGCTCACAAGTCCAGGGGGAGCCAAACTCTACATCTTCAACCGAAGGTCCTTCACCAACCAAAGGTGCCTCTCCAACCGAAGATGCCCCTCCAAACGAAGGTGCTTCAACGTCTGATAGTCCAGCACCACAAGAAACCCCTGATCCTCATGTGTCTCAAGACTCATCAATTGAGGGGGAGCATGATGATATGACGATTGATTACGATAGCCAATCTGAGCCAGAAGAAATGATCGACGCTGAACTAGACCCAACCTTTGATCCAAATTACCCTCCTCTTACCAAATGGACCAGAGATCATCCTATCTCTCAAGTAGTTGGTGATGTATCTGAAAAAGTTCTAACCTGATCTCAACTGAAGGCAAAACAGACATCCTTATTCTCAAAGGTTGAGTTTTGTATGTTTAACTCATTTGTATCAAAAGTTGAACCGAAGACAGTGAACACTGCCCTCGATCACTCTGATTGGGTTCAAGCAATGCAAGACGAACTAAACGAATTTGAAAGGAACAAAGTCTGGCGCCTCATTCCAACTCCTCCAGATGCTTCGGTTGTTGGTCTCGAATGGGTTTTTAGGAACAAAATGGATAAGGAAGGTAATGTCATAAGGAACAAGGCTCGTCTGGTGGTCAAAGGATACTGTCAGGAGGAAGGGATTGATTATGAAGAGACGTTCGCTCCAGTAGCTAGGCTAGAATCTGTTCGAATATTTCTGGCCTATGCTGCTCACAAAAACTTTGAGGTTTTCCAAATGGACGTCAAGTGTGCATTTCTCAATGGAGAACTCGAAGAAACTGTGTATGTGGAGCAACCTCCTGGGTTCGTGAACGAAAAGTATCCAAATCATTGCTATATTCTGGATAAAGCTGTGTACGGCCTCAAACAAGCTCCGAGAGCCTGGTATGAAACGCTAACAAAATTTTTAAAGATGTTTAAATTCAAACAAGGTTCGGTTGACCCAACCTTCTTTCGCAAAAAGGAAGGTAACCACCTGATGATAGTTCAAATTTATGTCGATGAGATCATCTTTGGCTCTACGAATCCCAGCTTAACAGCTGAATTCAGAAAGTTGATGGAGACTAAGTTTGAAATGAGCTCAATGGGTCCTATTAATTTTTTCCTTGGTTTAAATATAAGACAGGGACCCGAAGGCATCTTTATCAATCAGGAAGCTTACACGAAGACTCTCCTAGCGAAGTTTGGAATGATGGGAGACTCAAAAGTAAAAGTCCCAATGGCATTCGGCACCAAGCTTAACTCTTCACTAGATAAACCGGCTGTCGATATCACGCTCTATCGTCAAATAATAGGCTCACTGATGTATTTAACTGCTAGCAGGCCTGATATCATGTTTTCTGTGTGTTATTGTGCTCGATTTCAGGCTAACCCACGTGAACCTCACATGCTAGCAGTAAAGAACATCCTACGCTATCTCAAGCGAACCACCTCCTTAGGTCTATGGTATCCATCCAATTCAGGCTTCTTCGTTCAAGCCTATTCTGATGCTGACCTTGGAGGATGTGGACTCGACCGTAAAAGCACAACTGGTGGCTGTCAATTTCTTGATGGGAAGTTGGTCAGCTGGCAATCCAAGAAACAAACGTGTGTGTCGCCGTCTACTGCCGAAGCGGAATACATTGCCGCTGCATCCTGCATATCCCAAGTGATTTGGATCCAAAGTCAACTTCGAGACTATGGACTCAATATGAAGAAGATCCCACTATATTGTGACTCTGAAAGTGCAATTAGGATCTGTCATAACCCAGTGCAACACTCTAAAACCAAACACATAGCACTGAGGTATCACTTCATCAAAGATCATGTGGAAGATGGAAATGTCGAAGTTCACTTCGTAAGAACCACTGATCAACTGGCTGACGTCTTTACCAAAGCTCTTCCTGAAGCATCATTCAATAAAATATTGCAAGGGCTAGGTATGATGGAATCAGAGTCAGTACCTCACACTACCTCTCAAACTCAAACGTAAGAAGCGAAACCAACCGAACGTTCGGGTTCGGTTCAATCATCTGACTCGCTCATTACTTCAAAGGTAGTTTTTCTATGTTGTATGTTTTTTTGTACAAAATTTGTTTTTCTTTGTGTAAAAAGTTTTTCCAAATTGCATATCTAAACTCCTTGGTTTCTTAAAAATTTTCCAAAACCGAAACCTCCAGAAGGTTCGGGTTTGGTTTTCCAAAATTTTCCTGAACCGAAACCAACCGAAGGTTCGGGTTCGGTTTTTCAAAATTTTCCTGAACCGAAACCAACCGAAGGTTCGGGTTCGGTTTTTCAAAATTTTCCTGAACCGAAACCAACCGAACGGGGTTCGGTTTTTCAATTTTTTCCAAGTTTTTTTTAAATCGTATTTTTTTTAACTCTTTTATAATTTTTTAAGTCTTATTTTTTTAATCTTTTTAAATATCAAAACTCCAAAATTTTTTTTTTTGTGTGTGCTCATTTATTTATGGTGATATATTTGATGACTTGCTTAACTGTCCCTAGAAGCATGCTGCTGTATGTGTCCCAAGCCTCATAAGATTTTGAATAATAGCCTTCATGACCTGGTATACACAAACCTTGTCTTCCCAATAAGGCTAACATATTTATTCTAATCGTGAGCTACCTCACTCTTTTCTCACATGCGTTAAGAGTTTCCTGCTTGGTCCTTAAGTTCGCAGCAGAGGTACTATGTTTTCTTACACCATTCCCGTTACCCTTCTCCATTACATTCGTTCCATCAACGTAACCCTTGAGACTCTCAGAAACTGCCACTGAGGTTTATGGTTACACAACATCCGTGTTTATGATCTTAGTTTCGTGCCACTACGACCTAAGTGAAACCCAAAATTCAACACCAACGAATTGACGGTGACCAATTAATTTGATCAAGATTTCACCAATGAATTGACGAATGTACCCTCATGAAATCTCAATTTTTCTTTTTGAGTGATTCCCATGAAATTGTTACACACCATAACATTTCTTCCCAAGGGATCCAGTTTTAAATTTTCATATGAGATTTCATATTACTCAACGCCAGAACCAAATCAACTCCAACCTACTTGTTCAACAGACTACACCGGTCTCACAAGTACTTTGTTCACCTTCGTTCTTATATCAAGAATTGAATTGTTGAATCAAAGCGAAACCACCCTTAATTAGCTTTATTAAAAGAAGCCTTTCAACATTTATTAATAAATGTTTGATCGTAATTCAACGGGATTCCACACTAACACTTTGAGGTCTCTCTTGACCTTGAAGGAAGAGATTCGTGCCCGGGATCATCAGTTTCGTGTCATTATTGACATCACAGAATATCCTAAAAAGAGTTACTTTATTTCCTTTTCTTTTACACTCTTTGCACGAAAATCCAAGATTTTCCAAAATTCCGTTACTAATTATTTTACAGGCTGGATTATTACTGGATGGTTACTAATGGAGTTGTGGTCAAAAATTAGCCACGTGGGTCATTAATTGAAAACAACCGTTTAAAAAGGGGATAAGACAAAAAGTTGCTGACTCGGCGGGAGTTAAATGGATAGAAATTCAAACGACGGTAAAAAGGAGGGCGCGTGAATTTGAAACGGCCGCGTTTTTTCTGACACTTATGGACGCGTGTGCGATATTGAAGCGTCATCAATCTGGCATTAAAGGCGCGTGTGGAAATGGAAACGGTTCCTTTCTCTGAACCGGCGCTTATTGGGCGGCGTAATCCTAGGAAACTGACACTTTCTCTCCTACGTGATCATCGCACGCCCCATCTGTCACCAATCAGTCACTCAAAAACCCGTTTCGTATTTCCATAAGAGATTTGAAACGATTTCTCTCTCTCCTATCACCCACTATAAAAGGCCGTCTACACCACCTTTTACCTCTTTACTGTCTCCATAATTTCCAAAGCAAAAATACTTCGAAACACTCTCCCGGTCATCTTCTTCTCCAAACCTGCAACAATGGCTGAATCTTCTTCTGTTCATGCAACTTCTCAGATTCTTCCCATCCGACCCCAACAATGCCTAGTCATTGATCTGAATCCACTGGCGTATGATTCCTATATGTCGCCGGTCATAGAATGCCTCAAGTACTCCCAGCTTGCTCCTGCACTGTCACGGATCGAAACGGTGCCAATGGTGGCCTTATCTCAGGTCTATGCGACGGCTTACTACGACAAGACCGTCGACAGGGTATTCTTTGAAGTGGCAGAACACAAGACCTCGATTTCTCGCCCCCGTTTCTGCACTATGTTAGGGTTTGCTGCTGACCCATCGCGAGTTCACCCGGAGACGATTCCGGTTGGGATGTTGTACAACATGTTTTACAACATGGGCTACACAGAGGTTCTCACCTCCGTCGCCAAGTTTAAGAAGTCCTGCCTACCGCCCCAGTGGAATGGGTTATTTACAGTTCTCTTCAAGGGTCTATCAGAGAGGAGCTCAGGATCTGACGGTGCAAGTCGTCTTTTCCTTTCGATAATGTATGGGGTGTACAATGGGATAAACCTGGACTATGGGTTTGTCCTTTGGCAACAGCTGATTCAGAGCCTCTCTTCCTCTTCCCGACACTCTAAGGTGTCGTTGGCCCAGTTCTGGATCTTGATCACAAGATGGGCCATGGACAAGTTCAATGTTCCAACAGCCGATGGTGCATCGATGTCTTCTATTGGTACGTTTCATACCAAGAAGATCATCGTATCTGATGCATCAAAATTCTCATTCATTGGCTCTATCCCGGAGTCGATGTATGCCGATGTGCCCGCTGATAGCAGACTCATCAGGACGATCAAGGAGTTTAGGCCAACTGGTCCGAGGGAACTGACACCGGACATGCTGCGATCGATTCATGATGCCGATAAACCGGTGGCCAGGGGTAAAAAGGCAGAGAAGGGGAAGCAAGTGTCCAAAGCTCCAAAGGGACCTTCTCCCAAGAAGCGAAAACAACCGAAGGCTGCTTCATCCCCACAGCCGAAAAGGAGGAAGACCCAACAGAAGCGAAAGCTCGTTATTCCCTCCTCTTCAAGCGAATCTGAAGGTGGGAGTTCGGACTCTGAAGGATCACAAGGAGACGAATCTCCTCAACGAGGCAACACACCTCCTCGGTCCCCAACCCCAGAGATGGAAATTCATCCATCCCCAGTTCCTTCACCTCCACCCATAATTCCTATTTCCATTCCCACCATCAACCCCACTATTCCCCCAACCTCATTCCCTATACC
This sequence comes from Lactuca sativa, assembly GCF_002870075.4. Lineage (NCBI taxonomy): Eukaryota > Viridiplantae > Streptophyta > Magnoliopsida > Asterales > Asteraceae > Lactuca > Lactuca sativa. Next base: position 52,046,026 of record NC_056627.2, read on the forward strand.
TCCACCCATATTCACCACATCAACCGAAACACCACCAGTTACCGAAACCCCTCCTGTAACCGAACCACCACAAACTCAAACACATACAACCGATCCTACCCATACACAACCACTACCCGAAACTAACCCCCCACCCACTCAACCTGAACCAACCAAACCCATAACACCCCCAGCTTCACCACCACCTCAATCTCCAGAAGACGCCTCTGATGGCGGTGATCAATACCTTAGTGGTGATCACATGAACTTCGATTCGGTCTACTATAGTCCGTTTCAAGTTCAAAGTGATGAGGAGGATGATGCTCCTGTAACAAAGAAGCATCTTCGCGAGCTTAACGAGAAGGTTGATCAACTTCTCGCCTCCTCTTCCAACCAGCAGTCATCTTTGTCTGAAGCTGCCCTTCAGAAGATCGTTGACGCCTTCTCCAGCGCTCAACATGATTCCGTGGCCTCAACAACTGCTGCTATCGACGCCTCCACCCAAGCCTGTGAGGCAGCGACCGAAAAAGTCGATAAACTATTCAATGACGCTTCTGTCCTGCTGCAGTCCTTGCAGGAGAGCGCCGAAGCCACTAAGACAACTCTGGAACCAGTTGTTCAACAATTGGCCAAGTTTGTCTCGACGGAGCTGTCATCATTCGCTACTCTCAGACAACATCTTAGCGACGACAACTCGGCACTCCGTGCCTCCATCGATGCCCGCCTGGCAAAGCTACAAGAGGATCTTGCGGTAGAAAATTCACTGATGGACGTCTTGGCGAGTAAGACTACCGCCCTTAAGGTCAAGAGCACGCAACTTTCCAACTCTCAAGAACAACTGGAAGCTCTTCGATCTGAACGGGAGGTAATCAAATCGTGTGTTTCGGATGTCCACGCAGCATTATCAAACATCCTGGAAGCACATGACCCCATCCTGAACCATTCGGTGAGGCGTACCCTCGCTGAAAAGCTCTCCCCGGCCATGGACCTTTTAAGCAAGATTGAAGGCCTACCGAGTTTCGTGTCCATTCCGAAACAAGGGGGAGATGAGTTGAAAGGATCGAAACCTCCTTCCTCCAAAGCTACTCACACAACCGAACCACCCCCAACTGGTCATGCCTCGGGTTCGGGTGTGAAGAACAAGGGCAAAAATATAGCTGAGGGAGGAGATGGAGATGAAGATGAAAATGAAGACAAGGAGACCATTGCTGACATGTTAAAAAGAAAGAACAGTCGCAATGCTGAAGACGATGCCAGTCGTGTAGCGCGTGAGGCTGAAGAAGCTGAACGAAAGCAAAAAGAAGCCCACGATCTCCTTGAGAGCCGAAAGTTACTCTTCCCTGCCTGGACCAGGGATCGTATGATAAAAGAGGCCATAGAAACTCCAAGCATATTATGGCTCGAGCCGGTGATATCTTTCGACTGCAACAACACTATCGATTCGCAGTTTGATATGCCGCTGACTCGAAAGGCGTTCATCTTCCATGCCTTCTCTAACATTTTTGAAGTCCCGCATCCGAACGATGAGCTTGACAGGGAGCTTATTGACTTTTACCTGGAGGCTGCTCGCCCTCAATACCTTACATGGAGCGCCCAGAAGATTGTTAATGTTCGGGTGCTGAAGCCTTATGCCATGGGGAGATTCACAAACGTCAAGTTCAAGCTTATTCGTGGATCTGCAAGAACTGCTCACATTATCACCCTGGCAGATCTGCCGAATCTGAATCCTCATGACTGGATAGTCTTGTACAATATCCTGCGGACAGATGAATCTGAATATGGTCCCATCATAGACCATGTCAAAAGGATGTTGGCTTGCTACATCATGGAGGTTGCCCAAATGGATCAGGAGGTCGCCACTGTTTTCAAAAAGAAACCGAAAGTAGCACCAGTGGGATCGGCCAGTGATCTAAACACAATGCAAATGGGTAAGATAGATCCGAGGCGAAACTCAGTGATGTTCACCAGAGCCGAAGGACAGAAATGTCTCTTCGCTTTAGCTGACAAGCACCTTTACACCACAGCTTGCTTGGAACACGTCTTATCAATCATCAAGCGGTGTAAGGACAATTCGGCTGATGACATCAAGTACTTCAATGATATGATCAATTGGTACATCCGGTTTAGACAGACCATCCTCTCCATAACCAAGTGTCTGTTTAGCATCGTGAAGAAGAAGGTACCAGCTTCAGCTGCCGGCCCAAGCAAGAAGTGAAGGTCTCGCTCCAACATGACACAAAGGGGGAGATTGTAGGGCTGAAGTTTTATTTGATGTTGCGTCTTTTGGGCTCGTTAGTTTAGCCTTGTATTCCCCGGTTTGGGCCTGTCCAACCGAGAGCCTTTTATGTATAGTATTTAAGTTAATGCTTGCATGCATATTAGGTTAACTTTTTTAGAGATTATCGTCATAGCGATTCATATAGAGTACAATATTTTCTTTAATCGTTCTTGTAATCTTCTAATCCTCTACAGTTGATGTTCTTAATCGAGCTCTTCTGAGGTTTTTATTTAATCATTCGACACTGTCACAACTGGAAATTTTGTGTCATGTAATCTATACATTCAAGTTATGTGAATCAAAAACTTCAATCAAATGCATCATACAAGTGCTACAAATAGTCATCAAACAATTGGAAACTTTAGAAGTTCTTGTTTAAGTCCATTTTGGGCTAGAACTCCCTTATTGGATCCAAATGGACCAATAAGCTTCCAATTAGACTATCATGGGCTTAGAACCCTAATTGGGCTCTAATTGGACCCACGCTTATTTATTTTAACATTTTGGGCCATATTGGGCCTAGAATGAAATGAATTGAAAGCTTTGATCCATGAATACCCTAAACTAGTTCAACAAAAATGGAAAAATCATACTACATTCTTTTAAGCATAAAACACACTCTAACTAACTCTAATTTTGGGCTTAAGGGAAAAAGCCCAAATTTTTCTTTTCCCTTTCAAAAATCTCGGCCCAAGGCCCAATTCCAAGAAGATAAGGAAGAGTGACTATTTGCTTGCCACCTCACTATTACCCATAGGACTTCCATGCATTATTTCTCATTCTTCCATGCAAATCACTTAAAGATCACATCTCTTCTTCTCTCCTCTCTCACTCTCGGCCAAACACAACACACACACACTCACAAAAATCTATTCTACTCTCTCTAAATCTTGAAGAACATCTCCTTCCCCCTTCCTCAAAAATTTCGTGAATCAAGGGCTTCACAAGGAAAATCCATCACCAAAAATCATCATCTAAGGTAAGTTGATGACTAATCCATGATCTAGCTACTTCATTTTATTAAAATCTCTTCTAAATTCATTCACTCTTGTGATCTTGCATCCTAGAGGTCGAAATCTTCATCAAAGGGTGCTAAGACCAAAAATCACTTCATTTTTCTTCCATCTTCTCTCCAAAACCGAAACCACACCCAAGGTGAGCTTCATACCCCCTATTTTCTGTTTTTTTTATGAGTTTTGTGGGGGGGGGGGAATACAAGTGAAAGTGTAGATCTATATGTGTTTTGTATGCCTTGTATGATTCCCATGCTTATATGTATGCTTTTATGTGTTTTAATGTTGGATCTAACCATAAAACCCCTCAAAACCGAGATATAACTTATGTTTTATGATTTTAGCTTCAAATATATTTCTACATACAAAGTGTTTCAAGAAAAATGGCTAAGTGGTTTAGTAATAATTTTCTTTGGGTTAAAAACACAAATTTTGGGCCTAAAATGTGAAAAATACAAAATTAAGGGTCCAAATTGGCATATCACGAATTCTGCTGGATGAAGTGTGCCAAAACAGTTTCCATAAATCAATTTCTGGAAATATACTCATTTAGGGGATTAAAAACATAAATTCCAAGCTTAATGGGCTAAAAATGACATTTTTGGCCCAATGAGGCCCATTATGCGAATTTTTCTGTTTTGGAGGGCCAAAACTGTGATTTTCTGTAAAACAGTGGACTATAAGTGTTCCAAATCCTTTTCAAAGGTTTAAAATGCTTTTTAAATTTAAAAAGGACCAAAGTTGCAAAATTTTTCCAATTTGGGCCAAAATTGCCAAAGTTGCGAAAAAGAAGGGTTAAAACCGAGAAAACTGCATTTTCAGGGACTTAAACTGTTTTCTATGAAAAATATGCTGAAAAATATTAATTTCAATAATTTTTGGTGTTAAAATGTCAAGAAAATTAGTTTAAGGACCAAACCGGGAAGTATTTAATAAAAGGGTTGAAAATGTAAATTTTACAAACAATGAGGGGCTGAAAACAGAAAAATTTCAAGGCTAATTCAATATACACAATTTGATCAAATAATGGCACCGCGGCTATCGACGAAATACAATACATTACAATACCAAAAGTCGTTGTTAAACGAATTGGCTCGGTCTCGAGCCAATAGAAATCTACAACTACTAACACTACGACACTACGATTTTTACAAGTAACGTTTGGTAATACATTATACATGCGAGTGTGCACAGACGTCTACGCACCATCTTTGGGCCCCAAAAGTGTAAAATCTTGTTCGTTGAGCCTAGCTAGCCCAATGACCTGATCTTAAGGCCCGAAGACATTTTTTTACGGAGTGTTGGGTTTTACCGATCCGACACAACGTAAATGGACTTTCAATGGCTTGTATACTACCGGTCCCCAAGGGTCCTTTGGTATAGCTAGTAAAGTCTACATTTTATGCGAGGCGGGTCGGGGACCCCTCGTACATTTTTATCCCCAACCGGTTAATGGAGTCACCGGGGTCTTCGTGACCTCTTTCTCTTCGGATGTGGGACTACACCTAGTCAGGGCGATCGGATAACGTGATTAGTACGAACGACGCCTTCGGGATCGTTAGTATAGCTATAAACTGGGCGTTTGTTTAATGCGGGTTTGTAGTAATTAATCATGCTCGAGAACTTTCCAACGTCGCCTGGGACTGACACTATACGCTATGCAATGGTTTCAATGTAACTTCATGTAATTCAAGGAACTAGGAGAACATCGGGTTTTCCTAGGGTTTTCAATACATACAGATTCGAAATGCATACAACTTCAATGAACATTTTTTTTACAAAGTATAGGAATAAACAAGCATACCTATGGATCTTCACAAACGTTTTCAAAAGCTTTTTTTTCTTTTCAGAAAATATCGGATTTTCTGGTGGTTTTCAAACAATACAAACATTGGATTTCGAACACTACTTATGAACTCACCAACATTTCATATGTTGACGTTTTTCAAAATACTTGTATTCTCAGGGAACCAGTGAATCAAAGGAAATCATATTCAGTGACGACTTGCAGTTTATTTATGTACGAACCGAACAATTTAATTTTTGGGAATGTAATGTTTAAACAATGTATGACATGTAAACGCTACTGGTTGTACTGTATTGATGAATGGTGACGAATGTTGTTATGTTTCATATATATTCAATGTTATGGTATTCAATTGAGTCACGACAGCCCCCGGACGTTTCCGTCGTCTGGTTCGGGGGTGTGACAGGTTGGTATCAGAGCTTTGTTTATAGTGAACTAGCATGTCGAGCCATACATTGATATGCAACTATAAACCAAAAAGAGGGACTAACATAACTCTGAACAAAACAAGTAAATAGAACACACTTGCTTGCATTAGGGATAAGGACCTAACGCTGAATCAAACACAATAATACTGGTATCTCGGTCAATTCGGGATTGTTCTTAGTGATACCAAGGAGTGAATGTAGCCTGATCAACTACATTCTCTCCAAGGTAAAACTAACACACGTCTTGATGAGATCGGGATAGCTAGGGAACCTAAAACTATACCCTTTATCACCAAAAAGAGAACGTTCGCTTAGTCTGTACAATAGTCATAGCACCTAGGAATAATGTTAGCATATTTACGTACTCGCGCAGACAGCATGGCTGGTTTTCATCACCCTGGAGACCCCTACTTCCCTGATCAGGGAAACAACGGGTGGCTAGAGGAGGAGGAGGAGCCTGAGGAGGAGCAGCAGGGTATCCAGTTTCATCAGGCCTTAGTAGCTCACGAGATGCTTGTGGATGAGCCAGGAGAGAATCCAGGTGAGGCACACGATGTCGGACCCGACGAATACGTAGACACCGACTACGAATTTGGAGAAATCGACAGTGACGACGAGGAAGGGCAGGTCGGGGACCAGGACCCCATCCTGCCATGCGAGGACGAGGCACAACCAGATCACCCTGCTCCACCAGCGAACCCCCCAAGAGAGAACCGTTCCCTCGAAGCTGAGATCGCCGCACTGCGACAACAGCTGTATGCTATGGAGGCTCGGGCAGTGCAAGCAGAGCATGAGAGGGATGAGGTTATAGGAGACATGGCAGAGATGGCGCAACTACTGGCACAACATTTCGGCATATGACGTCGGCACCACCTCCTAACGCAGCTCATCGCGGTTAGGGATAGACTTATCATAATAGGTTATTAGGAACTATGTGATGTACTCCGGCTCTATGTTTAAGTGACTACACTACTCATGGAGCCGTTATGCTGTCGGATTAGTATCACATATGTATGCTCCTACGAGCAAATTTTCTTGTATTAAATGCGGATAATATTAATAAACTTTTGTGTGTTTTGTTATGATATTACCAGTTGTTATGTGTTGAGACGTTATGATTGTATGTCCGATGGTAGTAATGTTTAGGTTCGCATCATACACCTAGTTAGTAGGATCACAACCTCACAGAAACCACGTACACTCAACATCTTTCCGTTTCATGACAGAAAGATGCCTCGCCCAGCTACTCGCGGAAATCCCGAACCAACCCCGCCCGAAGTTGACTCCACTGCTTTCCAGGCAGCCGTGTCTGCTGCGGTCACAGCAGCTATGGCACAACTTCACCGAGGGAACAACGGAGGAGGTAACGGGCAAGGATCTGGAAGTTCGAACAACGGGACGAACCAAGGACCCACTAAAACGTGCACCTACAAGGATTTTGCGAACGCTAAACCCCGAACTTTCAACGGCCCTGGAGGAGTGATTACTCTAAAGCGATGGATCGAGAAGGTAGAGTCGGTATTCGAGATATGCGAGTGCCCCGAGCAGATGAAGGTGAAGTTCGCGGCCTGCACTTTTGTGGACCAAGCACTCACTTGGTGGAATGGACACGTAGAAGCCATGACACTCCCTGTCGCCAACTCTATTCCCTGGGAAGAAATGAAAGAAATGTTAATGGCGGAGTACTGCCCCCGAGGCGAAATACAGAAGATGGAGCAGGAACTATGGAATCTCACGGTGCAGAACGGGAACATCGATGCTTACATATCGAGATTCAACGAACTATCTCTGTTGTGCCCGGGTATGATCACATCAGAAGGAAAGAAGATCGAACGATTCATCTGGGGACTGACATCCCCCATTCAAGGGAATGTGATAGCTGCGAACCCTGAAACGTTTGACAGTGCAAAGAGATTGGCAAAGAGGCTATATGATCATAACAACAAGAAGAGCGAAAAATCAGTGGAGACTGAGAAGAAGAAGGAGGGTGATGGTAAGAAAGGATGGAACCACAAGAGAAAGGGGCGTCAGGGCCCCGAGACCTCTAAAAAGCAGCAAACAGTGGCAGTTAACGTTGTTACTGCGCCGGTTCCAGTCACATCACATGCTCCAGCCTCAGCTGCTTCAAATGCTTCAAGACCCTATTCCGGTAATCTTCCCAAATGCAACAAGTGCGGTTTCCATCACCAAGGAGAATGTAGGGAGTTCCATTGCACCAGTTGCAACCGAAGGGGACACACTGCAAGGTTCTGCAGGACTTATCCTTCTCAGAACCAGAGTCAGGGAAACAACCAGAACAACAACAACCCCCGCAATAACAACAACACCAATGCCGGTAGCAACAATACAGGGCTTAGCCACACCTGTTTCGGGTGCGGAAGGACGGGACACTTCCGTTGGGATTGCCCTAACAACAACAACTCAGGAAACAGAGGAACAGGAAGAATGCTGACTATGGGTCAGAGTGATGCAGTTCAGGACCCCGCAGTTGTGACCGGTACGTTTCTCCTAAACCACACTTATGCATGCATCTTATTTGATACCGGAGCGGAGCGAAGTTTCGTAAGCGAGAAGTTTAAACATTTACTAAAAAAACAACCCCGGAAGCTAAATGAAACCTATACGGTGGAAATGGCCAATGGGAAAACCGAATCCACTAGGGAAATCTACATCGGATGTACCCTAACCCTCAACCAACACGTCTTACGAATAGATCTGATGCCAGTATCAATTAGGAGTTTCGATGTGATTATCGGCATGGATTGGTTAAGCCCCCACCATGCTGAGATTATGTGCCATGAGAAGGCCATTCGCCTTCGTCTCCCAAATCACGAAACCCTAGTAATTTACGGAGATAAACCCAGTACGAATTTTCGTCTCATCTCGTGCATCAAAGCACAAAAACACTTGCGAAAGAACAATTTGGCATTCTTGGCTCACATAGTAGACAAGACCAAAGAAGAAACTAACATCCAAGACATTCCAGTAGCATGTGAATTTCCGGACGTGTTTCCCGAAGATCTTCCAGGAGTACCCCCAGAGAGACAGGTTGAGTTCCGAATCGACCTCGTTCCAGGAGCAACTCCTCTTGCTAAATCACCGTATCGATTGGCTCCTGCTGAAATGCAGGAATTGTCCAGCCAACTCAGTGAGCTTGTGGACAAGGGATTTATCCGACCTAGCTACTCGCCATGGGGAGCTCCAGTGCTCTTTGTCAAAAAGAAGGACGGATCTTTCAGAATGTGTATCGATTACAGAGAGTTAAATAAACTCACTGTCAAAAACCGCTACCCACTCCCGCGAATCGACGATCTATTCGACCAGCTCCAAGGAGCTAGCTATTTTTCAAAAATAGATTTACGGTCCGGATACCACCAACTCAAAGTCCGAGAAGAGGATATTCCTAAAACCGCTTTTCGAACCCGCTACGGACATTATGAATTCGTTGTAATGCCCTTCGGTCTAACAAATGCACCTGCCGCATTTATGGACCTAATGAATCGAATCTGTCGACCGTTCCTGGACAACTTCGTCATTGTGTTTATCGATGACATCCTCGTCTATTCTCGAAACAAAGAGGAGCATGGACAACATCTCCGACAAGTCCTAGAGACGCTGCGATCGGAAAAGCTTTACGCCAAACTCTCTAAGTGTGAGTTTTGGCTACGGAGCGTGAATTTTCTAGGTCACGTAGTTAGCCAAGATGGAATTCATGTGGATCCCTCTAAGGTCAAAGCTGTGGAAGGATGGGCAACTCCGACTACGCCCACCGAAATTCGTCAGTTCTTAGGCCTAGCAGGCTACTATAGGAGATTCATCCAAAACTTCTCTAAGATCGCCAAGCCGCTTACCTTGCTTACGCAAAAGAGCGTGCCATTCAAGTGGACAGACCGACAAGAGATTGCGTTTCGAACCTTGAAGCAAGCTCTCTGTAGCGCTCCTGTACTATCTCTACCCGAAGGAACGGAAGATTTTGTAGTCTACTGTGACGCGTCGAATCAAGGCTTAGGTTGCGTTCTCATGCAACGTGGAAGAGTGATAGCATATGCGTCCCGCCAACTAAAGACGCACGAAGTAAATTATACGACCCATGACCTAGAACTGGGAGCCGTGGTCTTCGCCCTAAAAATTTGGAGGCACTACCTGTACGGTACAAAGTGCACCATCTTCACGGACCACAAGAGCCTCCAGCACATCTTGAATCAGAAGGAGCTGAACATGAGACAACGAAGATGGGTGGAATTGCTGAACGACTACGAATGCGAGATCAAGTACCATCCAGGCAAGGCCAACGTGGTAGCTGATGCATTAAGTCGGAAGGAGTACTCTAATCGCCGTACGAAAACGCACTCGATAACCATTCAGTCTCATCTGGCCACTCAAATTGCATTATCCCAGTCAGAGGCTATGAAAGCGGAAAATAGGACTAGCGAGGCATTACGCGGAATGGAGAAGAACCTGAAAGTCAAAGAGAATGGGGTATACTACTTCATGAACCGTATTTGGGTCCCAAAAATCGGAGGATTTAGGGAGACCGTTATGAAGGAAGCCCACAAGACACGATACTCCATTCATCCCGGTTCGGACAAAATGTATTTGGACATCAAGCAACACTATTGGTGGCCTAACATGAAGGCGGAAATCGCGACTTATGTTGGTAAGTGCCTTACGTGCGCCAAAGTAAAGGTGGAATACCAGAAACCTTCCGGATTGTTACAGCAACCGGCAATCCCTGAGTGGAAATGGGAGGGGATTTCTATGGATTTCGTGACCAAGCTGCCCAAGACGTCGGACGGATTGGACACCATATGGGTAATAATCGACCGACTGACGAAATCTGCCCATTTCCTGCCAATCAAAGAATCCTATAAGATTGAGAGACTGACGCGGTTGTACCTACGAGAAATCGTAAGACTCCATGGAGTGCCAAAATCTATCATCTCGGATAGGGACAGTAGGTTCACGTCGCGCTTTTGGCAATCACTCCACAAGGCAATGGGAACTCATCTTGATATGAGCACCGCGTATCACCCACAAACGGACGGTCAAAGCAAACGAACCATTCAGACACTTGAAGACATGCTTCGTGCTTGTGTAATAGACTTTGGAAAGTCTTGGGATACCCACCTGCCATTGATCGAATTCTCATATAACAATAGTTATCATTCGAGCATCAAGGTGGCCCCTTTCGAAGCACTGTACGGGCGTAAATGTAGGTCACCGTTATGTTGGGCTGAAGTAGGTGACACCCAGCTAGCAAGAACGCATACGTCAGATAGGGCAATAACAGGACCGGAGATTATTCGCGAAACCACAGAAAAGATCGTTCAGATCAGAGCCCGATTACAAGCATCGCGCGACCGACAAAAGAGCTACGCTGACAAACGACGAAAGCCCTTAGAATTCCAGGTCGGTGATCGAGTATTGTTGAAAGTCTCACCCTGGAAAGGGGTTATACGTTTCGGAAAACGGGGAAAACTGAACCCGCGATACATTGGACCTTTCGAAATCGTCGCCCGAATAGGCCCAGTAGCATACAGACTACAACTACCCGCGGAGCTAAACGGTGTACACCCCGTGTTTCACGTCTCTAATCTGAAGAAGTGCCTATCAGATGAAACCCTTGTCATTCCTCTTGACGAAATCGAAATCAATGAGAATCTCCTGTTCGTCGAAGAACCAATCGAAATCATGGACAGGGAAGTGAAGCGTACTAAGCAAAGTCGCATCCCGATCGTGAAGGTACGGTGGAACGCAGAGCGTGGGCCAGAATTCACGTGGGAACGCGAAGATCAAATGAAGCAGAAGTACCCTCACCTATTCTAGCATTCTCAAATCTAGCTTTCAAACAGAATTTCGGGACGAAATTCCCTCTAACGGGGGGATGACGTCACAACTGGAAATTTTGTGTCATGTAATCTATACATTCAAGTTATGTGAATCAAAAACTTCAATCAAATGCATCATACAAGTGCTACAAATAGTCATCAAACAATTGGAAACTTTAGAAGTTCTTGTTTAAGTCCATTTTGGGCTAGAACTCCCTTATTGGATCCAAATGGACCAATAAGCTTCCAATTAGACTATCATGGGCTTAGAACCCTAATTGGGCTCTAATTGGACCCACACTTATTTATTTTAACATTTTGGGCCATACTGGGCCTAGAATGAAATGAATTGAAAGCTTTGATCCATGAATACCCTAAACTAGTTCAACAAAAATGGAAAAATCATACTACATTCTTTTAAGCATAAAACACACTCTAACTAACTCTAATTTTGGGCTTAAGGGAAAAAGCCCAAATTTTTCTTTTCCCTTTCAAAAATCTTGGCCCAAGGCCCAATTCCAAGAAGATAAGGAAGAGTGACTATTTGCTTGCCACCTCACTATTACCCATAGGACTTCCATGCATTATTTCTCATTCTTCCATGCAAATCACTTAAAGATCACATCTCTTCTTCTCTCCTCTCTCACTCTCGGCCAAACACAACACACACACACTCACAAAAATCTATTCTACTCTCTCTAAATCTTGAAGAACATCTCCTTCCCCCTTCCTCAAAAATTTCGTGAATCAAGGGCTTCACAAGGAAAATCCATCACCAAAAATCATCATCTAAGGTAAGTTGATGACTAATCCATGATCTAGCTACTTCATTTTATTAAAATCTCTTCTAAATTCATTCACTCTTGTGATCTTGCATCCTAGAGGTCGAAATCTTCATCAAAGGGTGCTAAGACCAAAAATCACTTCATTTTTCTTCCATCTTCTCTCCAAAACCGAAACCACACCCAAGGTGAGCTTCATACCCCCTATTTTCTGTTTTTTTTATGAGTTTTGTGGGGGGGGGGGGGGGGGGAATACAAGTGAAAGTGTAGATCTATATGTGTTTTGTATGCCTTGTATGATTCCCATGCTTATATGTATGCTTTTATGTGTTTTAATGTTGGATCTAGCCATAAAACCCCTCAAAACCGAGATATAACTTATGTTTTATGATTTTAGCTTCAAATATATTTCTACATACAAAGTGTTTCAAGAAAAATGGCTAAGTGGTTTAGTAATAATTTTCTTTGGGTTAAAAACACAAATTTTGGGCCTAAAATGTGAAAAATACAAAATTAAGGGTCCAAATTGGCATATCACGAATTCTGCTGGATGAAGTGTGCCAAAACAGTTTCCATAAATCAATTTCTGGAAATATACTCATTTAGGGGATTAAAAACATAAATTCCAAGCTTAATGGGCTAAAAATGACATTTTTGGCCCAATGAGGCCCATTATGCGAATTTTTCTGTTTTGGAGGGCCAAAACTGTGATTTTCTGTAAAACAGTGGACTATAAGTGTTCCAAATCCTTTTCAAAGGTTTAAAATGCTTTTTAAATTTAAAAAGGACCAAAGTTGCAAAAATTTTCCAATTTGGGCCAAAATTGCCAAAGTTGCGAAAAAGAAGGGTTAAAACCGAGAAAACTGCATTTTCAGGGACTTAAACTGTTTTCTATGAAAAATATGCTGAAAAATATTAATTTCAATAATTTTTGGTGTTAAAATGTCAAGAAAATTAGTTTAAGGACCAAACCGGGAAGTATTTAATAAAAGGGTTGAAAATGTAAATTTTACAAACAATGAGGGGCTGAAAACAGAAAAATTTCAAGGCTAATTCAATATACACAATTTGATCAAATAATGGCACCGCGGCTATCGACGAAATACAATACATTACAATACCAAAAGTCGTTGTTAAACGAATTGGCTCGGTCTCGAGCCAATAGAAATCTACAACTACTAACACTACGACACTACGATTTTTACAAGTAACGTTTGGTAATACATTATACATGCGAGTGTGCACAGACGTCTACGCACCATCTTTGGGCCCCAAAAGTGTAAAATCTTGTTCGTTGAGCCTAGCTAGCCCAATGACCTGATCTTAAGGCCCGAAGACATTTTTTTACGGAGTGTTGGGTTTTACCGATCCGACACAACGTAAATGGACTTTCAATGGCTTGTATACTACCGGTCCCCAAGGGTCCTTTGGTATAGCTAGTAAAGTCTACATTTTATGCGAGGCGGGTCGGGGACCCCTCGTACATTTTTATCCCCAACCGGTTAATGGAGTCACCGGGGTCTTCGTGACCTCTTTCTCTTCGGATGTGGGACTACACCTAGTCAGGGCGATCGGATAACGTGATTAGTACGAACGACGCCTTCGGGATCGTTAGTATAGCTATAAACTGGGCGTTTGTTTAATGCGGGTTTGTAGTAATTAATCATGCTCGAGAACTTTCCAACGTCGCCTGGGACTGACACTATACGCTATGCAATGGTTTCAATGTAACTTCATGTAATTCAAGGAACTAGGAGAACATCGGGTTTTCCTAGGGTTTTCAATACATACAGATTCGAAATGCATACAACTTCAATGAACATTTTTTTTACAAAGTATAGGAATAAACAAGCATACCTATGGATCTTCACAAACGTTTTCAAAAGCTTTTTTTTCTTTTCAGAAAATATCGGATTTTCTGGTGGTTTTCAAACAATACAAACATTGGATTTCGAACACTACTTATGAACTCACCAACATTTCATATGTTGACGTTTTTCAAAATACTTGTATTCTCAGGGAACCAGTGAATCAAAGGAAATCATATTCAGTGACGACTTGCAGTTTATTTATGTACGAACCGAACAATTTAATTTTTGGGAATGTAATGTTTAAACAATGTATGACATGTAAACGCTACTGGTTGTACTGTATTGATGAATGGTGACGAATGTTGTTATGTTTCATATATATTCAATGTTATGGTATTCAATTGAGTCACGACAGCCCCCGGACGTTTCCGTCGTCTGGTTCGGGGGTGTGACAGGTTGGTATCAGAGCTTTGTTTATAGTGAACTAGCATGTCGAGCCATACATTGATATGCAACTATAAACCAAAAAGAGGGACTAACATAACTCTGAACAAAACAAGTAAATAGAACACACTTGCTTGCATTAGGGATAAGGACCTAACGCTGAATCAAACACAATAATACTGGTATCTCGGTCAATTCGGGATTGTTCTTAGTGATACCAAGGAGTGAATGTAGCCTGATCAACTACATTCTCTCCAAGGTAAAACTAACACACGTCTTGATGAGATCGGGATAGCTAGGGAACCTAAAACTATACCCTTTATCACCAAAAAGAGAACGTTCGCTTAGTCTGTACAATAGTCATAGCACCTAGGAATAATGTTAGCATATTTACGTACTCGCGCAGACAGCATGGCTGGTTTTCATCACCCTGGAGACCCCTACTTCCCTGATCAGGGAAACAACGGGTGGCTAGAGGAGGAGGAGGAGCCTGAGGAGGAGCAGCAGGGTATCCAGTTTCATCAGGCCTTAGTAGCTCACGAGATGCTTGTGGATGAGCCAGGAGAGAATCCAGGTGAGGCACACGATGTCGGACCCGACGAATACGTAGACACCGACTACGAATTTGGAGAAATCGACAGTGACGACGAGGAAGGGCAGGTCGGGGACCAGGACCCCATCCTGCCATGCGAGGACGAGGCACAACCAGATCACCCTGCTCCACCAGCGAACCCCCCAAGAGAGAACCGTTCCCTCGAAGCTGAGATCGCCGCACTGCGACAACAGCTGTATGCTATGGAGGCTCGGGCAGTGCAAGCAGAGCATGAGAGGGATGAGGTTATAGGAGACATGGCAGAGATGGCGCAACTACTGGCACAACATTTCGGCATATGACGTCGGCACCACCTCCTAACGCAGCTCATCGCGGTTAGGGATAGACTTATCATAATAGGTTATTAGGAACTATGTGATGTACTCCGGCTCTATGTTTAAGTGACTACACTACTCATGGAGCCGTTATGCTGTCGGATTAGTATCACATATGTATGCTCCTACGAGCAAATTTTCTTGTATTAAATGCGGATAATATTAATAAACTTTTGTGTGTTTTGTTATGATATTACCAGTTGTTATGTGTTGAGACGTTATGATTGTATGTCCGATGGTAGTAATGTTTAGGTTCGCATCATACACCTAGTTAGTAGGATCACAACCTCACAGAAACCACGTACACTCAACATCTTTCCGTTTCATGACAGAAAGATGCCTCGCCCAGCTACTCGCGGAAATCCCGAACCAACCCCGCCCGAAGTTGACTCCACTGCTTTCCAGGCAGCCGTGTCTGCTGCGGTCACAGCAGCTATGGCACAACTTCACCGAGGGAACAACGGAGGAGGTAACGGGCAAGGATCTGGAAGTTCGAACAACGGGACGAACCAAGGACCCACTAAAACGTGCACCTACAAGGATTTTGCGAACGCTAAACCCCGAACTTTCAACGGCCCTGGAGGAGTGATTACTCTAAAGCGATGGATCGAGAAGGTAGAGTCGGTATTCGAGATATGCGAGTGCCCCGAGCAGATGAAGGTGAAGTTCGCGGCCTGCACTTTTGTGGACCAAGCACTCACTTGGTGGAATGGACACGTAGAAGCCATGACACTCCCTGTCGCCAACTCTATTCCCTGGGAAGAAATGAAAGAAATGTTAATGGCGGAGTACTGCCCCCGAGGCGAAATACAGAAGATGGAGCAGGAACTATGGAATCTCACGGTGCAGAACGGGAACATCGATGCTTACATATCGAGATTCAACGAACTATCTCTGTTGTGCCCGGGTATGATCACATCAGAAGGAAAGAAGATCGAACGATTCATCTGGGGACTGACATCCCCCATTCAAGGGAATGTGATAGCTGCGAACCCTGAAACGTTTGACAGTGCAAAGAGATTGGCAAAGAGGCTATATGATCATAACAACAAGAAGAGCGAAAAATCAGTGGAGACTGAGAAGAAGAAGGAGGGTGATGGTAAGAAAGGATGGAACCACAAGAGAAAGGGGCGTCAGGGCCCCGAGACCTCTAAAAAGCAGCAAACAGTGGCAGTTAACGTTGTTACTGCGCCGGTTCCAGTCACATCACATGCTCCAGCCTCAGCTGCTTCAAATGCTTCAAGACCCTATTCCGGTAATCTTCCCAAATGCAACAAGTGCGGTTTCCATCACCAAGGAGAATGTAGGGAGTTCCATTGCACCAGTTGCAACCGAAGGGGACACACTGCAAGGTTCTGCAGGACTTATCCTTCTCAGAACCAGAGTCAGGGAAACAACCAGAACAACAACAACCCCCGCAATAACAACAACACCAATGCCGGTAGCAACAATACAGGGCTTAGCCACACCTGTTTCGGGTGCGGAAGGACGGGACACTTCCGTTGGGATTGCCCTAACAACAACAACTCAGGAAACAGAGGAACAGGAAGAATGCTGACTATGGGTCAGAGTGATGCAGTTCAGGACCCCGCAGTTGTGACCGGTACGTTTCTCCTAAACCACACTTATGCATGCATCTTATTTGATACCGGAGCGGAGCGAAGTTTCGTAAGCGAGAAGTTTAAACATTTACTAAAAAAACAACCCCGGAAGCTAAATGAAACCTATACGGTGGAAATGGCCAATGGGAAAACCGAATCCACTAGGGAAATCTACATCGGATGTACCCTAACCCTCAACCAACACGTCTTACGAATAGATCTGATGCCAGTATCAATTAGGAGTTTCGATGTGATTATCGGCATGGATTGGTTAAGCCCCCACCATGCTGAGATTATGTGCCATGAGAAGGCCATTCGCCTTCGTCTCCCAAATCACGAAACCCTAGTAATTTACGGAGATAAACCCAGTACGAATTTTCGTCTCATCTCGTGCATCAAAGCACAAAAACACTTGCGAAAGAACAATTTGGCATTCTTGGCTCACATAGTAGACAAGACCAAAGAAGAAACTAACATCCAAGACATTCCAGTAGCATGTGAATTTCCGGACGTGTTTCCCGAAGATCTTCCAGGAGTACCCCCAGAGAGACAGGTTGAGTTCCGAATCGACCTCGTTCCAGGAGCAACTCCTCTTGCTAAATCACCGTATCGATTGGCTCCTGCTGAAATGCAGGAATTGTCCAGCCAACTCAGTGAGCTTGTGGACAAGGGATTTATCCGACCTAGCTACTCGCCATGGGGAGCTCCAGTGCTCTTTGTCAAAAAGAAGGACGGATCTTTCAGAATGTGTATCGATTACAGAGAGTTAAATAAACTCACTGTCAAAAACCGCTACCCACTCCCGCGAATCGACGATCTATTCGACCAGCTCCAAGGAGCTAGCTATTTTTCAAAAATAGATTTACGGTCCGGATACCACCAACTCAAAGTCCGAGAAGAGGATATTCCTAAAACCGCTTTTCGAACCCGCTACGGACATTATGAATTCGTTGTAATGCCCTTCGGTCTAACAAATGCACCTGCCGCATTTATGGACCTAATGAATCGAATCTGTCGACCGTTCCTGGACAACTTCGTCATTGTGTTTATCGATGACATCCTCGTCTATTCTCGAAACAAAGAGGAGCATGGACAACATCTCCGACAAGTCCTAGAGACGCTGCGATCGGAAAAGCTTTACGCCAAACTCTCTAAGTGTGAGTTTTGGCTACGGAGCGTGAATTTTCTAGGTCACGTAGTTAGCCAAGATGGAATTCATGTGGATCCCTCTAAGGTCAAAGCTGTGGAAGGATGGGCAACTCCGACTACGCCCACCGAAATTCGTCAGTTCTTAGGCCTAGCAGGCTACTATAGGAGATTCATCCAAAACTTCTCTAAGATCGCCAAGCCGCTTACCTTGCTTACGCAAAAGAGCGTGCCATTCAAGTGGACAGACCGACAAGAGATTGCGTTTCGAACCTTGAAGCAAGCTCTCTGTAGCGCTCCTGTACTATCTCTACCCGAAGGAACGGAAGATTTTGTAGTCTACTGTGACGCGTCGAATCAAGGCTTAGGTTGCGTTCTCATGCAACGTGGAAGAGTGATAGCATATGCGTCCCGCCAACTAAAGACGCACGAAGTAAATTATACGACCCATGACCTAGAACTGGGAGCCGTGGTCTTCGCCCTAAAAATTTGGAGGCACTACCTGTACGGTACAAAGTGCACCATCTTCACGGACCACAAGAGCCTCCAGCACATCTTGAATCAGAAGGAGCTGAACATGAGACAACGAAGATGGGTGGAATTGCTGAACGACTACGAATGCGAGATCAAGTACCATCCAGGCAAGGCCAACGTGGTAGCTGATGCATTAAGTCGGAAGGAGTACTCTAATCGCCGTACGAAAACGCACTCGATAACCATTCAGTCTCATCTGGCCACTCAAATTGCATTATCCCAGTCAGAGGCTATGAAAGCGGAAAATAGGACTAGCGAGGCATTACGCGGAATGGAGAAGAACCTGAAAGTCAAAGAGAATGGGGTATACTACTTCATGAACCGTATTTGGGTCCCAAAAATCGGAGGATTTAGGGAGACCGTTATGAAGGAAGCCCACAAGACACGATACTCCATTCATCCCGGTTCGGACAAAATGTATTTGGACATCAAGCAACACTATTGGTGGCCTAACATGAAGGCGGAAATCGCGACTTATGTTGGTAAGTGCCTTACGTGCGCCAAAGTAAAGGTGGAATACCAGAAACCTTCCGGATTGTTACAGCAACCGGCAATCCCTGAGTGGAAATGGGAGGGGATTTCTATGGATTTCGTGACCAAGCTGCCCAAGACGTCGGACGGATTGGACACCATATGGGTAATAATCGACCGACTGACGAAATCTGCCCATTTCCTGCCAATCAAAGAATCCTATAAGATTGAGAGACTGACGCGGTTGTACCTACGAGAAATCGTAAGACTCCATGGAGTGCCAAAATCTATCATCTCGGATAGGGACAGTAGGTTCACGTCGCGCTTTTGGCAATCACTCCACAAGGCAATGGGAACTCATCTTGATATGAGCACCGCGTATCACCCACAAACGGACGGTCAAAGCAAACGAACCATTCAGACACTTGAAGACATGCTTCGTGCTTGTGTAATAGACTTTGGAAAGTCTTGGGATACCCACCTGCCATTGATCGAATTCTCATATAACAATAGTTATCATTCGAGCATCAAGGTGGCCCCTTTCGAAGCACTGTACGGGCGTAAATGTAGGTCACCGTTATGTTGGGCTGAAGTAGGTGACACCCAGCTAGCAAGAACGCATACGTCAGATAGGGCAATAACAGGACCGGAGATTATTCGCGAAACCACAGAAAAGATCGTTCAGATCAGAGCCCGATTACAAGCATCGCGCGACCGACAAAAGAGCTACGCTGACAAACGACGAAAGCCCTTAGAATTCCAGGTCGGTGATCGAGTATTGTTGAAAGTCTCACCCTGGAAAGGGGTTATACGTTTCGGAAAACGGGGAAAACTGAACCCGCGATACATTGGACCTTTCGAAATCGTCGCCCGAATAGGCCCAGTAGCATACAGACTACAACTACCCGCGGAGCTAAACGGTGTACACCCCGTGTTTCACGTCTCTAATCTGAAGAAGTGCCTATCAGATGAAACCCTTGTCATTCCTCTTGACGAAATCGAAATCAATGAGAATCTCCTGTTCGTCGAAGAACCAATCGAAATCATGGACAGGGAAGTGAAGCGTACTAAGCAAAGTCGCATCCCGATCGTGAAGGTACGGTGGAACGCAGAGCGTGGGCCAGAATTCACGTGGGAACGCGAAGATCAAATGAAGCAGAAGTACCCTCACCTATTCTAGCATTCTCAAATCTAGCTTTCAAACAGAATTTCGGGACGAAATTCCCTCTAACGGGGGGATGACGTCACAACTGGAAATTTTGTGTCATGTAATCTATACATTCAAGTTATGTGAATCAAAAACTTCAATCAAATGCATCATACAAGTGCTACAAATAGTCATCAAACAATTGGAAACTTTAGAAGTTCTTGTTTAAGTCCATTTTGGGCTAGAACTCCCTTATTGGATCCAAATGGACCAATAAGCTTCCAATTAGACTATCATGGGCTTAGAACCCTAATTGGGCTCTAATTGGACCCACACTTATTTATTTTAACATTTTGGGCCATACTGGGCCTAGAATGAAATGAATTGAAAGCTTTGATCCATGAATACCCTAAACTAGTTCAACAAAAATGGAAAAATCATACTACATTCTTTTAAGCATAAAACACACTCTAACTAACTCTAATTTTGGGCTTAAGGGAAAAAGCCCAAATTTTTCTTTTCCCTTTCAAAAATCTTGGCCCAAGGCCCAATTCCAAGAAGATAAGGAAGAGTGACTATTTGCTTGCCACCTCACTATTACCCATAGGACTTCCATGCATTATTTCTCATTCTTCCATGCAAATCACTTAAAGATCACATCTCTTCTTCTCTCCTCTCTCACTCTCGGCCAAACACAACACACACACACTCACAAAAATCTATTCTACTCTCTCTAAATCTTGAAGAACATCTCCTTCCCCCTTCCTCAAAAATTTCGTGAATCAAGGGCTTCACAAGGAAAATCCATCACCAAAAATCATCATCTAAGGTAAGTTGATGACTAATCCATGATCTAGCTACTTCATTTTATTAAAATCTCTTCTAAATTCATTCACTCTTGTGATCTTGCATCCTAGAGGTCGAAATCTTCATCAAAGGGTGCTAAGACCAAAAATCACTTCATTTTTCTTCCATCTTCTCTCCAAAACCGAAACCACACCCAAGGTGAGCTTCATACCCCCTATTTTCTGTTTTTTTTATGAGTTTTGTGGGGGGGGGGGGGGGGGAATACAAGTGAAAGTGTAGATCTATATGTGTTTTGTATGCCTTGTATGATTCCCATGCTTATATGTATGCTTTTATGTGTTTTAATGTTGGATCTAGCCATAAAACCCCTCAAAACCGAGATATAACTTATGTTTTATGATTTTAGCTTCAAATATATTTCTACATACAAAGTGTTTCAAGAAAAATGGCTAAGTGGTTTAGTAATAATTTTCTTTGGGTTAAAAACACAAATTTTGGGCCTAAAATGTGAAAAATACAAAATTAAGGGTCCAAATTGGCATATCACGAATTCTGCTGGATGAAGTGTGCCAAAACAGTTTCCATAAATCAATTTCTGGAAATATACTCATTTAGGGGATTAAAAACATAAATTCCAAGCTTAATGGGCTAAAAATGACATTTTTGGCCCAATGAGGCCCATTATGCGAATTTTTCTGTTTTGGAGGGCCAAAACTGTGATTTTCTGTAAAACAGTGGACTATAAGTGTTCCAAATCCTTTTCAAAGGTTTAAAATGCTTTTTAAATTTAAAAAGGACCAAAGTTGCAAAAATTTTCCAATTTGGGCCAAAATTGCCAAAGTTGCGAAAAAGAAGGGTTAAAACCGAGAAAACTGCATTTTCAGGGACTTAAACTGTTTTCTATGAAAAATATGCTGAAAAATATTAATTTCAATAATTTTTGGTGTTAAAATGTCAAGAAAATTAGTTTAAGGACCAAACCGGGAAGTATTTAATAAAAGGGTTGAAAATGTAAATTTTACAAACAATGAGGGGCTGAAAACAGAAAAATTTCAAGGCTAATTCAATATACACAATTTGATCAAATAATGGCACCGCGGCTATCGACGAAATACAATACATTACAATACCAAAAGTCGTTGTTAAACGAATTGGCTCGGTCTCGAGCCAATAGAAATCTACAACTACTAACACTACGACACTACGATTTTTACAAGTAACGTTTGGTAATACATTATACATGCGAGTGTGCACAGACGTCTACGCACCATCTTTGGGCCCCAAAAGTGTAAAATCTTGTTCGTTGAGCCTAGCTAGCCCAATGACCTGATCTTAAGGCCCGAAGACATTTTTTTACGGAGTGTTGGGTTTTACCGATC
Organism: Lactuca sativa; assembly: GCF_002870075.4. NCBI lineage: Eukaryota > Viridiplantae > Streptophyta > Magnoliopsida > Asterales > Asteraceae > Lactuca > Lactuca sativa. The sequence goes on from NC_056627.2 coordinate 52,068,408, forward strand.
CGACACAACGTAAATGGACTTTCAATGGCTTGTATACTACCGGTCCCCAAGGGTCCTTTGGTATAGCTAGTAAAGTCTACATTTTATGCGAGGCGGGTCGGGGACCCCTCGTACATTTTTATCCCCAACCGGTTAATGGAGTCACCGGGGTCTTCGTGACCTCTTTCTCTTCGGATGTGAGACTACACCTAGTCAGGGCGATCGGATAACGTGATTAGTACGAACGACGCCTTCGGGATCGTTAGTATAGCTATAAACTGGGCGTTTGTGTAATGCGGGTTTGTAGTAATTAATCATGCTCGAGAAGTTTCCAACGTCGCCTGGGACTGACACTATACGCTATGCAATGGTTTCAATGTAACTTCATGTAATTCAAGGAACTAGGAGAACATCGGGTTTTCCTAGGGTTTTCAATACATACAGATTCGAAATGCATACAACTTCAATGAACATTTTTTTACAAAGTATAGGAATAAACAAGCATACCTATGGATCTTCACAAACGTTTTCAAAAGCTTTTTTTTCTTTTCAGAAAATATCGGATTTTCTGGTGGTTTTCAAACAATACAAACATTGGATTTCAAACACTACTTATGAACTCACCAACATTTCATATGTTGACGTTTTTCAAAATACTTGTATTCTCAGGGAACCAGTGAATCAAAGGAAATCATATTTAGTGACGACTTGCAGTTTATTTATTTACGAACCGAACAATTTAATTTTTGGGAATGTAATGTTTAAACAATGTATGACATGTAAACGCTACTGGTTGTACTGTATTGATGAATGGTGACGAATGTTGTTATGTTTCATATATATTCAATGTTATGGTATTCAATTGAGTAACGACAGCCCCCGGACGTTTCCGCCGTCTGGTTCGGGGGTGTGACAGACACGTTTGATTCAAGCTGTTTTGTTCTTATCATTGCGTTCTTGTTACTTTATATTCATATACTTGTTCAAGATCTAATCGATCTTTATAGATTAAAAGTTGTTTTAATCCCATCACATCCAAACCAATCACTACAGGTGAGTTCATACCCCTTAATCAACCTTTTAAATGATTTTATAGGGGGACACAATTTGAATCATTATAGTTATTATATCAATCGCATGTGATTAATAACTATCAAACAAATGGATTTACTATATTTTTAACTGCGTCATCAAACAAACTATTTCAAAATGTTTATCAAACTGTTTTACAATACTAAACTCTTAACCAAACTTGTTCTTACATACCAAACCTTTTCTTTTAACACTTTCAAATTTATATATTGTCAAAACCATGTCTAATGTATATATTGTTGGATTAGTGTCTAAGTCCAAAACTATTTTGGTATGTACTTGACCCGATGGTGCATGGTCCTTTTGGGTTGCCTTCACCAAAGCAACTTGATAGGATGAATTATGGAGAGAAAGGATTAAATATGATTTATTAATATATTATGGGAATAATATATTAAAGGAGAAATCATATTGTTTAATTAATATTAGTCAATAATTAATTGGTAATTAGTTTTGTGACTGAAAGAGATTAATTAAACTTAAGGGACTGGAATTGCAATTATAAGATAATTGCAATTTGGGCCATGGATTGCCTTTTATTTTGGCAGCCTCAATTCTCTCTCCTCTTCATCCTCTTGCTTATGGTGTTTGTAAGCCATTAGAGGAGTGACACTTGTGACTCTAAGCCTTCCAAGGTCAATTCAAGGAGGAATTGGGATTGTTATTGCTACATAACAATCAAGGTAATATCATAAACCTAATTATATGTTAATGTCGATTTCCATATGCTAGAATTAGGGTTTATAGTCTTGGATAACTTGCATGTACAATAGAGAAACCTAGATCCAAGCATTAGGGTTTGTATGAGCACATAGGATGTTCTTAGGACCAAAACCCATCAGTGGTATCAGAGACTAGACTGGTTTCAATTGTTTTGATGCATTGTATATCTGAAAAATTCGATTTTTGGTGTTCTGGAGGCTGGACTCGCCGAGTCCATAGCTGAACTCGCCGAGTCCATGCAGACTCGACGAGTCCAAGCCTGACTCGACAAGTCAACTCGTCAGATGGGGATATTTTTGCGATTTCTTGCTGTTTTTGATTATGGATAGTTACCTTATGTTGTTAGATCAATATAAATCCGATTTTATGATATATTTGACTATATTCTTGATCTAGTTGAAGATATTTATCAATTAATAAGATAATTGTTTCCTTATGTGATACTTGTTTAATTACTTTGACTTAATTGGTAAATTGTTTTGCAAGAAATCATTAAATAAATCAAATATGGATAATTATGTAATTAAATGTTAATTTAGATTATTTGTTATTTGATCCTTGTGCTTTGAAAAGTTTCATATTTTCCCCTTTAGGTTTTATAGTTTAAATTTGAACCCAAAAGTTTTGTTTTTTTGAAATTTAAATAGTTAAAACCCCAATGTTTTGAAAAAGGTTTCAAAACTTGCCATCAAGTTTTGGAATTTAAATTTTGATTAAATGGTTTAATTTTGATGTATATTTAAATTCTAAACCCTAATGTGTTGAAATGTTTCAAAACTTGCCCTCAAGTTTGGAATTTAAAAGTTGATTAAAAGTTTAATTAGGAATGTTCAATTCTAAAACTCTAGTATTGTTTTGAAAAAGTTCAAATCACACCCTTATGCTTTTATTAATTAATTAAGGTGTATAATTAAAAGAGGATTAATAAATCCATAAAAGTTTAGGTTTACAATTTAATTGAATTAAAAGTATAATTGTTAAATTAGACCACCTAATATTTTAAAAGTGTAAAATACACCCTATACTATATATATAACATTAAAAGTATAACATTATATATATGTATGAGTAAAAGTCAGTCTTACCGTTAGTAGGCCTCATTCACGAAGCTGGTCTATATAGGGTGTTTAAGGAAATTGCCTATAAAATGACGATTGAATGGGTATCCACTCTTACCCACCGTACTCTTGACTAGTGGAGGGTCGTTAGCCGAACGGGTAGGATAGGACGAAACTTTCCATTATAAGTATAATGAATTATTAAAGTAACTAAATGTTTTCATAAAATTCCCAATCTTAGTTACTTAGGCAAAAGTGAATTGATGCAATTCCATGGAATTACACTTTGTGCCCTTGCAAAGACGTTAGTGGAGCGTGTGTGGTTTATCGGCACACTAAATGGTTCTAAGCAAAGGTAGCAAAGGGTGACTCAATGTTTGTCAGAGTTCGGTGGAGCGTGTGTGGTTTACCAGCACATCGAATAGGTGACTGTAACATGTGAGGGCACCATGTAAGTTTGCATGGTTATTCATACCCGCTTTGTGATCCTCGGCATCCCAGTCACAAACAAGAGGGGCATATCGAGATTTAAACATGCCATTGAAAGTTCAATGAATCTCAAAGGATCTAGGAGTTTTCATAGATTTAAAATGTAAATTCTTTTTCGTTTTTCGTGGTGGAAATTAGTGAATCGTCATTCACTTACCTTCAAATATTCTGCAATTAGGGTTACGGCATCCCTTTCCCGAGTTGTAGAATATTGTGTTGGGTCCTAGCCTTAGTATTTCATTTGGGTGATTTACTAAGGACTCAATCGATCAACTAACTTGAATTCATTTTCTCCCATTTTGTAGATGTCAAAGTTCGACAACTATGGTCTTCTCAAATCCGGTGGAACAAGCATTCCACATGAAGATGATATTCCTCGATTCGATCGAGGAACAAGAGATCATACTTCACTTCCTCCTCCTCCTCAAATTATTCTCCCCCTAACCCACAAGTTCAAAGGCTTGAAAAGTTCAAGATCACTCAAGCCCTTTTGGCAAGTAAACATAAAGAAGGAAAGTCGGTGTGTGCACACGTCCTAGGGATGAAGTCACACATTGATAGGTTAAGAATGTTGCGATCCGTTGTCTGTGAGGAAATGGCTGTTGATTGGGTTCTTCAGTCACTTCCTAACTCATATAGTGAGTTCGTAAGAGAGTACTATATGATGAACCACGACGTGACCCTTATAGATCTCACCTATATGCTTATTGCTGCTGAATCAGAAATGTTTTGGCGCAATGGAAAAGCAAAGTTGATTGGTGAATCTGCCTTTAAGACCTCTATGGATATAGACAATGGCAACGAAAGACATGCTATGATCGAAAAGTTTGATCATAAGAGAAAGGCAATGTCTGAAGTAGTTCCATGTCTTGTTCCAAAAGAGTCAATTTGCTTTTATTGCCAAGAGAAGAGGCATTGGAGACGAAGCTGCCCCATTTACCTAAGAGATCTAAGAGATGGGAGAGTCGAAACGTATGGCTCTAATATAGGTAAAATCCAATAACTAACTCTTTTAAGCTTCTATTCTAGATTCTTAATACATAATGTAATAAGATTACAATTGATGTTTTGTAGGATCGAAGAAAAGAAAGGAACCTTAAGGGAAGAAGTGAGCAGAATCTAACCGTGAAGGAATGGATTTCGATCGCGTTTCTCGAAGATTAGATTCTTGAGCTACTACTTAGAGTTAGAATTAGATTCTTAAGAAATATGTATTAGCATAGTTTTTCAATGAATTGCATTGTAAGGACAAATTTTTTCCGCAATAAAATAAATTTTGATTATTTATTTATCCTTGCAATGGCGTATATGAAAAATTGATGTTTGAATGTTTATAATATTAGAAATAATGGATTTGATTCTTAGTTATGTTGTTTATGGAAATGTCGAGAATTTACCAAATAGGGAGAGTTTCTCATCGCCCAAGTTTCAATTGGACAGAAACTTGGAATCATGCAACTTGGTTGCACGATGAATGAGAAATTTCATATTTGGAAATTAGACTAATTCGTTGAAAAAGTGTCAAGTGAAGGACTAGGAGATCGAGTACACAAAGTTGTGTGTTGATCAAAGTCCACAATAAGAGTAACAAAATATTCATCATGATTTACTAAAAGTTTAGTAAATATGATTATACTTATAAGATTAAGTGTAATTCTAAATTGGTTGAAAAAGTTTAAATCAATAGCAGAACGAATAAGAAGAATCAAATAGGCAGAAAGATAAAAGGTTCTCCATTCTAAGAAGAACGGAGAGTACCTTTTATGCTTTATGATAGGTCTTAATGATTAAGAACTATATCTCAATTGATCCTCTAAGTGAGTCTTAGTACAATTGTATGTCTAAGAAGAGGAATCAAGAATTGAAGAAATGGTTAAATCAAGAAGTCGATCATACTTCGTTCCAAAACAAGTCTTAGAGTTAAGACTGTGAGATTGAGTGATAAGTGTTAAGAAGGTTTATAACAATCATCATATGTGGAAAAGTTGTGATGTCTTGGATAAGACAAAGACCAACTAGGACCAATTTATGAAATGATTTGATAAAACTACGCTAACTCTTGAATATTTGTTTGTCAAGAAATGGTTATTGACAAGAGAATCCTATATGTCAAGGAGTAAGTGGGAGTCTTAATGGTCTTGAAAGGTTTCAAGAACAAATCAAATAAACCTTATCGATCATCACTAGCACACGAGTTGAGGTTTACAACCTATCGTGTTGACATTATTTTGTTTCTGTGTTGTTCCAATTGAGTTAATTATGCATGTGAGTTCTATGAGTTCTCATTTTGAACGCATAAAAGGCAAAGCACCTTAATCAATGAAAGGTACATTGATAGGAAAGGGTGAGCTGCTTAACTACTTGGAAGACATGGTGGGCAGCTGTGCTACCATAAGGCAAGAAATCAAGATTAAGAAAGATCGGTCCATATGAGTTTGAATTTGTCGTAAACCTTAGTTTCAACAAATTCACATGGATAGGAACACATACACCGCTCAAATCTAAGTGTCATAAGATTTACTCCTTCATGAAAATGATTGTGAGGAAATGCTTTCACTAAGAAAGATTTAAGAAGATAGTGATTGTAAAATTGCATTCTCGAATTCGATTATGGTTACGGTATCCCTTTCCATAATTTGAATTGTGAGGTTTGGCAATTAGTCTTAATTGTTTAGACACACATATGAACTATCGAAGGCAAAGGTGTATAAGTTCAAGAAACCTTGATAAAAGATTATCAAAGCACTAAGTATTAGAAACATGAACTTAAGAAATTCAATAAGCATTGTTTTTCTAAAAGTTAAGATGTTTATGAATACATGTCGAAGCCAGTGGGAGCATAAATGTTATGATTGTATGATTATTAAGGCACGTATTGCAAGTTGGCAATATTAATTATAGAAAACAAGAGTCATACGTTGCAAAGTTGTAAGAGTTGAAAGGTTGTTTTGCTATAATTAAGGGAGAGAATATTATGCTTCATTTCAAATCTAAAGGATTAGGTTGAGAAATGTTAATAAATTTAGTCAAGGGTACATAGTGTGTTCTTAAAATTTCGATTATGATTACGGCATTCCTCTTCACAATTCGAATTTTGAGAACATAGCAAATAAAACATTATACGTCGTGTCCCATACGCTTCGGGTATAGGATCGATTGCAAATGCTTTAATGTTTGACCATTCTAAAATTTTCCAAATGTCGAGCGCATTTAGAGGGAAAAGGGACTAGAATTGGTTTTGACTAAAATAATTAAACAACTATCAAAGGACAATCCAAAGTTCGACGAGGATTGGTTGCTTGTGAGTAGTTGAAAGTATAGTATTGGAAAATATGGAAATGTTTCCATATTGGATGGACCATATCGAATTTATTATGAATAGAAAAAATTCTATTAAGAATGAGTTGTCATATGGAACATATGGAAATGTGTCCATATTGGGAATTGAATATTGAGAAATCTATGACTAGATTAGAAACTTCTATGCAAAAGGATGTTCAAAGAATGTACTTTGAGTGAGAGACATCACGTCTATGGAATTGTCTTGTAACAATCTCTGATAGAGGACTTTGTAATATCATTGGCAATAGTCTTTGTGACTTTGGTGCAGTGACATTACGAAAGGATCGTTGCATAAAGTGTTAGAATCTCGCATATTCTATAAGTGGCAAGGATTTGATATTCTTACACTTATGAAAAAGGATTTGGAGTTGTGAAATGAGAATGGTTGGAAATGTGTTCAATTTGATCTATTTCACAAAGTAAGAACCATTGGTAAACATTGTGTGCATGCTAGGAGCATGGGACAAGTGTTGTAATTCACGTAAGAAATTGATTAACCGAAACAAAAAATAATGAGTAAGCGATATGGTGATAAATAGAAGGTGTTTTATTTATGCTCAAAGGTTTGAGGCCATATGGGATTAGTATTATTCTTGTGTTTCACTTTGCATGTTTTGACTTCCAGAATAATTGAGTTTATTAAGAATAATCGAATTATTCGAACGGGCCACAGTCGCTCATATGTTTGAAGTAGATATGAATGAAGACTGTCGTGAATTGGTGTGTGGATTGTCTAAAAGAGTATAAGACATAAGCAAATGTTTGCTGCAATGTTCATGAGTGCTTATGAATATGATTTGAGCATTGGATTAAACCCATGCTCACTTGGATCACTCCATGGATTGTATCACGAGTGATTGGTGAGACGATAACATCTTATATTCTTGAAACCGAGATGTGTGAGTTGTATCTTGCGAATTGGTTGCACATTGATAATATGTAAACGAACTAGTAACTTGGTGTTATAAAACATATTGTTGTGTGTGATTCAGTGAGTGAGTGCAAGCAACCATTGTATCAAAGTTTATCCGTTCCTTTTATCCAAAGTAGGATAAAAGCGATATCTTTGGGCCCCTCGATGATTTAGTAATGACAAACGTAAATGCTCGGCCGGGCTAGGGCTAGTTTGATTTGTTCAATTAGTCAGTCGTCATAAATTGGGAATCGAGATATAGTACAAAGAGAATGATTTGAAATCATATCTCATATGATATCTACAATGGAGGAATATATGATCCCTTATCTAAGGAAACGCATATTTGATAGGATCAGAGTTGACAGCGGCTTCGGAAAGCTACGATTGCAGATCAGGATCTGAAGTCATACGCATAATAGTTATTAGACTTATCCAAGTGGGAGACTGTTGGATTAGTGTCTAACTCCATAACTATTTTGGTATGTACTTGACCCGATGGTGCATGGTCCTTTTGGGTTGCCTTCACCAAAGCAACTTGATAGGATGAATTTGTTGGGTTTTGAGCAATCTAACACTTCCTAAGTGTGCATGCAACCCTAATAAACCTTGGATCTATGTTTGTCTAAATACATGCAAAATAATAATTTTCAAGGTTCATAACCTATCTAACATGGCATGGGGAACATTTCAACATAAAAGAGTTAGAAGAGATTACATACCTTTCTGATGAGTTTGGTTCTTAAGGAGTTTGAGGGCCAAGCACCAATAGTGTGAATGCCTCAAATGGAATCACAAAACACCACAAACTCTTGGAAAACTTTGAGAGAGTATACACACTTGTATTTTCGTCCACACACAAGCACACACACACTAGTTCACTAGTTCACTAGTTGCCATTTCATGCTCCATAAGCATGCTTATATAGTGTACATGATTAGGGTGAAACCCTAATAACCCATGACCTTTCCTTTTCCAAGGATCCATGGGTTAAAAGCTCCATGGATCATCCATGGACTTCCATATAAGCCTAGCCCATTAACAAATGAGTGTTAGCCCACACCATATAAAACAATAGCCCACAATTTAATTAGTCTCCCTTTTAATCTCTAAATTAATTCATAATTAATTTAAGACTAAGACTAATTAAATAACATAACTTCATATTAATATATTATAACTTATAATATATTAACGAACATATGTGTATAACTCTCATAAAATTATCCATAAATAGTTCGGGTGAGATGCAACCCAAATGGACCATGCCGATCGGGTCAAGTATATACCAAATAAGTTATGGACTTAGACACCTTATCCAACAGACTCCCACTTGGATAAGTCTAATAACTGTATTTGCCTATATAACTTCAGGAACCAACCAGCAATCGTAGCTCTCGAAAACTCCGTTGAACTATGAAGCGCCATTTTAAGATAAGTGATCGTATAATCCTCTGTTCTCATGATATCAGCCGGACAAATACATGGAACAACGTCGTACTTATTGTCCAGCAGTTTGTTTCCCGATTTCCGATTTGTTTGACAAAGAACTTAATCGAACACATCAATTTAGTTCTGACCGGCCGGTACATAGGTCACAACAAAATCATCGAGGGGCCCAGATATCGCTTCTATTTCTAGAAGTCACAGATAAACTTCGACTCATATGCTTGTTCTACTACTTGTTGAATTGTACACAAAGGCACGTTTTATAACATCAAGTTACTGATGCGTTTACGTGCAGTCAATGCACAACCAACTCATAGGTAACAACTCATATCTCTAGGTTTGAAGATTTATATGATATTACCGTCTCACGACCACTCGAGATAAATTCCATGAAGTGATACAAGTGAGCGTGGGTTTATTCCAATACTCATAACTTATGAGCACTCATGAATGTTGTAGCAACCATTGCTATGACTAAACCCATTTAGCCATCTACAAACTCAATTCATGACAGTCTTGATTCATACCTACTTCCAACATATGAACGACTGTGGAGTGTTTAAATAACTTAGTCATTCGGAAAGAATAACCTAGCTATTTTGGAAGTCAAAACATGCAAAGTGAAACACAATAATAATCGAATCCAATATGGTCTCAAAACCCTTTTGAATATAAATAGAACCACCTTTTATTTATCTCCATATTGATTACACATTATTCATTGTATAATGTTTCAAACAATCAACTTAAGACTTGAATAAAAACAACAGTCGACCCATGCTCCTAGCATGTACACTTTGTTTTTCTAAACAATATTTATGCCATACTCCAAGTATGCACACTATGTTTGTCTATGATCCTTACATTATGATGTAGATCAATTGAACATGATTCCATTGATACTCATTTCACAATCCCAAATCCTTATTGTAAATGTGAGAATCCCCGATTCCTATCATTTACCAAAAAAACTTGTTAGATTTTAAACTTTTATGCAATGTTCCTCTTGTAATGATTATGCACAAAGTCACCAAAACCTTGTCACCAGTCATTACAGAGTATTCCAAAGAAGGTCAACTTCTATGGAACGGAAGTCTCATATTCAAAGTACATTGCTTTGAACATCCTTCTTGCATTAAGGTTTTCTAATCTTACATAGATTGAATAACTTCCACCTATGGAGACATTTCCATAGTCCCATTTTGACTATCACTTCCGAACAAGAGTTACTTCTTTTCAGAATATGTCAATATGGTCCTTTCCGACAACTTACATCATACTTCCAACTTTCCCTGAGCAACCAATCTATGGCGAACCTCAGATCGTCCTCGACAATTGCTTAATCACTTTAGTCATATCCAGTTCTAGACTTTTCCCCTCTCAATGCCTTAAGCATTTGGAAAATTTAGAAAAGATGAATATTATAGCACATGCAATCGATCCTATATCCGAAGCATATGGGATACGATTCATGATGTTTGACATAAAGACATAATACTAGACAAGTCTTTTGCTACATTATTTTTTAATTTGCCATATTTTCAAAATTTAACTATGAAGAGGGATGCCGTAATCATAATCGAATTTGGAAAACGCAATATATATAGAATTTCTTCAAGTTGAACCATTCCAACATAAAATTCATATATATATATATATATATATATATATATATATATATATATATATATATATATATATATATATATATATATATATATATATATCTTGACTAAAGATGATTAAAATCTCAATCTAAGCTTTAGAATTGAAATGAAGTATAATTTCCTCTCCCTTAATTATAGCAAAACAACTTTTCAACCCCTGCAACTTCACGAATTAAAACTTTGTTTTCTATAATTAACATTGCTAACTTGCAACACTAAACATAATAATCATGCTCCCACTAACATGATGATTATCAGCATACAACTTATGCTCCCACTAGCTCTGACATATTTCTAAAAATTTGTTGGACTTCTGAAATTTAGATTCATACACCCTTTCTTAGATAGCTCACATGTGTGTCTAAACAATTTTCAGGAACTATGAAAAGGGATGTCGTAATCATAGTCTCAATCGCTTAGGCATTTTCCATTTCTCACAAGTCCATGTTAGTGTGCCGGTTAACCATACGCGCTCCACTAACGACTTTTGAAAATGCAAATAACACAATTGATATCTACGTAAAATCTACTTAGTGAAAGCATTTCCTCACCATCATTTTCATGAATCAGAGACAAACCTTATGACACTTAGATTTTATAGTGTATGAGTTCCTATCCATGTGAATTTGTCAAAACCATAATCACAAGATAAGATTAGTGACAAATTCAGCCTTACATGGATTAAACTTGTTCAATATTAGTTTCTTGTCACCTTGGTTGCACAAGGCCCACCAATGCTTCCAAGTTGAACTCTGATAACTCACATCCAAATTCAACTTATTTGAAGTAGGTAAAGAAATAAGAATTATGTCAACACGATAGGTTGCAAACCTTAAGTCGTGTGCTAGTGATAAATTACAGGATTTACTCTTGATTAAATCTTGAAACTCTTTCAGGATCTTTAAGGCTCCCACTGTCCCGTTGACATATAAGTTTCCCCAGTCAAGAACCATTCCTTGACAAAACAAATATTCAAGGGATAGTGCGGATTCTTATCAAGACTAACACTTCACACAATTGGTCATAGTTGGTCTTTGTCTCATCCAAGACATCACAACTTACCAATCCCAAATGTATAAGAGTAGAAAACATTTTACTCTAACATTTGATAAGTGTTTTAAATCTTCCTTTATGTCACTCAAAGTTACAATCTTGGAGTATGACTCTAAGAATTGTTTTGGAACGAAGTATGACTCATCTTCTTGATTTTAACCAATCCAACAATTCATGATCTCTCTTCTTAGCCATAACAATGCACTAAGACGTCCTCCGAGTATGAATTTGTGATATGGTTTCATAATCATTAAGATGATCATGAAATACGATACTAAAGTACTCTCCCATCCTTTTAGATTTGAGAAACTTTTATCTTTCTGCATAATTTGATTCTTCTCATTTGTTTTGTCATACATTGTAACCTTTCCAATGTTACAGAATTATACTTAACCTCATAAGTATAATCATATTTACTAATCTTTAGTAAATCATGACAAATCAATCTTTGTGGTGGACCTTGACCAGCGCACACCAAGTGTACCTAATTCCTTAGTCCTTCAATTGACTCACATATACATGTGATCAAAGAATTAGTCTTAATTTTCAAAGATGAAAATTCTCATTCATCATACAATACAACTTGTATGATTCCAAGTTTTTTTCCAATTGAAACTTGGGTGATGAAAAACTTTCTTCATTCGGTAAATTTAGACACTTCCACAAATGAAGGAATCAAATCCACTTTCCAATATTGCTATTACTGGAAACATATAAGCAACAATTTTCCACAGATGCCATTGTGAGGATATTTTTAAAATAAATAAAATTAAAAGCCTTTTTTCTCTTTTATTTTAAAACTTTGCGGAAAAACTTATCCTTACAATCCACATGAAAACCTTGTTATTATCTATTCATAAGCAATATATTATAACTCTTAAGCAACAGCTCAAAATTCTGATTACCGAACCATGCGATCGAAACCCACCTTCGCAATCAGAATCAACATATACTTACTTTAAGCTTCCTATTTGATTCTTAAAACATTAGCATGTGACCCATTCACATTATGTAATAAGAATCTCCAAATAGGAACTTAATAGAGTTAGACAGTGAACTTTACCCGAAGTAGAGTCAAACCTCTTGACTTGATCAACCTTATGACCTTTCAGTCGAACAGGGCAGCTTCGCAACCAATGCCCCTTCCTTTGGCAACAAAACACATGGACCCTTTGGTAATGGCACATGAGACTATCTTACACTTAGCCTTTCTCTTTACCATTTGGTCAACCGAGTTGACTATGGCCGATCCCTTTCCATTGGGAAGAGAAATCTTTTTTCTAGATATCCAATGCTACCATTGTCAATGTCCATTTAAGACTTGGTAAGTTTTTCTTTTAATCAAATTTGCTTTACTGGTGTTCCAAATCATTGCTGATTCCGCAACACCAAGAAAATAGATAACATTATTAAGGGTCATGTCACAGTCTGCCTCATAGTAGTCCCAAAGAGACTCACTATGTTACTAAGAGAGTGATTGAACATCCAACTTTCACGAGACTTTGACACCCAACTCTCCCGGCTTGTAAATATGTGACTTTATCTCCAAGATGTGAGCACACATAGACTTTTCTTGCCAATAGGGATTGAGTGAGTTTAAACTTTTCAAGAACTTGTGGGTGAGGGAGAATAATTGGAGGAGGTGGAGGAAGTGAAGCATGATGTTGAGGGACACCATCTTCAAGAGATTTGGGAAGATCATAGTTGTCTGAACCAGACATCTATAATGGGAGAAAATCAAGTTAGTTGATTCAAAGTCATTAATATAACACCCAATATGAAATATTAAGGCTAGGACCCAACACAATATTTTATAATTTGGAAGAGGGATGCCGTAATCCAAGCTATAAAATATTTGAAGGTAGGCGAATGACAATTCGCCAATTTCCACCATGAAAAACGAAATAATTTATTAGGTTTTAATTGGATTTGAAATTCCTAGATCCTATGAGATTCATTGAACTTTTCAATGGCATGTTTCAATCTCGAGTGTGCCCTCTCAAATTTTGTGACTGGGATGCCAAGGATCACAAAACAAGGTGTGAATAACCATACCAATTCACTTGGTGCCCTTAATATTATCACCCAATCAATGTGCCGGTTAACCACACACGCTCCATTGATCTATGACAAACATTAAGTCACCCTTCGTGATCCTTACTAGTCCAAGTTAGTGTGCCGGTTAACCACACACGCTCCACCAACGACTTGGTAAGGTACAAAGTGTGAATTCCATGGGTTAGCACCAAATTCACATATTTCCTAAAGTAACTAAGATTGGGAATTAAATAAAAAAATATTTAGTTACTTTATAATATTCATTATACTTTTGATGAGAATTTAAAGTCATTGTCCTACCCGTTCGGCTAACGACCCTCCACCGATCAAGCAAGCGGTGGGTGAGAGTGGACACCCATTAAGTCGCCATTTTATAGGCAACAACCTTATACCCACCTTATAGACCGGCTTCGTGAATGAGGCATACTAACGGTAAAACGACTTGTTCTTATACATATATATAATAATTAACCATTAATGTTATAAATAGTATAAGGGTTGAATTTTAACTATTAAAACTCTAAGGGTTGGAATTAAAGTTTATTAAAGTGTGTGAAACTTTTCCAAATTCCAAAACTTGAGGGAAAGTTTTGGAAACTATTCAAAACTAATTAATTCCATGATTTATGTGTTTAAAGTAGTTTTAATCCAAAAACTCTTCAAGTTCCATAACTTGAGGACAAGTTATGGAAGACTTTAAACTAATAAAAGAATTACTTTTCTTTATTTTATAACTTATGAAATTAATTAAGGTTACACTTTATTTATATATTTATAAATGAAGTGACTCTTGAACCTCCATAACTTAAGGACAAGACTCTTCATCTTTTGTAACCATCCAAAACTTTTCATTTCATAACTTATGAATTAAAGGTTCATAAAAATGAAGACTCTTCATTTTCATGTAACTTATGTGTTTTAAGTGTGTGTTAAAGAAAAGTGACCTTTGGATATCCATAACTTGAGGACAAATTATGGACTCCATTAAAACACATAAATGATCAAGAAAATAATTCTAAACAATTTCAGCAAATAATTCCTATCATCTTCTAAATTCATAAGAACATGAACATGATCATCAAAATTTCAAGAATTATATGAACACATAAAATCATGTAATTTTGATATATGCTATTGTAAATGGATTAGAACAACCATTACACCAACTAAAACAAGTTTTAAAACACCAAAACAGTTTAGGGTAATGTTTCTAGTCCATTTCCAACAGCAAAAGTCGAAATTCTGTATTCTGATCATTCTACTCGCCGAGTGCACGAACCTACTCGGCGAGTAGGATGAATTTTGCCTTGTACTCGGCGAGTCCCCTCATGGACTCGGCGAGTCCATCAGCCAGACAGCAACAATTTCAACTTTTTTCACTATTTTGCATCAAGTATCAAACAAGCAAGCCTAGGCTTTGATACCACTGTTGGGTTTTGAGCAATCTAACACTTCCTAAGTGTGCATGCAACCCTAATAAACATTGGATCTATGTTTGTCTAAATACATGCAAAATAATAATTTTCAAGGTTCATAACCTATCTAACATGGCATGGGGAACATTTCAACATAAAAGAGTTAGAAGAGATTACATACCTTTTTGATGAGTTTGGGTCTTAAGGAGTTTGAGGGCCAAGCACCAATAGTGTGAATGCCTCAAATGGAATCACAAAACACCACAAACTCTTGGAAAACTTTGAGAGAGTATACACACTTGTATTTTCGGCCAGACACAAGCACACACACACGAGTTCATTAGTTCACTAGTTCACTAGTTCACTAGTTGCCATTTCGTGCTCCATAAGCATGCTTATATAGTGTACATGATTAGGGTGAAACCCTAATAACCCATGACCTTTCCTTTTCCAAGGATCCATGGGTTAAAAGCTCCATGGATCATCCATGGACTTCCATATAAGCCTAGCCCATTAACAAATGAGTGTTAGCCCACACCATATAAAACAATAGCCCACAATTTAATTAGTCTTCCTTTTAATCTCTAAATTAATTCATAATTAATTTAAGACTAAGACTAATTAAATAATATAACTTCATATTAATATATTATAACTTATAATATATTAACAAACATATGTGTATAACTCTCATAAAATTATCCATAAATAGTTCGGGTGAGATGCAACCCAAATGGACCATGCCGATCGGGTCAAGTATATACCAAATAAGTTATGGACTTAGACACCTTATCCAACAGAATTATGGAGAGAAAGGATTAAATATGATTTATTAATATATTATGGGAATAATATATTAAAGGAGAAATCATATTGTTTAATTAATATTAGTCAATAATTAATTGGTAATTAGTTTTGTGACTGAAAGAGATTAATTAAACTTAAGGTACTGGAATTGCAATTATAAGATAATTGCAATTTGGGCCATGGATTGCCTTTTATTTTAAGGTGGACGAATTCTATGGGGGAAGCCCATATGAAATCGTCCAAGGCCTTATGGAAAGGGCTCCATGGGTTGCTTAGGGCTTAAGCAACTAAATTAGGGTTTCCTTGTTAGATAACCCTAATAGCCTCACTATAAATAGATCCCTTAAGGACCAAAAACATGGACAAGCATCTTGCTAGGGTTTTCACACGGTTTTGGCAGCCTCCATTGTCTCTCCTCTTCATCCTCTTGCTTATGGTGTTTGTAAGCCATTAGAGGAGTGACACTTGTGACTCTAAGCCTTCCAAGGTCAATTCAAGGAGGAATTGGGATTGTTATTGCTACATAACAATTAAGGTAATATCATAAACCTAATTATATGTTAATGTCGATTCCCATATGCTAGAATTAGGGTTTATAGTCTTGGATAACTTGCATGTATAATAGAGAAACCTAGATCCAAGCATTAGGGTTTGTATGAGCACATAGGATGTTCTTAAGACCAAAACCCATCATATATAATTATATAAGTAAGGTTTAAAGGACTTAGGACTGATAAATCACTTTATTTCTTGTTCCTTGTTTGGTTGTGGACTTAGAGTACCCTGTTATCTGCCCGAGTGTCGTTTGATCCTTAGTTATATATTATGTATGTATGTGTAGATATAAAAGTTTTTACCTCAGCTCCAACACCTTTGGGTAGTAAAGGTGTATAAACTTACTAAGTAATTCAAACAACATTACTAGAAAACTATAATAGGTATAGTTTAGAGGTATACTACTCACTATTTCTCGTATAATGAAATATACAAAGAGACTGCTTATACATGAGTCAATACTCACTTTAAATAGAAACAGATAGAGAATACTATAACGAGAAACAATACATACTATACACTATACAATAGAACATACTATGAAGAGAAACTAAGTGAACTTACACGATACTATACATGAGAATATACTATACAGACATTAGAATAAGATAACTAGAAAGTGACATACTATTTCCGGATACAACCTGACATTGTTGTATCATATTGTAACCAGAGTCTCCTGGAGGTAGAGCGGGCATCATGTGTATAGATCTATACGGGACATACACTCTCACACCCCGACTACTAGCTACAGTCCCAGCCGGTAAGGCCAAAGGGTGACAAAATGTCACCTCACTATATTATGACACCGAAAGGTCATCAGTTATTCAGTCGTCAATCAGCATGGTTACAAACGAGTTCACATCTAAACCTTTAATTAACCGACCAAGAATTAAAGGAAAAAAGACTCCCCAAGGTGTATAGTACATTTAATATAACCTGAAGTCTTTATTTTATTACTTTATAACCAGTAGTGTCACTACTGAGATAAAATATTGTTTTCGCTATTGCATTTACTTTGTGATGTTCTCACATAGATGATAACGTAAACTATATTTTTATAATGATAGCTTCACTAGGGAACACTCATACATTTACAAAAGAACAAACATACAAATAGTCGGGTCTTGGTAGAAGACTAATTTTCAGTAGAAAATATAGGATTTTCTCGGAAGTGAAAACATTTACAAACATATACATTACACTATTACAAACATTTTTATACAAACAACGACACTAAAATGCTTATGAACTCACTAGCTTTAAAGATGATAAACTCTTTCAAAATAACTTGTATTCTCAGCTCATCAGTAGACAGGTACCGAGGCCAAATTTTAAGGAGATGGAGCACATTCAAGACTCATCTTTTATTTTGGTTGATATTTTGGTGTCTTATAAACTATACATAACACTTGTATTAAATTATATTATTAATGCAATGGATGATGTTGTTGCTTGTTTACTATTATGCTTGGTTGTGATACTGTACATTACGTCCTCCGCCCCATAACGTTTTCGACGTTCCGGTTTTGGGGTGTGAAATAGGGGCCCCACTTTGCAGGATCGGATAGGAGAAGTCAGAACTTCATCAGGCAAAGGTGCGAGGTATGTACCCTTTTCCCTCCCTCCCTGCTTTGACTGTATTTAGTAGGCGTATCATTGGTTGTTATCTATGGTTGTGGTTGAGTTCCATGTATACCTTCAAGAAGCATTATATTGTAATGCCGCGATTCTCATGTATTGCTTAAGTAAGATTTTTTAGGTTAAGCTCTGCTCGACGAGTTGGTTGACCTACTTGTCGAGTAGCAGCGGGATGGGATCGCGTATTAAGTGACCTACTCGACAAGTCCATATTGGGACTCGACGAGTAGGAGCTGGAAGATGAAACCCTAAATCCCAGGGTTTTCACCCCTATTTAAAGGACCTTAGCCTCCCTTGGACCTCTTTACAGTTCCAAAGGGGTCCTTGAGAGTGTTATACGTGTGTGTGTGTGCCTTTGTGTGCGTGTTTGAAGCTTGGAAAGAGAATTTTGGAGGAAGAAAGCTAGGAGTGCAAATGAATTGAAGCAAGGAAGGTGTGGGAAGTCAGATTTACCTCAGCTAGCATCCTAGGGTTTTCAATGGATTTTGAAGTTGATAAGGTGAGTACGGATTAGATCTGGAGTCGTAACTTCAGATCTGGACCCTCCTTGGATTCTAGCAACATAAAGTTACAACTTTGGTCGTGATTGAGGTCCCCCTTGTGCATGAAGCCCCATTAAGAGCTCAGATTTGGCATTTGAAGCCTTTAAAGCCATGCATGCACGTAAAGTTTGCAACTTTACGTGATAAGCATGCCTTAGAAGCTTGGATCTGTGATTTGGAGCCACTGCATGGCTCAAAATGGATCTGTATGGAAACAGGACTGAATGGACTCAGCGATTCGCAAGGTTGACTCGACGAGTCACATGAACATGGTCGTGAACTCGACGAGTTGGATGAACAACTCGGCGAGTCTGATGAAGATTGTCATAAGACTTAACGAGTTGAAGAACCACTCGGCGAGTCGGATGAGTTTTAACTAGGATATGTTTGTGTGTACATCAGTCGAGTTGCAAGGAGGAAAATCGACGGGTGGCCTTAAGGTTTGATCGAGAATCGAAGGAACTTGACGAGTCGCCCCGATGACTCGGCGAGTTGGAATGTGCTTCAAGGGACTCGGCGAGTTGAGGTCAACATGGACTGTTGACCTTGACTGAGGACTTTAACTATGATCAGGGGTTGAGTAGTGGGTTATGTAGTACCTTATAAGGTTAAGGACTTATGGGTGTATTGTACTATGATCATAGGTGGTGGAGTCTATGTCGAGTGATACAAGAGTTGGAGTTTACCTTCCGAGTCAACATCTGCGAGGTGAGTTATCCTCACTATATCGATAGGGTCTACGGCACCAAGGCCGACCATTTAGTTGTTATTGTTATGGTATGCTACATGTGATTATGATCTACTTGATTGGAATCAGGGTGAAAGTATGTTATGCTTTTATGATCCGTAGTGATTGGTATGTTAGTGACCTGCTAGGTCGGTGTTCTAGAGAATTCTATGATTGATGATCAATGAGATAGATACGATAGATGTTTGTATATGCCAATATGTGATAGTTATACGCACATGGGTATTTGCTTGTTGGTTAGGTTGAGGCGGTCCTGCTTCGTGCTGAAGGCCAACATACCCTATGAGCGATCCGGGGGGACTGTAGGCCCACGTGGCAGACCAGTCATGCCGAAGGCTCGAGATAGATCCAGATAGACTATAGGCCCAGTAGGGCGGTCCAATCAAGCGGATGGTCCGGTATGCATGTTAATTGATTGATTGTTACTGATATGGTTTTGTTAGTGTGGTATTGGTATTTTGGGGGTAGCTCACTAAGCCCCCGGGCTTACAGTTTTCAGTTTATTGTTTCAGGTACTTCAGGAGACCATGGCAAGGCGAAGGCGTGACCATACCGCTCCTCATCCTTATGTTATGCTTTTGGGACACTCTGATGGATAATGATTTGAAAGCATTTTGTAAACAAATGTTTGTTGGTTTTTATTTATGATTAAAAAGTTTAAATTTGGTGTAAATTTTATGGATGTTACAAGTTGATATCAGAGCCTTGGTTTAAGTGAATTGGAGGAACACTCGTGTGAATCCAGTTTCAAATCAAGGAGATTTTCGGAATGTAAAATTTTAAAATGGTTTTCAAAATAAGGATGGAGGATGCAGAGGGTACGATTTGCCGGAGCCTGTAAGTAAACCCGAAAATACCATATAGTTATTTGATATTTTGATGTGTTAGAATAGCATGCTAGTGCTAGGCTAGGGATCTTTAGGAATCACATGATAGATTTGCCTGATTATATGATGCCTATTAGCCTAGAGTTTCTTGTATATGGAATTGACATCATAACTTTAGATGTTAAGTGTATGCACTACGACTGTATGTAGTCAAGATCTTATAGCCTGAGATGTCTGATTCGACCTTAGTGTAGGATCAGATATTCGAAAGTCTATCGGGTGCAGCGCTATGTGCCGCCAGCGTACACTGGCGCTGCAACGGCTACTGGAAGTTTCATAGATGTGTAAGTGGTACAGAACTGCAGGATTAGTTGCGAGATAGGTGATGTCCCATATTAGTGAGGGTTGAGCGCACATTATTTTGAGTATAGTATTAGGGCGTTGTGGTGATACTTGAGACAAATATGGGTAGGTGTGGAAGGTAGTATGGGCCCATACTACTGAAAGCACAGAACCTATACGCGTAGCAAGGAAGCCATGACCCCTAGGGATTGAGGGTATTGGTATCCCGACATTATATTGTTTATCTTACATATTGAATGTATTTGCAGTATGGTGGTGACGAGACGTTTTGCTGATGGATCCGGGTCGGGATCTGGGTCAGGATCGGGGACGGGAGACGGATAGTCAAAGGTGCTGATAGTGCCTGAGCCCGTGGTTCAGATTGGGACCGAGGAGCTGGATGCCAGGATCCGGGAGATTCTGCACGATGAGGTCGATGCGGCTTTCCGAGCACAGCTACAAGAAATATTTGGGTCGATCAAGACCGCAATGGTTGAGTATTTTGATGGGCGATATGCAGCTCTGGCAGAGACAGCAGCCGCTGCAGCCACTTCGGCTGTAACCGCAGCAGGGGTTGGAGGAGGAGCCGGCCGGGCTTTCCAGTACCGGGACTTCGATAATACGAAGCCCCAGACATTCGATGGTACACAGGATGCGATCAGGGCTATCCGGTGGTTGTCTAAAATGGAGGGCTGTTTCTTCACATGCTCATGTCCTACTGACCAGAAGGTTAGATGTGCACTGAACCTGCTTAGGCTCGGGGCAAAGGACTGGTGGAGATTGACGACAATTTCATAGTCTGATGATCAGCGGACTGCTATTTCTTGGCAGCAATTCTGGGATATGTTTCGCGCCCGCTATGTTCCGCGCGTAGAACGGGAGCGCCTTGCTCAGGAGTTTTTGACAATGAGACAAGATGGGGAGTATGTGATGGAGATTAACTAAATGTTTACTGAGAGGGTTATGTTTTGCCCGAAGTTTGCATCAGAGCAGTCTCAGATAACTCGTTATCTGAGTATCCTCAAGACGGATATACGGCAGTTTGCGGCTACACAGCGTTATGATTCCCTCCTGGATCTTCAGGAAGCCACGAGGCGGCGTGAGTTGGAGATAGAGCTACAGCTGAAGGAGCAACGTCAGGCACCGACACAGTCTCAGCTGGCGCCTAAGCGGCTAATACCCCTGATACACGGTCTGTAGGTCAGCAGAGCCGCGCTTGTGGAAAGTGTGGCAGGGTTCATTCAGGGGTTTGTCGAGCAGGAGGTGGATGCCACAAATGTGGCAAGGTGGGGCACTATGCCAAGGACTGCCGTCAGTCTGCCCCTCCCGCAGATATGAGGATTTGCTACCATTGTCATCAGGTTGGTCATGTGAAGACCAACTGTCCGCAGCTCGCCGCCAAGCCGGCGCAGGTTTCTGCGCCAGCTACTGGGAGGATTGGGGATGGGAGGCCAGTCAAGGTGGAGCCTCCGAAGGCTCAGGGTCGCGCCTTCCATCTCACGGCTGAGGAGGCCAAGGCAGCACTAGATGTGGTTGCTGGTATGTTTTTAGTAAATTCTTTGCCTGCTTTGGTTTGATTTGACTCGGGGGCGAGTCGGTCATTCATATCTCAGACTTTCAGTAGAGGGTTTAGTGTGCCGATGGATGATCTTGAGTGCTCGTTGCAGGTTTTTTATCGCCAACGAGCACGGGGTTTCTACTTCTTCAGTCTACCGGAGATGCGAGTTGAAGATTTTCGGGGTGTGCTTCCCGATAGATTTGATTCCTATTCCCATGGGGGATGTATGTGTGATTGTAGGGATGGATTGGCTTAGCTGTTTTGGCACCATGATCGACTGTGAGGGACAGCGGGTGGTGGTTTGAACCCCAAGTGGGCGAGAACTTGTAGTATATGGTGAGGGCACCAGGTTGGGATTAGGGTTTTGTCTGGCAGCCAGGGCTCGACAGTATATTCAGCACGGGTGTACCGGTTATTTGGCGTATGTGGTAGATACGCGGGTTAGAGAGCAACTGTCAGTTTTAGAGGTCCCGGTCGTTAGAGAGTTTGCTGATGTGTTTCTGGAGGAGTTACCCGGAGTGCCTCCGGAGAGGCAGGTTGAGTTCAGGATTGATCTAGTGCCAGGTGTGGCCCCTATCGCTAAGGCGTCATACCATCTGGCACCGCCTGAGATGCAAGAGCTTGTTGGATTAGTGTCTAAGTCCATAACTATTTTGGTATGTACTTGAACCGATGGTGCATGGTCCTGTTGGGTTGCCTTCACCAAAGCAACTTGATAGGATGAATTATGGAGAGAAAGGATTAAATATGATTTATTAATATATTATGAGAATAATATATTAAAGGAGAAGTCATATTGTTTAATTAATATTAGTCAAGAATTAGTAAGAATTAAGTTTGTGACTAAAAGACATTAATTAAACTAAGAGACTAGAACTGTCAATTGTATGATAGTTAAATATTGAGCTATTGGACTCCATATTAAAGGGGTGGACGAATTCTGTGGGGAAACCCATTAGAAATCGTCCTAGGCCTTTAAAGGAAGGAGCCCATGGGTTGCTTACGGCTTAAGCATCCAAATTAGGGTTTCCTTGTTAGATAACCCTAATAGCCTCACTCGTTAAAGAACCCTTATGCCCCAAAAACGTGGTGAACTAGTTGATTAGGGTTTCCACACGTTTTGGGCAGCCTCCTTCTCTTCTCTTCTTCATCCTCTTGGTCTTGGTGTTTCTGAACCATTAGAGGAGTGACATTTGTCACTCTAAGCTTTCTAAAGTCATTACAAGAAGGATTTGAGATTGTTATTGCTACATAACAATCAAGGTATGATCTAAACCTTTATTTATATGTTATATTGATTATCATATGCTAGATCTAGGGTTTATAGTCTTGGATGAATTACATGTACAATAGAGAAACCTAGATCCAAGCATTAGGGTTTGTATAAGAACATAGGATGTTCTTATGGATAAAACCCATCAGTGGTACCAGAGCCTTGATTGGTTTCTATTGTGTTGATGCCTTGTTAACTTGTTTATGCTTGAAAAATTCGATTTTGGTGAGTCTGCCTGATGAACTCGGCGAGTCCCATGGTGGACTCGGCGAGTAGGCTCCTACTCGTCGAGTCCATAGGGGTACTCGGTGAGTTCGAGCGTCAGAAAGAGGGGATTTCGGGATTTCTAGCTGTTTTTCTCATGGATACTTGCCTTATCTATTTTAAGTCATTAAAATCCGATTTTATACATATTTATGAGTATATCCTTGATTAAACAAAAGATAATTACCAATTGATTTGATAATAACTTCCTTATATGATTATAGTTGATTATTTATATTAATTGGGTAACTTATTTTGCAAGAAATTGAAATTAGGTCAAATATAGATAATGATAAAATTAATTGTTTAATTTATATTATTTGTTATTTGATCCTTGTGTTATGAAAAATTTCAATTTTCCCTTTTAGATTTTATAGTTTAAATTTGAACTCAAAAGTTTTGTTTTGAAATTTAAATAGTTGAAACCCTAAGGTTTTGAAAAGGTTTCAAAACTTGCCCTCAAGTTTTGGAATTTAAATTTTGATTAAAAGTTTAATTTTGATGTATATTTAATTTCTAAACCCTAATGCTTTTAAATGTTTCAAAAACTTGCCCTCAAGTTTTGAAATTTAAAAGTTGATTAAAAGTTTAATTTAGGAATGTTAAATTCTAAAACCCTAGTGATGTTTTGAAATGCTCATATCACACCCTTATGGTTTTATTAATTAATTAAGGTGTATAATTAAAAGAGGTTTAATAAATTCATAAAGTTTTGGTTTACAATTTAATTGAATTAAAAGTATAATTGTTAAATTTGACCACCTAGTATTTTAAAAGTGTAAAATACACCCTATACTATATATAACATTAAAAATCTAACATTATATATATATGTATGAGTAAAAGTCAGTCCTACCGTTAGTAGGCCTCATTCACGAAGCTGGACTATAAAGGGTGTTTAAGGAAATTGCCAATAAAATGGAGATTGAATGGGTATCCACTCTTACCCACCGCACTCTTGACTAGTGGAGGGTCGTTAGCCGAACGGGTAGGATAGGACAGAACCTTCCATTATAAGTATAATGAAGTACAAAAGTAACTAAATGTTTTACAAATTCCCAATCTTAGTTACTTTAGGCAAAAGTGAATTGATGCAATTCCATGAAATTACACTTTGTGCCCTTGCGAAGACGTTAGTGGAGCGTGTGTGGTTTACCGGCACACTAAATGGTTCTAAGCAAAGGTAGCAAAGGGTGCCTCAATGTTTTTCATAGTTCGGTGGAGCGTGTGTGGTTTACCGGCACATCGAATAGGTGATTGTAACATGTGAGGGCACCATGTAAGTTTGCATGGTTATTCACACCCGCTTTGTGATCCTCGGCATCCCAGTCACAAACTAGAGGGGCACATCGAGATTTAAAAATGCCATTGAAATGTTCAATGAATCTCAAAGGATCTAGGAGTTTTCATAGATTTAAAAAACTTAAATTTCTTTTTCGTTTTTCGTTGGTGGAAATTAGTGAATCGTCATTCACTTACCTTCAAATATTCTGCAACTAGATTACGACATCCATTTTCTAGGTTTAGCGTATTGTGTTGGGTCCTAGCCTTAATATCTCATTTGGGTGATTTATTAAGGACTTAATCAATCAACTAACTTGAATTTATTTTCTCCCGTTTTGTAGATGTCAAAGTTCGACAACTATGGTCTTCCCAAATCCCGTGGAACCAGCATTCCACATGAAGATGATATTCCACGATTCGATCGAGGAACAAGATATCATGCTTCACTTCCTCCACCTCCTCCAATCATTCTCCCTAACCCACAAGATCGAAGAATTGAAAGGTTCAATGTCACTAAAGCCCTATTGGAAATGAAACATGAAGATAGTAAACCCGTGTGTGCCCACGTTCTAGGAATGAAATCACACATCGATAGGTTGATAATGTTGGGTGTGTCATTCCCTGAAAAGTTGGATGTGAACTGGGTTCTGCAGTCACTTCCCGAATCATATAATGAGTTCAAAAGAAATTATTATATGATGGATCATGACGAAAACCTCATTGACCTAACTTACATGCTCATTGCTGCTGAATCAGAAATGATTTGGCAAATCAATGGAGCGTATTTGTTGGGAATGTCAACCAACCATGCTTCCGAGGACGTTCTAGGAGAATCGACCTGCGTTTGCTGCCAAGAGAAAGGGCGTTGGATACAAGTCTGCCCTAAGAGCCTGAAGAGTCCAGAAGATGGGAGAGTCAAAGAGTATGGCTGCGCTTCAGGTAAAATCCACTATCTAACTCCATTAAGTTCCTATTCGTTGATTCTTAATAAATGATGTGATAAGATTGCATTTGAATGTTTTGCAGGATCAATGAAAACAGAGGAAGCTTGATGGAAAAGCAAGATGAGTCTAATCACAAAGAAATGGATCTCGATCGCATGGACTTGAAGATTAGATTTTGAGCTTAGAAAGTTATGATAGAGTTGTTAGGAATTTTTCTACATAGTTTTCAGTTAATTTTGCATTGTAAGGACAAAATGTTTTCTGATGCTTTTATGAATAAAATAAATTTTGATTTGACTCATTTATTTATTTATTTATTTCCTTGTAATGAAATCGTTAAGAAAAATTGATGTTTGCATATTTCCACAACGAATGGATATGATTCTTAATGATGTTAATAGCGGAAATGTCAAGAATTTACCAAATAGAGAGAGTTTCTCATTGCCCAAGTTTCAATTGGACAGAAACTTGGAATCATGCAACTTGGTTGCACAATGAATGAGAAATTTCATATTTGGAAATTAGACTAAATCGTTGACAAAGTGTCAAGTGAAGGACTAGGAGATTGAGTACACAAAGTTGTGTGTTGATCAAGTCCACCACAAGGGTAACAAAGATATTCGTCATGATTTACTAAAGGAATAGTAAATATGATTATACTTATAAGATTAAGTGTAATTTTGAATTGATTGAAAAAGGTTTAAATCAATAGCAGAACGAATAAAAGAATCAAGTAGGCAGAAAGATAAAAGTTTCTCTATTCTAAGAAGAAGGGAGAGTGCCTTTTATACTTTATGATATGTCTTAATGATTAAGAACCATATTTCAATTGATCGTCTAAAATAAGTCTTAGTATAAGTGTATGTATAAGAAGAGGAATCAAGAATTGAAGAAATGGTTAAATCAAGAAGTCAATCATACTTCATTCCAAAACAAGTCTTAGAGTTAAGATTGTAATATTGAGTGACAAGTCTTAAGAAGTTTTATAACATTCATCAAATGTAGAATTTGGAAAAAGGTTTTCCTATTCTTGCACATTTGAAATTGGAAAGTTGTGATGTCTTGGATAAGACAAAGACCAACTAGAACCAATTTTATGAAATGTTTTGTCTTGATAAAGGTTGCACTAACTCTTGAATATTTGTTTTTCAAGAAATGTTTATTGACAAAAGAATCTTATATGTCAAGGAGTCAGTGGAAGTCTTAATGGTCTTGAAAGTTTTCAAGAGCAAATCAAGAATAAACCTTATCGATCATCACTAGCACATGAGTAGAGGTTTACAACCTATCGTGTTGACATTACCTTGTTTCTGCGTCGTTCCAATCGAGTTAATTATGCATGTGATTCCTATGAGTTCTCATTTGAACACATAAAAAGGCAAGGACCTTGATCAATTGAAAGTACATTTATGGGAAAGGGTGAGCTGCTTAACTACTTGGAAGACATGGTGGGCAGCCGTGTTACCATAAGGCAAGAAATAAAGATTTAGAAGTTCGGTCCATATGAGTTTGAATTTGTCGTAGACTTTGTTTTTGACAAATTCACATGGATAGGAACACATACACCATTAAAATCTATGTGTCATAAGATTCCCTCCTTCATGAAAAATGAGTGTGAGGAAATGCTTTCACTAAGGAAGATTTTAAGAAGATAGTGATTTTGAAAATTGTATTCTCGAATTCGATTATGGTTACGGTATCCCTTTCCATGATTCGAATTGTGAGATTTGGCGATTAGTCTTAATTGTTTAGACACACATGTGAGCTATATAAAGGAAAGGTGTATAAGCTTAGATAAAGGATTATCAAAGCATTAGGTATTAGAAATATGAACTTAAAGAAATTCAATAGGCATTGTTTTTCTAAAAGTTAAGTTGTTTCTGAATACATGTCAAAGATAGTGGGAGCATAAGTGTTATGTTTGTAATAATCATCGTGATAGTGGGAGCATAAATGTTATGATTGCATGATTATTAAGGCAAGTATTGCAATTTAGCAATATTAATTATAAAAAACAAGATTCATACTTTGCAAAGTTGTAAGGGTTGAATAGTTGTTTTGCATAATTAAGGGAGAGAATATTATGCTTCATTTCAAAAAATAAAGGCTTAGGTTGTGGAATATTAATATTTTTAATCAAGGATACATAGTGTGTTCTTAAATTTCGATTATGATTACAACATTCCTATTCATAATTCGAATTATAAGAACGTAGCACATAAAATATTATGGCAGAAGCTTGATAAAATATCAAATCTTTATGTAAGACATTATGCATCGTGTCCCACACGCTTCGGGTATAGGATCGATTGCAAATGCTATAATATTTGACCATTCTAAAATTTTCCAAATGTCTAGCGCATTTAGAGGGAAAAGGACAAGAA
The DNA here is from genome assembly GCF_002870075.4 of Lactuca sativa. NCBI lineage: Eukaryota > Viridiplantae > Streptophyta > Magnoliopsida > Asterales > Asteraceae > Lactuca > Lactuca sativa. The sequence goes on from NC_056627.2 coordinate 52,096,815, forward strand.
TCGGTTTTGACTAAGTTAAACAAATATCAAAGGACAATCCAAAGTTCGTCGAGGATTGGTCGCTTGTGAGTAGTTGGAAGTATAGTATTGGATGGACCATATTGACATTATTATGAATAGAAAAGGTTCTATTACGAATGAGTTGTCATATGGAAAATATGGAAACGTTTCCACTTTGGGAGTTGGTTATTGAAAGTCTGTGTCTATATTAGAAACTTTTATGCAAAAGGATGTTCAAAGGAATGTACTTTGAGTGAGAGACATCACATCTAAGGAATTGTAACAATCTTCGATAGAGGACTTTGTAATTTCATTGGCAATAGTCATTGTGACTTTTGTGCTATGACATTACGAAAGGATCATTGCATAAAATGTTAGAATATAGCATATTCTATAAGTGTCAAGAATTTGATATTCTTTCACTTATGAAAAAGGATTAAGAGTTATGAATGAGTATGATTGGTAATGTGTTCATTTGATCTATTTCACAAATTAAGAACCGTAGGTAAACATTATGTGCATGCTAGGGGCATGGGACAAGTGTAGTAATAATTCAAGTAAGAAGTTGATTACCCGAAACAACAAATAATGAGTAATCGATATGGTGATAAATAAAAGGTTTTTTATTTATACTCAAAGGTTTGAGGCCATATGGGATTAGTATTATTCTTGTGTTTCACTTTGCATGTTTTGAATTCCTGAATAATTTAATTTGCTTAGAACAAGTCAAATTATTCGAACGAGCCACAGTCGTTCATATGTTGGAAGTAGATATGAATGAAGATTCTCATGAATTGGTGTGTGGATTGTCTAAAGAGTATTAAACATAAGCAAATGTTTGCTGCAACGTTCATGAGTGCTTATGAATATGATTTGAGCATTGGATTAAACCCACGCTCACTTGGATCACTTCATGGATTTTATCACTAGTGATTGGTGAGACGATAACATCTTATATTCTTGAAACCGAGATGTGTGAGTTGTATCTTGCGAGTCGGTTGCACATTGATAATATCTAAACGCACCAGTAACTTAGTGTTATCAAACATATTGTTGTGTGTGATTCGGTGAGTGAGTGCAAGTGAGCATTGAGTCAAAGTTTATCCGTTCCATTTATTCAAAGTAGGATAAAAGCGATATCTGTAGGCCCCTCGATGATTTAGTGATGGCACCTAAGCGCTTGGCCAAGCCGAGACTAAATTGATGTTTTCAATTTTAGTCTGTTGTCAGTCGTCATAAATCTGAATTTGGGAAACAACACATAGACAAAGAGAATGATTTAGTTCCATGTCTCAGTCTATACGATATCTAGAAGGGTGGAATATATGATCCCTTATCTAAAGGACACGCGTATTTGATATGATCAGAGTTGACAGCGGCTTTGGAAAGCTACGATTGCAGATCAGGATCTGAAGTTATACACAGAATAGTTATTAGACTTATCCAAGTAGGAGACTGTTGGACTAGTGTCTAAGTCTATAACTATTTTGGTATGTACTTGACCCGATGGTGCATGGTCCTTTTGGGTTACCTTCACCAAAGCAACTTGATAGGATGAATTATGGAGAGAAAGTATTAAATATGATTTATTAATATATTATGAGAATAATATATTAAAGGAGAAGTCATATTGTTTAATTGATATTAGTCAAGAATTAATAAGAATTAAGTTTGTGACTAAAAGACATTAATTAAACTAAGGGACTAGAACTGTCAATTGTATGATAGTTGAATATTGAGCTAATGAACTCCAGATTAAAGGGGTGGACGAATTCTATGGGGAAACCCATTAGAAATCGTCCTAGGCCTTTAAAGGATGGAGCCCATGGGTTGCTGAGGGCTTAAGAATCCAAATTAGGGTTTCCTTGTTAGATAACCCTAATAGCCTCACTATTTAAAGAACCCTTATGCCCCAAAAACGTGGTGAACTAGTTGATTAGGGTTTCCACACATTTTGGGCAGCCTCCTTCTCTTATCTTCTTCATCCTCTTGCTCTTGGTGTTTGTGAACCATTAGAGGAGTGACATTTGTGACTCTAAGCTTTCTAAAGTCATTACAAGAAGGATTTAAGATTGTTATTGCAACATAACAATCAAGGTATGATCTAAACCCTTGTTTATATGTTATATTGATTATCATATGCTAGATCTAGGGTTTATAGTCTTGGATGAATTGCATGTACAATAGAGAAACCTAAATCCAAGCATTAGGGTTTGTATGAGCACATAGGATGTTCTTATGGATAAAACCCATCAGAGCTATCATCTCAGTTGCAGGAGCTGCTGGGTAAGCAGTTTATTCGTCCGAGTAGTTCACACTGGGAGCACCGATCCTTTTCCTTAGGAAGAAGGACGGTTCGCATAGGATGTGCATTGACTAAAGGGAGCTGAACAAGTTAACGGTGAAGAACCGTTATCCACTCCCGAGGATAGACGATATGTTCGATCAGCTGTTGGGTGCATCTTGGTTTTCCAAGATTGATTTGAGATCAGGATATCACCATGTCAGGGTTAGGGAGGAAGACATGGAGAAGACCGCGTTTCGGACTCATTATGGTCATTATGAGTTCGTGGTGATGCCGTTTGGGCTCACCAACGTGCCGACAGTGTTCATGGATTTGATGAACCGGGTCTGCAGACCGATGCTCGATCGCTCGGTCATTGTGTTCATAGATGATATCTTGGTGTATTCCAAGACCCGAGAGCAATGTTAGGAGAATCTCAGGGAGCTGCTGGAGGTTCTGATACGGGAACGGTTGTACGCCAAATTCTCGAAATGCGAGTTTTGGTTACGAGAGGTCCAGTTCCTCGGACATCTCGTTAACCAAGAGGGTATTTTGGTCGATCCGGCCAAGGAGGAGGTGGTTATGCAGTGGGAAACTCCGAAAAATCCCTTAAACATCTGGAGTTTCTTAGGTTTAGTAGGGTATTATCGGAGATTCATTCATGATTTCTCCAAGATTATCGTACCCCTCACTCGTCTAAAGAGGAAGGGGGTGGATTTCCGGTGGGGCCCTGAGCAGCAGAGGGCATTTGAGCCCCTGCGGCGATGTTTATGCGAGGCGCCAGTGTTGACACTCCCCGATGGAGTTGAGGATTTTGTGGTATTTTATGATGCGTCCATCACAGGCTTGGGGGCAGTCCTCATGCAGAGGGGACGAGTGATAGCTTATGTATCGAGGTAGTTGAAGCCGCATGAGACGAGATACCCCACGCACGATCTGGAGTTGGGAGTGGTGGTCTTCGCTCTCAAGATTTGGAGGCACTATCTGTAAGGGGTCCACTGTACTATATACACGGATCACAAGAGTTTGAGACACATCATGGATCAGCCGAACCTGAACATGAGGCAGCGCAGGTGGCTGGATGTGGTCAAGGACTATGATTGTGAGATCCTTTACCACCCTATTAGAGTGAATGTGGTTGCGGAGGCTCTGAGCCGCAAGTCAGTTGGGTCCCCTACTCCATCCAGGTGTATGAGGATAGCGGTGGATTCCCTGTTGGTGGGTTTGGTCAGGCATGCTCAGATTGAGGGTATGAGACTGGAGAACTGGAAGATGGAAAGGCTTAAGGGCAAAAGTGCCTGGTTCATTCAGGATAGCCGCAGATTGTTGACCCGTTACGGTCGGGTTTAGGTTCTGATGCCCGGAGGGGTCCGACAAACAGTGATGGAGGAGGCTCATAAGTCTCGTTTTTCTATTCACCCGGGAGCCACCAAGATGTAACGTGATTTGATTTCGAGTTATTGGTGGCCTGGTATGAAGCGAGATATCGCTTGGTTTGGTGAGAGGTGCTTGACCTGTAGGATGGCCAAGGCCGAGCATCAGAGGCCGCCTGGTAAGCTGCAGCCTCTGGAGATTCCCATTTGGAAATGGGAACGAATCACGATGGATTTCATCACGAAGTTGCCAAAGACGGCAAGGGGATTCGATGTTGTATGGGTCATCGTGGATCGATTGACCAAGAGTCCCCATTTCCTAGCCATACGGGAGAGTTCGTCGGCAAAGAAGTTGGCCGACTTGTACGTCTGCGAGATTGTCTCTTGCCATGGGGTCCCAGTATCCATTATTTCCGATCGAGATGTTAGGTTTACTTCACGTTTTTGGCAGAAGTTCCATGAGGAACTGGGTACGTGGCTGCATTTTAGTACGGCGTTCCATCTGCAGACTGATGGGTAGAGTGAGCAGACCATCCAGACCCTCGAGGATATGGTGAGGGCATGTGTCATTGATTTCGGTGGGAGTTGGGTTTCCCACCTACCGCTTGTAGAGTTCGCCTTCAACAAAAACTATCATTCCAGTATTGACGCCCCGCCTTTCGAGCTGTTGTATGGGCGGAAGTGTAGGACCCTAGTCTGCTGGGGCAAGGTTGGGCACAAGGTGATGGGTCGAACAGAGGTAGTTCTGCAAACTACCGAGATGATACAAGAGATTAGACAGCAACTACAGACTGCTCAGAGCCGGCAGAAAAGTTATGCAGAACGATGTCGATCTGAGCTGGAATTTCAGATGGGTGACATGGTTCTCCGCTTCAGGAAGAGGGGAAAATTAGGTCCCCGTTGCATTATACCATTCAGGATTGTTGCCAAGGTTGGCAAGGTGGCTTATAGGCTAGAGCTTCCGGATGAGCTCATCCGGATCTACAACACGTTTTATGTTTTGCAATTGCGAAAATGCGTTATGGACTAGGTGGCAATGGTATCATTGGATGACATTCAGGTCGATGAGCTCCTGAACTATGTGGAGAGGCATGTGGCTATTTTGGAAAGAAAGAAGAAGATTCTGCGGAACAAGGAAATACCCTTGGTAAAGGTATAGTGGGAACATCGGAGGGGATCCAAGTGGAGATGGGAGCAGGAGGAGGAGATGCGCAAGCATTACCCGACATTGTTTATTCCAGCGGACTTCGAGGGAGAAGTCTAGTTCAATTGGGGGAGAGTTGTAACGTCCCGATTCTCAAGTATTGCTTAAGTAAGATTTTTTTGGTTAAGCTCTACTCGACGAGTTGGTTGACCTACTCGTCGAGTAGCAGCGGGATGGGATTGCGTGTTAAGTGACCTACCTGATGAGTCCATATTGGGACTCGGCGAGTAGGAGCTGGCAGATGAACCCCTAAATCTCGGGGTTTTCATCCTTATTTAGAGGGACCTTAGCCTCCCTTGGACCTCTTTACAGTTCCAAAGGGGTCCTTGAGAGTCTTATACGTATGTGTGCCTTTGTGTGGGTGTTTGAAGCTTGGAAAGAGAATCTTGGAGGAAGAAAGCTAGGAGTGCAAAGGAATTGAAGCAAGGAAGGTGTGGGAAGCTGGATTTACCTCAGCTAGCATCCTTTGGAGGTATCAAAGTGTCATCTTTACTTCCATGTTTCCTTTTTGTTGAGTTTCTAGGGTTTTTAATGGATTTTGAAGTTGATAAGGTGAGTATGTGTCACACCCCAAAACCAAGAACGGCGGAAACGTTCTGGGGCGGAGGACGTCATGTACGGTATCACAACACAGTAAATGTAAATAAGCAAACAACATCATCCATTGCATTAAATATATAATTTTAAAACATTTAAAAGCATTTCAAAGGTTAATTAAAGGGGTATGAACTCACTTGTGGTGAGTGGTTTGAATTGTAGTGTCGGATACCGTGCTAGGTGGCAAACGGAGACTTGTTCACACGCACGAGCCTAGTTATCATATAATGAGCATATATATAACTAATTAGCCAAATATAAGTTGGGACACTTAGGAACATGCAAACACTTTGTATAAGTGTTATAGGTCCTAATGGTTGCATCTAAGTTGTTATGGGACAAGGCTAAAGGGGTTTAAAGCTTCCAAGAACCTAGAATAAGAGTTTACTACCCAACAAACGCCACCCTTGGAGTTTACGGTCGTAAACCCTTGAGTTTACGGCCGTGAACTCCAATCTTGGTGGTTTTGGGTGTTTTAAGGTGCTAAATGAATTCTAGAATAAGCCTAGCTTGGTGGTTTAATCCTTTGGGTAGTTTAGGGCATAGATTATACTCCTTTGAGGAGTTTACGGCCTAAAGACCATATCCCTTAGATTTTACGGCCGTAAACTCTCATGGGATGGATGTTTTAATTCTTTTAAGTCTCTTGCACAAGTAGGATAATTTCTAGGCTTTTGTTTAAGGCTAAGGGGGACTTTAGGCACACTTTGGTGCCTTTACTTGGAGTTTACGGCCCAAGAGCATTTCTTGGCCGTAAACTCCCTTTTATGGATGATTTTGATGTGTTTTAGTCCCCATTTTAGCTACAAGTATTTGAGGGTAATAGTCTAAAGCCTTAGGGGGTGATTAGGGCTCATTATGCCCTTGAAAATGGTGTTTACGGTCCAAGAAATTCTTGGGCCGTAAACTCCTAAAACTTGGTGTTCTTGATTGATTTCTAGCCTCAAATGATCCTACATATTATGCTAAACTAGTTGCCTAACAAGGAATTGGGACTAGATAGCCTTAAAGCTCCATTTTGGAGTTTACTCCCCAAGAACGTTCTTGGGCGGTAAACTCCCGGATCTCACATATATGACATACAATCTATGTGAATAAGCATAAAACAAACATTATAACACAACTAGAGAAGTGTACTCACGATTTGGGATGAAAACCCGAAGATCCGTGAGAGAGAATATGGCTTTTCTCTAGTTGGAAATGTGAATAATGAATGAATTTAGTTCAGAAATATATTTATAGTCCTGAAATATTTTGGCAGAAAATATTTTTATTCTGGAATTGGACTCTAACATTATGAAGTGTTGAAATGCTCAAGTTTCACAAACCTATGAACATCCACTCTCCTGATATCTCCTTAAACGTAAACCCTAATGTACACAACTTATTCGGACAAGTATGAAATTCATTGAAACTGGACTAGCTTCTATTGAATAGATAATGTTCGTACAAAATGGAAATTCCGGGTTGTCACAGTATGGGTTAGATCTGAAGTTGTAACTTCAAATTCGGACCCTCCTTGGATTCTAGAAACATAAAGTTATAGCTTTGGTCGTGATTGAGGTCCCCCTTGTGCATGAAGCCCCATTAAGAGCTTAGATTTGGCATTTAGAGCCTTTAAAGCCATGCATGCGTGTAAAGTTTGAAACTTTACGTCATAAGCATGCCCTAGAAGCTTGGATCTGTGATTTGGAGCCACTACATGGCTCAAAATGTATCTGTATGGAAAAAGGACTAAATGGACTCGGCGAGTCGCAAGGTTGACTCAACGAGTCGCACGAAGATGGCCGTGAACACGACAAGGGATGAGCAACTCGGCGAGTCCGATGAAGATTGCCATAAGACTCGACGAGTTGAAGAACAATTAGGAGAGTCGGATGAGTTTTAACTAGGATATGTTTGCGTGTATATCCGTCGATTTACAAGGAGGAAAATCGATAGGTGGTCTTAAGGTTTGATCGAGAATCAAAGGAACTCGACGAGTCACCCCGATGACTGGGCGAGTTGGAATGTGCTTCAAGGGACTCGGCGAGTAGCCGAGTGTACTCGGCGAGTTGAGGTCAACATGGACTGTTGACCTTGACTGAGGACTTTGACTTTGATCAGGGATTGAGTAGTGGGTTATGTAGTACCTTATAAGGTTAAGGACTTATGGGTGTATTGTACTATGATCATAGGTGGTGGAATCTGTGTCGAGTGATCCGAGAGTTGGAGTTTACCTTCCGAGTCAACATCTGCGAGGTGAGTTATCCTCACTATATCGATAGGGTCTACGGCACCAAGGCCGACCATTTAGTTGTTATTGTTATGGTATGCTACATGTGATTATGATCTACTTGATTGGAATCAAGGTGAAAGTATGTTATGCTTTTATGATCCGTAGTGATTGGTATGTTAGTGACCTGCTAGGTCGGTGTTCTAGAGAATTCTATGATTGATGATCAGTGAGATAGATACGCTAGATGTTTGTATATGCCAATATATGATAGTTATACGCACATGGTTATTTGCTTGTTGGTTTGGTTGAGGTGGTCCTGCTTCGTGCTGAAGGCCAGCATACTCTATGAGCGGTCCGGGGAGATTGTAGGCCCATGTGGCAGACCATTCTTGCCGAAAGCTCGGGATAGATCCAGATAGACTGTAGGCCCAGTAGGGCGGTCCAGTCAGGCTGATGGCTCAGTATGCATGTTAATTGATTGATTGTTACTGATATGGTTTTGTTAGTGTGGTATTTGTATTTTAGGGGTAGCTCACTAAGCCCTCAGGCTTACAATTTTCAGTTTATTGTTTCAGGTACTTCAGGAGACCATGGCAAGGCGAAGGCGTGACCGTACCGCTCCTCATCCTTATGTTTTGATTTTGGGACACTCTGATAGATAATGATTTGAAAACATTTTGTAAACAAATGTTTGTTGGTTTTTATTTATGATTAAAAAGTTTAAATTTGGTGTAAATTTTATGGATGTTACATATATGACATCAACATGCCATGGATTTTGGTGGGATAGTGCAAGGTCGTTTCTTTGCATGTCTTGGAGTTTTCAGTATGTGCGTGTCATTTTGGGTATGGTCGGGATTGGTTCAAGGGCTTGTACGAGGGAATTATGACTAGGTTCCGGTAATCTTAGCTATCATGTTTGGAAAGGCTTCTGAGGTTGTCAAGGGAAGAGATAGTTATTGTTGAAGTTTTGATTGGAACATCCGACCTTTGGACTTCGAGACCTGAGTGCGTGTTGGGATTAAAACCCTAATTGTGATTTGATGAACAAGATGCGGAAAATAAGAACAAACACAAATAATGAAGATTATGTCGAATGATCACTCGATTTATTGAATTGTGAGGAACGAATTACACTTAAGAAATAAGAATCTAACTCTACAAGAAACCTCACGTGGCGGCTACATTTTGCCACACTCTTAACCCTAATAATGAATAATACATGACTATTTATAGGGAAAAGACAAGTCTTGGGCTTTTAACCTAGAATTCATCAAAGGGGCCCATTGCCATCATCCATGGAGTGCTTTGAAACCCTACAATCTCCCCCTCAAAGTATGGAATGGATGACAATGCTTTAACTTCCAAAACAAGCATCTAGCAAATAAAAAGATCTGCAACGAGGAATATATGAAGCAATCCACGAATCTTGATTCTTCAATGGTCTTCAAACACGGGCTCTAGGATATATAAATCAAGCACTGAAGTAATGTCTTTAAACTTCATTTTCGAATGTAATCCCAAAGAATCTTCATGAAAACCAAACCCGCCATAAAACCCATCTCAGAACAAAGAAACTGAATCACTTCTTGTCTTTGAAGAGCTCCCCCTCCAAGTCACAACGATCTTCAAATAAGCTAATGATATAAGCCATCAAAAAATATCATGTAACAACCCAAACTTTAAGATTCGTAACGCCACTTGATCGAGAAAATACAAGAAGTCGGAGATATAACAAGTCCTTAGCAGAGCTCGATGAAGAACTCTTGCTGTAAAGGATACTTCTCTGTAAAAACCTTAGTAGAGCTCGATGAAGAACTTCTGTAAAAAAGCTACCTTCATAATTCTCCCACAAGCTTTATCTAAAATCTTCAACTTTGACAAGTCATAAATCCAATTTCGAATGGCCATACCAAATTCTCCCCCGATTTATAATCAAAAACATGATTATAAAGCCTTCAAATGGTCATGAGAATGATCTTGAATGGATAAAAATTTACTATGCTCCCCCGCGACAAAAAGATATAAAAAAAATCCAGAAAAATCGTGAAAACTTGACGTTAAAAAAAAAACGACTTTCCGAACCGCCAAGACTTGATGGAATCTTTATTTTGCTGTTCACGAAAAAATATGAGCGTTGAAAAATCCAAAACTGTTCACCAGCCCTTAAAATTGCAAACTTTTCTGAAATATAGACTGAAACTGTCACTTTGCTGAAAGTCAGGGGACTAGATAGAAATTCTGCATCAATTTCTCCTTGATTTGTAACAATTTCTGAATTTTAGCCAAAATTACCAAGCTGTGAAAACAACAGGTACCAAAAGTGTCAGATCATTGAAGCTTCAGGGAGCAAAAATGAAACATTACTATCTTCTTCCCCAAATTAGACGCTGATAAAAGGAATGCGCGACTGGAACAAGTGCTAGACCCCAAAATCTAAAACACGCAGATCACACTTTCGTTTCAAGCACAACCAACCGAACCAAGGTTTGTTTCAAGATCGCCATCTATTCACGCGAACCGAACGTTCGGTTCGTTTCTTATTCCAAATCAAGCTTCATCAGGCAAAACTCCTTTCGCTTTCGGTTCATCCTTCGTTCGCTCCAACCATTAACAACCGAACCCAGCTTAAACACGCGAATCCAAGATAGAGGTTCGTTCCAATTCCGTTGATTATACCCCAAGGCGAGTCTCCATTCCCAGTTCGCTTATTGTTCTCACTCTACATTCGCTTCAAGCCCTTTCGTTCCAAGAGCTAGCACCCGAACCCAAGTTCGCTTTCTGTCTTCCTTTCTTTCGTTCCAAGGCAACAAACAAACCCAATCATAGATTCGCTTCAATTTCATCGATTATACCCCAATGAGAGGCACAGTAAACGAGCGTTCATAGGTAAGAATTTCACAGCGATTTTGACTTTTCTATTGACCAATGTTCGTCCCAATTGAGATTGATTCGTTTGCAGTTCATGAAACACTCAGATCACAGTCAATTTCGTTCGTTCGTAGGTAAGACCAACATCATTGTTATCAAGCCTCTATTAAGAGACCTGCTTGGCGAAGCGAACAGGGCATCAAGATAGCTCCAATACACTTTTGTTCCAAATCATGTCAATCCATTTCAAAAATCCGAGTCCAGGTCTAGATTTCTTTTCCGATTTGTGAGAAAATCCGATTGCGAGACCCATTCCACCGTGATTCATAAGAACAACGGATGACCTTTTAGCGCTTGACCATCTGGAACACCTTTAATTCAATTCAGTTAAATTACAAACTCGATTTCATTCCTTTGAGTTCTAGTACAAATTGTGAAGCCTATCACCAACACAGAAGATAACAAACAACTAGCCTCAAGGAATCGATTGAATTTCAGATCAACAATCACTTTGTTCTTCATCAGTCTTTCAAAGAGCAGATTTAAACATCTTACCAAAATCATCACTCTCATGGTAATAATATCGAAATAATCATCAATTTCTTACAGTTAATAAATTAACCTTGAAATTAATTGAATAGAGGATGAATCAAGGGCTCGAAAAAAATGATGTGATAAGAAAATCGAATAACCCAAATCCAGTCATCAAACGTAAACCAAATCAAAGATTGATGGAAACAGTTGGATCTCAATATATAATCGATTTTCAATCAAAAATCAATTGAATGAATCCAGGAATAACAATCTTCATATTTCAAGATTGCATTATCGATAATAAGCGTGAATCAAGAAGAACTGGAATGAACAGGAAATAGGTTTGGGCTTATAAAGTAAGCATGAAGTGCATAATGGACTGGATCCAATGAAAGAATGTGATAGAAAAGTAAAAACGACCCACAATCAGCAAGAATATAACGAATGAAATAAGAATCGGAATAAAAATACCACATGAACAGTAGATGAACAAAAGTATCCATGAACAGTAACTTGAACAGATCTTTGATTCCAAAACGCAAAAACACCAATAATCTTCAATTTATGTGCAGAAAATCACCAAATCAAGAACCGATACTTCAAAAATCAATAGATTTTCAAAGACCCGCTCTGATACCACTTGTTGGGATTAAAACCCTAATTGTGATTTGATGAACAAGATGCGGAAAATAAGAACAAACACAAATAATGAAGATTATGTCGAATGATCACTCGATTTATTGAATTGTGAGGAACGAATTACACTTAAGAAATAAGAATCTAACTCTACAAGAAACCTCACGTGGCGGCTACATTTTGCCACACTCTTAACCCTAATAATGAATAATACATGACTATTTATAGGGAAAAGACAAGTCTTGGGCTTTTAACCTAGAATTCATCAAAGGGGCCCATTGCCATCATCCATGGAGTGCTTTGAAACCCTACAGTGCGATATCTGTATAAGAAGTTGGAGTCTTTGGCATTGTTGGGATTCAAGAAGTGTTAGCTGGTTTTTGGGAATCGTGTTGTTTTGGAAGGATTATTCATGGTGTTCAAGCTTTGTTAAGCACCGGCCGTTAGCATATTGATCTTTGGAACGAGAGAGGGTTTGGGAATCCTTCAATTCTCATATGTTGAACGGACTTAGTTGAATCTAAGTGGGGGAGAGTCATTCAGATATCCAGGATAGAAGCAAGTATGAGACGAGGATGTGCCTCACATTACCATTTGGGGGAGGGAAGGCGGCCTTAGGGGCTGACTGAATACAGAATATCGTGGGATGGGAGTTCGGGAAACTCCCCAACATTTGGATCGCATCTTTGTGACGTCATATAGTAGGCATTGGGGATGGAACCATGTAGAGTTCCAGTTAGTATTTGAGTTCAATTAGGAGGATAGACCGCGTAGGCGCTCAACGATGAGGTGTGTACGGATTGATAGGTGAGCTGTAGGGCCGTGGGCAGCAATCATGTAGTATGTAAGTGTTCTAAGAGTACGGGGGCCATAACATTCACTAATGGAATATTAAGGTTAAGGTGTTGTAAGACTACGGGGGAGCCGTAGCATTCACTATGAAAGTGTTGTAAGACTACGGGGGAGCCATAGCGTTCACTAATGGACAGTCAGGGTGGAAGTGTTGTAAGACTACGGGGGAGCCGTAGGATTCACTAACGATCAGATAGTGTGGGAAGTACTGTGAGACTAAGGGGTAGCCATAGCATTCACGAGTTCTTCAAGTGATTGGAACTATGGTAGACTAGTTCACGAGGTTGTGGGGAAGCCACAACTTAAGTAGAATCATGATAGTAGATGAGTATTCGACCGGTTATTCGTGGGTGGGCCCGGATGGTTATGGGAATGCGGAATGAAGCTTGTAGACTGTTGAGTCAAGGGTATGGATCTTGCATTGCAGGATCTTATGGATAAGTGGTACGTAACATAGTAGGGCTACGATTGGGTAGTCCTGATAGTTGACTTCACGGGAACTAGGAGATTGGACCAGGTGCGAGACTTGTAGTCTCTGGGATCAACTAAGGGTATCTATTTACCGGTCAGGAAGGGGACGTCGGACGTTATGGTGTATTATGAATCTCGAGATAGTAGCGAGGTATCGAATCGTTTCGGAAAGGATTCCGAATTGGGTTCGTGCATGTTCAGTACAGGATTTTGTTCGATGAGATGAGATTTGGGACCATAAGGATGCCAAGGGCATCAAATGCAGGGTACCAGGGTAATAAATGGGTTGGGTTCGATGGTAGCTTAAGCCATCATAATGTGACTCGGGCTGGTTCTATCCGTAATAGAGCCATGACAGGTCAAAATCAGGAAGCGGTGGGTCGGTGGAGGCCGGGTATGATGTAAGTCTACAACTATTCTGGTAGTATTCACCTTTTGTGTTGGATTCAGTGGTGACAGGTTGCCAGCCTATCTCAATTGGTTGGACCAAATGGCTTGAAGGAGATAGGGAAATTTGGTTAGACGAGGTACTCTCCGGAGCTCGCAGGGAACCGTTGAGGGTGTTCTTGGCTCAGCAATCGGGTAGGTGTGCGCTGTTTCAGTCAGTTGATAGATAGGTTGGGACTAGGGAGGTCCCGGGTGTTCTCCAGGGAAGCAGCCAAGTGGCAGCAAGAGGAGTAGGAGCGACTTCAGTGATTTGGTGTCTGTGTGTGGAATTGCTTGTTATTCGGTAGTCGCAGTTGATCGGTGGTCTTGTTCTTTAGGAAGCATAAGGGTATTGCGAGTAGGAAGTATTCTATCTAGACTGGTTTCTTGGGAAATCAGTTCGATGATGATTCGTTGTGGGCAGTCTGTCAAGGAGACAGACCATCCCAAACTTCAGGTTTCGGATGAAGCATATGTGATCAGGTTGCAAGGAATTTTTTCATCTTCGGGTTCTAGAACCCTACGAGGGCTGGTTTCGGCTGCCTAGGAAAGGCAATGGTATATTTAGGGATGTAGCCATGAGGCCTTATTTAATTGGCATGAGGAATGGTAAGGATTGATTTCTAGGACGAAATCTAATTTAAGTAGGCGAGAGTTGTAACACCCGGTTTTGAAAGTGTTCAATTGTGTCTTCGGAGGCCAAGGGTATAAGTGTAATTTGAAGATTCGGTATATTATGGGTCTCGGGTCTTACTCGGAAGGTTGTAGGGCTCGGGTGTGGATCTGGAAGCGTAGGGTTTCTCATCACCTTTTCGTGGATATGAAGTTCGTAGGAAATGGACTTAGAATGAAGATGTTATAGTACTTTAAGGGTATTGGCATTATTGGTCCTTACTAAAGAAAAGTGGTAAGGAAGATGGCCAGCATGAGTACGCTCAGCGTAAGCTGGGGTACGCCTAGCGTAGAGGGGTTGAGGAGTCGCGGGTATTGGAGACGTACGCCCAGCGTACGAGAAGAGTCTATAAACCCTAATTTTTAGTTTGTGCCACTATATAAAGAACGTTATACCCTATAGGGCCAACCTCCTTCTCACCCTTAGAAAGTTGGGATGAAACCCTAATCCTCTTTGAGAATTCTTGGAGCTTGGAAGGCTTGGTGAAGGGCATTTTGGTGATTTGGATCCACTCTTCAAGGAAGCAAAGTTCAAGGCAAGGTGTTGGTGCAAAAGAGAAAGTTCAGATCTGGGATTGTTGCTTCTCTACAAATCTTTTCAAGGTATAATGTCATGAACTTGATGATTATCTCCTTAGATCTCTTAGATTGGGTTTTAGGACCATTTTGGTCCAAAGGTTGAAGCTTTGTGGTTCAATCCAATTTCTAGGACTTGGAGTTGCTACTCTCAGTTCTAAATGAGTCCCTAAGGCAGAAAGTTTCCACCTTTGATGTCCTAATGGGTTCATGCATGAGTTAAGACCATTTCCATGGAAGTAAATTGTCATTTTTTAAGTTTGAGCTTATGTGGGTCATGCAAAGGTATTAAGTAAGCAACTTTATGGTTTAAGACGTCAATAAGACTTGGATCTGTAATTGTAGCTTCTGGTGTAGAGTATTAAGCACTTAATGGGAAAGTGACTTAACAGGAGGATTACGCTGAGCGTACATACACGTACGCCCAACGTACTCACCATTTGGCTTGTACGCTTAACGTACATAGGAGTACGCCCAACGTACTCATCAGATATGGGTTCGGGCTGTTTTGGGCTTCGGTTTGGGGTATGTAAGGGATTTTGGTTCTTTGGGCCTTAGTAGGCCATCAGAAGTCAGATAATGTGTGCCAAGGAGATGCTCGGGCTTAAGGTAAATCCTATTAGAGGATTTGGGCCCAATTTTGGAAAATTGGGCCATTAGTCGGCCACTAGTGGGCCTGGAAAGCCTACCTAGTGTTGGGATTTTGTTTTGGAATTGGGCCTAAGTTTGGATCATTCTGGGCCAGGGGTAAAATGGTCATTTTACCCCATGCATGGATTAAGGATTATGGTATGGGACCCAGTTGCTAATTGTGTATACTGGTTGGTATTGATGAAGCTTAGGAAGCAGACATGGCAGTAGCTAAGGATTCCTTCAGGAAGCTTCTACATTCGAGGTGAGTCTTCTCACCATACCAATGGGCCTAAGCCACCAAGGCCAGCCCATTTTATGTTATGTGGTGTGATAGTTAGCTTTATGCTAGGTGGTATGCTGGTAATTATATGATATGTGGTATGCTAGTTGTCTTTGTGATACTTGCATGGATGACCCGGGGGGCATGGCATTCGATGTAAGACCATGTGGGGTAGCCCATGGCATTCCTAGGAAAAGACCATGTGGAGTAGCCCATGACATTGGATGTAGGACCATATGGTGTAGCCCATGGTAGTCCTAGGTAAAGACCATGTGGGGTAGCCCATGGCACAATGGTCTAAGACCCTGGGGGGAGCCCATGGCATCCTTACATGTTTTTGTATGTATGGCTTATATGTTATATGTAACTTCTATAGTTAGCAGGATATGTGATACAGGTAGCTTTTATAGCTAACAGTATATGTGATATGTGGATTGTATGTATGACATGCTCTGGGAAACTCACTAACCTTCGTGCTTACAGGTTTTGTTTATGGTTTCAGGTATCATCAGTTTGGAAAGGAAGGGCTCGGTTTGATCGCATTGTATACACCTATGATTTCCACAATGAATGATTTTGGGATGAACTCTGATAAATGTTTTACTTAATGATGATTTGAATTGTTTAGAATAAATGGTATCAATGTTTTAGCTATATTAAAAATAAAATTTTTACCTTTGATTTTTGGGTCATTACATCAAGGGTCTTCGTTTCCAGTTCATTGATTCAGTGATTGCATACAACTAACGGTGAGTTTATACCCCTATATTTTCCAAGAGTTTAATGTTTTTTGGGGGGGAATACAAGTAAAAGCACAAGTAATCTTGTGTTTAAGAATATAATTTGGTTTATTATATCTTCCTATCATTAGTATACATTAAACATAGAACTTACTAAACTTGATGAACATAGTTACTACTAGATTTACGGTCAACTTTATAAACATGTTAATGTATAAACGTTGCAAATACAGTTTTCAGAACAAAGGAGACAAAGTTATGAATTATAAAAAAAAAGATATAATTTTATAACGTTTCATGTTAATAACAAAAAGGGTTTTCTTAGTATTATTCGTGGATTTGTTGAGAGAACTACAGTGTGAGACGCCTTGTAACCAGAGTCTCATGTAGGGAGAACGTTAGTTTGTGTATAGATCTATACAGGAGTGACAATCCTGCAACCTCACTATTAACTATAGTCAACTTAGGGTAACAAACATCATTTTTCACGACGTACGTCCGAGTACGTCGTAATGTCGAACGTCCATAGTATAGTTATAAGAATCCACAGGTGAAACAACGACTCATTCGCGTAATAATATACCTAACAAACAGTCAACAGCGTTAGTATATATGTCATGACTTAGTATGTACATTAGGGTAATATGACATTAACATCCGACATGATGTGGATGTGTGATCTCCGCCTCATTTCCTGTTCCTTGTTTAGTTGTAGGGTTAGGGCGGAATCACCCAATCGACTATCTGTTCGATCTAGAATTCTATAACTCATATGTACTAGGTGATCACAGGAGGGTATTAACAACACTTTCACTATACCATACAACATGCATTCAACAAGTTTTATTGTAAGTCCCCAAAATGCATTTGTAACAATCAGATCCGTTTGATGGTGCGTAATCCCAATAAAACGGATGTGCCAGATCAAATGGAAGAGAAGGAAGAGAAGAATAACTTGAATCTTGAATGTATTGAAGATATGAATGAAGTTCCTTACACAAGATTCACTTTCTCTCTTTAGAAAACACCTTAGAATACACACACATAAGCTCCTTTTTCTCTCTCTATTTCATTCATTCCTCACACCCCTCACCCTTATATATATATATGAGAAACATGGGCCGTAAATAGGTTTACGGCCGTAAACACCCATCATGGCCATAAACACCATTACAAAAACACATTACATTACCAAAAACAATTAACGCCTAGAAAAGTAAATTCATTTACGGCCCATGTTCTCCAAGTGTGTGTGTGTATATATATATATATATATATATATATATATATATATATATATATATATATATATATATATATATATATATAGGTGTTAGGGGTGACAAGTGGTGGATAAATAGAAGAGAGTGTAGGGAATAGTAGAGAAAAAAGGAGCTTATGTGTGTGTATTCTAAGGTGTTTTCTAGAAAGAGAAAGTGAATCTAGTGTAAGCAACTTCAGTCATATCATCAATACATTCAAGATTGAAATTATTCTTCTCCTCCTTCTCTTCTATTTTGATCTGGCATCATACGTTTGATTGGGATTCCGCACCATCAAACGGATCTGATTGATACACAAGCAGATCAGGGACATACAAGTGGTATCAGAGCTTCGATCGTATCACTCAATTTTGTGAGATTTGGAGCTTATTTGATCTTATTTTGGAAGTATTCTTGTGTTTGTGGATAGATATTGGCAAATTAGGGGGGTTTGTTCTTCGCGTTTTTGATAAAAACGAGTTTTTCATTGAGTTTTGGAGCAAAAAGGGTTCACCCTGTTTTTCACGTAATCTGCAAAGAGTTTACGGCCAGACACAGTTTACAACCCGTATTGATGGTTGTTGGAGTTTGCGGCCGGAGTTTACGACCGACGGTTTGCGGGCGGTGGTTTATGGCTCTGACGAATGCGGCTCGGCGGTTTGCGGCTTAGAATTTGCAGCCTTGGCTCGGTGGACGGCTTGGTGGTAGACGGCTCGGAATACGGCTCTCTCATGTGCGGCTATGGAATATGGCTCGGTAGCCTGCAATGTCCAATAAAAAGGGAAACGAATTGGGGGTGCCGGGGATCGAACTCGGGTCCCTTGAGTTATCATCACACGCATCAAACCAGTTGAAGTACCAAGACACTTGTTCCATTCCTTCTGATTTTAAATGAAAAACACTCATTTTTTAACCCAGTTTCGCAACTTTGTCATTTTTAGCCCAAAATTCAAAATCTTTTATTTTAAAATTCCATTTTCAACCAAAAAAAATTTAGTTTTTAAATTTTGACTTTTCAGTTAAAATTTTTCCTTTGACTTTTAAAATTTGACATTTGACTTTAAATTTTGTTTTTCTCGTTTGACTTTTAAATTTTCAAATTTAGATTTTCGGTTTGACTCTTTAAGTTTGACTTTTAAGTTTGATTTTGGCTTCTAGTTGTGCTTTTAATGGCTTTTGAGGTCTACGAGGGAATTAAAGACATGAAAGGGACTCGTAAGGGTATGTTAAGAAAAAAGTTCAACATGCTCAATAATATCCCTGGAGTCACCCAGGAAGCTCAGTTGCAACGATTTACTACAGTTACTACTGAGATGAATATAGATGGGATCTTGTTAAGTAAATCTGAGATAAACAAAAAGCTGCTGAATTCACTTCCGAAATTGTGGGATATGAACTTGGTTGTCATGAAGAAGACAAAAGATCTCAATTGTCTTAGTCTTGCTGCTATAACTGAAGAACTTGACGCTTTGAAGTGTGGAAAAACAATGAGTTCTGCAAACATCACGGTCAATGAAGTTTCATGTACTCCATCTTGTGAAGATACGATTAAAATTCTTCGTGAACATAATGATTTGCTTAAAAGGGAAGTCGAAGACCTAAAATACGAAGGATATCAACTCAGGAAAGGACAGAAACCCCTAAAGGCTGAACTAGAAGAAAAATCAAAGACTTTAGGAGGCTTCAGGAATACTATAGTAATAAATGTGAAAATTATGACTATGTTAAGAGACAACTTGTTGAATTAACTGTTGAGCTTGACACATTAAAAAGCAAATTTGAAATGCAGATTTTGATTTTAGAAAATTTGATGTGTCAAGCAAAGTAGTTGCAAACATAATAGACCATTTTTTGCAATTTAAAAATAACCAGCAAAAAGGTCTAGGGTATGATAGTGTTCCTAGACCTTTCAATCATAACTACACATCCAACCCTATGACACATGAAGAAATTAACAGTGAGACACATTTTCAATATGGAAAACCAGCTGGATTTGTGTCAGGAGGTATTCAGGTTGAAATTAATAATGCTTCTACTTCATATGCAGATTCACCACTAAGTCATTCCAACCAAGCAGCTGAAGAAAGTGTGTCTAATAATAAAATTGTGTCAAAGTCTGATGACTTCATTTTTTTGATATATTCGATGATATCTTTGATAATTCTGCAATGGTTGTGCCAGAAAGTGTTGAGCTAAACGATTCTAATGCTTTTACTTCATGTGTAGGTAAAGTAGCAGAGGATGAGAACAAGGAGAACACCATTGAACAAACCAACATCTCCTTGAACTCTGAATTTGTTGCTTCGAACTCAGCTGCTTCTAATCAACATGTTGTTGAGAAATACATATCACCAATTTCAGTGAAACAAAGTGCCTGTTTGTCACACCCCGAAAATCAAAGGCGGAAACATTTCCGGGGTTGACTCCACGTTGAGTATCAAATCCAATGCACAAATAAGTAAACTAAAACAACCATTACATTACATATAGAAAAGTTTACATTTGTTTCAAAAGTAAAGTTATACATGTGATACATAGTATATATGAACAAAATGAGACGAGTCTTCTGCGCACTCCGTCTTCGCCAAAAGATATTGTCGGGTACCTGTCTAATGCGGACCTGAGAATACAAGCGGTTTGAAAATGAGCATAAAGCTAGTGAGTTCATAAGCGGTTAGTTTTCTAAAAATGTACGAGTTCCTTTGGTTTCCTGAAAAAGTAGTTATCCAAGAAAATCCTATATTTTCTTAAAAGTTGGTTACCAAATCCAAAATGTAATGTAAAAGGTGTACAATGAAAACATGATTGTTCTTGTCAAATGTAAAGTTTGGTTATCTAACTTGTTACACTTTTCTGGTTACGTACCACTGTTACCCAGGAAAATCCTATATCTTCCTACATGTGTGTGTGTGTGATGAACTGTTACCAATTCTGATTATGTTCAATGTTATCCCCAGGAAAATCCCATATTTTCTTGAATGTGTGTGTGTGACGAACTCTTACCAATTCTGATTATGTTCAATGTTATCCCCAAGAAAATCCCATATTTTCCTGAATGTGTGTGTGTGCGAATTCTCCTAAAAGTCTGATTATCCTTAATGGTACATTAGTTTTATTACGTACATAAAACTAATAATTAAGTGTGAAGTGTTCATAATCTTGATTGCGAGTTCCATAACCATACTTCAAACCAGATATGACTCGAGTCGTGGCCAGTATCCTTTTTATGACTTTCATCACCCTTGAACCTTTCGGTTCGGCTGTAGCTAGCAGCCAGGTGCGGGATTGTCAGTCCCGTATAGATCTATACACTCAAATCACGCTCCCAATCTAAGAGATTCTAGTTACAGGTGCAGTCCTCCACTCGCGTATCTTTGTGAAGTGTTCACCGAGGACGTGTCTCCATTCTTTAAGATTACTCTATAATCTCGTGTCTAGGGAAGTAATATCTATGACTAACTAAGTTCTAATGGTACCTGTCCTTTACACTCGAGCCTAGGTGTTTTATTAAGGACATTACAAATGTTTCATGATCTCTATCAATATAAGTGTGAATAATCAATTGTGAAACATAACAGTATACAATAAGAATTGAAATCGTTTAAACAACAACTCTGCAAGTTAAAACAGTTTGTTAGTAGGTTTTCAATTCTTAAAAGTGTGCGAATTATGAAACGATTTAAGTAAAATAATGAATTTAAGTACAAGATATTCTTGTACTTTTGCTTGTATTCCCCCCTGAAAACATTTAAAAACCATTGAAAAAGGGTAGGGGTATGAACTCACCGGACGCAGAAATGTGTCGAATGGGGTGCTAAACGTCAAATCGAGGCTTGATAACACGCGAGATTCCTATGTAATATGAAATGGTATACAAATATATCTAATTAGATTCATAAACTCTAATTAGATATGATATTACACTCCAATGAACGAAAACACCTCAAAACGAGTGTTTGGAGTGACCCGGGTGACATCTGCGGACGTGTATTGATGCGTGGGACTTGGGAATTGGGTTTACTCTTCAAGAGTAAACTCCTTATGGAGTTTTCGGCCTCTTATACCATACCCACATGATTTCACGTCCGTGAACTCATGTTTGGGTGTTTTATGGTGCTAAAATGGTCAATATCACTTGAGGGATGATTGGGATGAATTTATCTAAGGCTTTGGAAGGAATTAAATCACTCATAACACCATCAAAGGGAGTTTACGGCCCTAGCATGGAGCTTACGGCCGTAAACTCCTATACTCTTCTTGAATGAATGATTTAATGGCCCCAGATTAATCACATGTGATTCCTATAATTTTTACAAGCCTTGGTATGAGTTTTGGGCATCATTTGACACTTATAGTGGAGTTTACGGCCCTGGAACTATTTCTTGGGAAGCTTTGGCCGTAAACTCCTAAATGGAGGGTGTTTGACATGTTTAAGGTCCCCAAACTATTTTTAGATGATTCTAGGATTTATTCCAAGGCTATTGGTGAAGTTATATGGCTTTTTAACACTAGAAAATGAGTTTACTCCCCATGTATGAGGAGTTTACGGTCCAAGCAAGATCTTGGGCAGTAAACTCATTTTTACTCCTCTAATTTAATGTTCAAGGTGTTCCAAGGCCAAATCCAATATTCTACAATTCATATCTAAGCTTTATTGGTGTTTTGGAAGGGTTTAAGGGCATATAAACCCCATTTATATGAGTTTACGGCCCAAGCATTTTCCTTGGCTATAAACTCTTATTTGTCCCTCAAAATCCATGTCAAGGGTGTTCTAAGTCCGGTTTTGCAAGCCTTAAGGTCATATCTAAGTCCCAATGATGGTTTGGAAGGGTTAAATTGCTCAAAAACCCATGTTTTTATGTGTTTACGGCCCAAGCATGCTCCTTGGCCGTAAACACATGTTCCAGGTCCAAAATGATAAATTAAACATGAATTTGAAGGCCTAAGAGGTTAAACAACAAGTTGGGGATGTTAACTCAAAGATTTGGAGCCTTAATTCAATGTTTTGGACCTTGAATCTTTGATTGAGGAGAGAGGTTAGAGAGAGAGTAGTGAGATGAAGAAAAAGCTTCAAATGAAGGCTTAGGACACTTTAAATAGTGTTCGGGATTTGGACACGGTGAAATTCTACCCGATACCGGCTTTAGACGGGGCTTTTGGTCGCACCCGGCCAAGTAGCCGTAACTCAATATGGTTGATTCTAGAAATGATCTGATCACTAATATGAGGTGTTTGAACGAGTTCTAAAGGCATTAGGACACCCATTAAGTCATAATATAAAATTCACGTTAATGACTTAATTAAATGACGGAATCGAAAACGAAATTGGAAATGGCGATCAGATTATCGAAATGAGTTATGAAAAGAGGTACAAGCAATGAAACGAAATTTCGGGTTGTTACATTATCCCCCCGTTAGAGGGAATTTCGTTATGAAATTCAAAGATTTGAACACAGATCGCGAAGTGAAAAGAGATATGAGGATGAATCTACTGCTTCGGTCCTTCCTGCTCCTAAGTGGAATCGGGTCTCCGCTTGACATTCCAGCGAACCCTCACTGTCGGGATGCGGCTTTGTTTCGAACAGTCAACCTGTCAATCCATGATCTCAATTGATTCATCCATGAAGGTTCGGACTTCCGTTGGTTTCGATCTCATCAAGGGATTTCTAGGGTTTCGTCAGGTCGGCACTCCTTACGAACAAAGATATGGAATACCAGATGGTTGCTGCTGAGTTCTGAAGATAGTTCAGAGAGGGCTACGGAATTGATTCCTAATGAGGATCTCGAAGGGTCTAATGTTCTACGAGTTGAGTTTTCCGCACTTCCAAGGGCGTACAATGTCTTTTCAGAGTAAGACTTCCAACAAGAGGGCACATCTTCATGTGGCAGAGTAGCTAAGGGTCCGATGGTCCTAAAGGAATTTCTAGACGGTTTTGCAATAATAGTCGGCGGGACCCAAGAGTTGACGGGTTTCTATGGGTATCTCCGATGTCGACTAATTCTTTATTGCCTTAGTTTTTTTTTTGTTTTTGGAAATGTCCGTGAGTATGACTGCTTTGCGTATCTACATTACCGGAAAGTGGTTTGACCGAAGGGCACCACTACTATCTCGTAGTGATCGTATCAAGTCCTGGTTTCTGTCTTGGACACATCGTCCTCACTAAGGTTTTGGCTACGAGGTAATTCCAGGGATTTAAGTCGATGCGAGACTTAACTACACATTCGGAGGGAAATTCTCAGGAAATCTTCGGAAAAAGGCATCGGGGAAGGAGTTGCGGACTTCTCGTTTCTCGATGATCACATGGACGAGGAATACATGGGAAAACTTTTTAAGCTTTGATGCACGAAGATCATGAGAGTCGGGTCGGAGGTAGGTTAAGACGAATGGCTTTCTCGAAACCAGGAATAATAGTATGAATGAGGCTCGGCCATTACATGCTAAAGACGACATCAAAGAATTTCATGAAAAGATCACCATTAGATCGAACGGAAAAGAATAATTGTTCAGATTGAGGATACAATCTATGGATATGACGTTAGCGTTCTCATTCTCACTCGATAACCATCTCGACGATATACATTTTTGATTATTCACGAACGACAGGGTTTAAAAGATGTTCAAATGGATGGTTAGTGAATTTCTTTCGATGCTAGAATCGAAAAGAATCACAGGCATAAAATTTAACGAGGGGAAATATACATGTGGCAACGGTGGGATCAGTGGCTGTCTCCACTTGTCCTATCGCTAGAACTCTTCCGGTGTTGCTAGATGTTACTGCCTTGGGGCAGTTTCGCTTGAAATTTCCAACTTCTCCACAACCATAGCAGGCCCGACCAATGCCTGCTCCGGAAGTTTGACTCGTTGATTGAGTTGGTGTCTTATAGTTTTTCGCCATGTGACCCTTTATGCCACAACTGTTGCAAAATACCTCTATACATGGACCGGAAGGAAGGTGATGATAGTTGCACTTGTCCCAACTAGGAAGGGTTCCAGCATACCTACTGACAGGTTTTCGAGTTGAGGATCCAACAACAGAAACAGCTGCAGGGGAAGTGGCAATGTGAGCTGCCACCGTTTGCTGCCTCTTCGAAGACTCTTGCGATGTCTGACTTTTCTCCATCTTTCCAATCTTTCTTTTCTCACCACTCCTCTCCGTCGGCTCAGGAGTGGTAGCTGTCTCCTTAGGGTCATCACTATGATCTATTAAGATTTGTGCTAAGCGTTTGGCGCTGTCGTATGTATCTGGCTTTGCAGCTATGACGTTTCCTTTCGTTGGTTGGGTCAGCCCCTAGATGAATCTCTTTATCTTCTTACTCTCCGGGGTAACCATTCCCGGGCAGAGTAATGCCAAGTCGTCGAACCTGGAAGTGTAAGCGGCGATATCGGAACCTTTCATTTTCAGGTTCCAGAATTCGTGTTCTAACTTTTGCACTTCGCCTCGAGGGCAGTACTCAGCCAGCAGAAGTTCCTTCATGGCTTCCCAACCCATGGCGTTGGCTACAGGTAAGGTTAGGGATTTGACTCGGCTGTTCCACCAAGTCAGGGCTTTGTCGATAAAGGTGCAGGCGGAAAACTTCACTTTGTCAGATTCTGAGCAGGCGCAAATTTCAAAGATGGATTCGATTTTCTCGAACCATCGGGTGAGGGAAATGACACCTCAAGTGCCATCAAAGGACGTGGGTTTTGCGTTCATGAAATCTTTATAAGAACCCTCTTTTCGGTGTCCCTGACTGCTTTCTTGGTTTTGGGTTTGGGTACCACCTCCCGAACCACTGGAACCGCCAGAGTTCCGTTGAGACATGGCAGCTGCCACTGCGGCTGTAACAACTGCCTGGAATACTACAGGGTCAATTTGGGGAGGAGGTGGTCGCGGAGGGTTGTTGGTCTTGGAGCTGGGTCTCTTTCGTGGAGGCATCTTGATCTAATAAGATCAAGAAAGAGAGGATGATACGTCCTCTGAATTGAATCAAGAGATATGACGGTTATATGTTGAATAAGTGATAAAGCAGGAAAAAGTTATCTAAGCGGGAAAAATTATCGCTAAGGGAATGATCAAAGAATAATGCCTGAACGAGGATTTCTGTGACAACCCGATATTTCAACTCTTGGTAATGACCTAAAAAGTCAAGTATTGTAACCACTTTTGAGTTAAAGAAATTAACTTTGATAATAAAATGTCCAAAAAGTTTCTATTTAACTACCTACTATGTTTAATATCATTAAACCGGGATCGTACGTAAAAAGAATGGCCAAATCCGGCTTCGTATATTGAAGTTAAGATTTTTCCAAGTTCGGCTTAGCAGCAGACAGCTAAAAACTCGAATCGGAGATCGAGTGACTTTTGGTCGGAATGACCTATACGAGAATCGAAGGTCTCGACAATAGTATTTCAGCGGTGAAAAGTCTGGCAAAAACCGACGTCAGATAAAGAAGTTATCAATTTTTAAAGAAATTCCTTAATCACGTCATTTTATAAATAAATAATAAAAATAATTTCGGAATTTGCCAATGGAGTCTAAACGAAAGTTGTAGAGCGTAGTCTCACCTACGCATGGATATAAAGACCATCGAAAACGGAGTTCGTATGAAGAAGATATGATTTTTTGAAGTTTATTAAATAAATTATATATAAGTTTAATTTAAAATCTGGTAATATCCGAAGGAGGAGTCAGCGTCCTCATCCGAGTTACGCGCCGCGTAACCTCGTATGCCCCGCGTACGCGAGGGCCTTGGTCTCGGTCCGTCCACGTCGCCCCTATGCGAAGCTATCCCCTTTCCGTCCCATTCGAAGCCGAGGCAGTCGAGGACTCGGTCATGCATGACGTACGAGTACGCCCTGCGTACGAGCGTACGCCCCGCGTACCGAGGCGGTTCAGCCCTCTATAAATAGAAATGCGAGGGTTCCCGGAAATTTTGCTCATTCTCTCTCTATTTTCTTGCGTTTTGCCTCGTTTTCCATGCCCGCACTACCCCGAAGCTCTGGTCTTTTTGCTCAAGTCCCGAGGGTCGATTTTACTCCCGAGATTCCCGAGAATCCCGAGACAAATCCGTTTCCCGAGACGAAACTCTGCCCGGTTTTCTATCCCGCTATCTTCAAACTTTCAAGTGAGTTCATATCCCTTTATTAACCCTTTTTAATTATTCCAAATGCTTTTATATGCTTTCTAAGGGAGGGGGGAAATACAAGTAAAACACACGACTACTATCGGGTGTTATATATAAAGATTTTTATACACATTTATTAAGTAGAATCATATGTGATTTATAAACTTTATAGGGAACTCTTGTATACAAAATATATTAAAATGGAATCCTATCTTTAAAAATATAAATTGTTGTAATGCATGTATAAACTAAACATTTTCTTAGATTATATGTATACTTGCCTACCTTAGGCTCTGCAAAAATCTATACAGTTATAAAATGTGATTCCTTTTCTAGGCTTTTTCTAAACAAACAAGTCACACTTTTAGAAAACTATAATAGGTATAGTTTTACGAGGATATTGCTAACTTTTACATACTAGAAACATGATTTTCAAGAAGTCACTTTCATATACAAGAACAAATGAACATTTTAACACGTAAATCTGCTTTTATACCACGGTTTTGTGAGACATAAACTTCACGTACGTTCGAGTACACATTTCAAGTCCTGTATTATATACTGGAATCCCTTGGAGGGGGAGCATGGTGTTTGTGTATAGATCTATACGGGCTTGACAACCCGCGCCCTGACTGTTAGCTACAGTCCACCGTTTGGGGTGACAAACGTCATAACATTCCAACGCCTGATGAACGTTGTGTATAGGCATTCCGAGTCAATAGTATGGTTACAAAACTCACATGGGGTATTCAAAATGCATTGATTTACAAGGTTTTCAAACACATTGGTTATTTTACACTTACATACATTTTAGAAACAAACATTGGTCTTTAGAGAAGGCTACTTTTATACTAGTAGAAAATATAGGATTTTCTAAACACAACACAACCAAGGACAAAACATTTCATTTCATACAAACATTGCCATTTAAATACTTATGAAACTCACCAACTTAAATGCTGATCTACTCTTTCAAAATTACTTGTATGTCCCAGGGAATCAGTAATTTCAGGTATCATTATGCTTTTGATGAAGGGATGCTGCGGCGCCAGTTTAATCTCATATTTTGACATCATATTGTAATTCGTTTTGAACATGTAACTTTTTGACAAATGTAAACTTTCAATTATATATATGATGGTTGTATTGCTTTCTTTACTATGTATTCAATTGTTACGCTACCACATGAAGTCATCCGCCCCCGAACGTTTCCGCCGTTTAGGTTTGGGGGTGTGACAGATTGGTATCAGAGCAATGTTTATAGTGAACTAAGTATATCGAACCACATAAGATATACAAACTATAAATGCTTAAGGGACTAACACTCTCTGAAAAAAAAAAATTCTTTTTACGCTTAAGCAGCGTTACGTTTAACTTAAACTGATAGTTCATTTAAGTACAATTACATGCATACAACAAATTATTTTCATGATATCTAACTATACAACAAGTATTTAGACAAGTTGACACTACGATTAAGACTCGATATATGTAATCAGATTTTGGACAAATATAGCGTGATCAACTATATTTGCCCGAGATTGGACCAACGTATATCGAGGAATGATCGTAGTAAGCAACAAGTCAAAACGTACCAAACCGTTACTAGAATCAAATACAAGAATTTAAATACTATAGGAGTATTTGCTACCTAAACTAGTTTAACTTACATGTTTTGCATGTTTCAACTTCATTCAATTCTTTTAACCCTATTTCTCGTACAGTCAAATGGCTGGATTTCACCACCCTGGCAACCCTTACTTTCCCAACCAAGGCAACGGAGGATGGGTCGAAGATGATCCCGAAGAGGATGAGGAACCCATAGAAGTGGATGATGACTGCGGTACCGACTCAGAGCCGGAAGTGATCAATCCACCACCCGTTCAACCTCCCGTATTCGTGAGGAACTTTCAAGGACCGACTCCCATCTGGGGAAGTCACCTCCATCATTGGAGCCAACAACAAGGCATACGCCCTCCCTACGGCATGTGCCGGGACTTCTATGATGTCCGTGGTGGAGGTTCGGCTGATCAGGCACTCCTAGTAATGGTGGGTAAGCTAGCCAATCAGTCCTATCAGTCCGAAGTTCAAGCTAGCCGACTCCGGGATGTCAACGTGGAAGTACAGGTTCACACTTCTGACATCCGTAGGTTGGACAAGATACAAGAAAATGCTCAACTCCAAACCGAGGCATTCCAAGCACAAATGATTGCATCCCTCGCTGAACTGAGGGAACAACAAGTCGCTTTTGATAGGCGTCTAATGGAGTCGAAGCAATCAGATGCAGAGTCAAGCTCCAAGCGCAACCTACGTCGCAAGTAGTGCTTGTCAAAGACTCAAATTTTGTTATAGCTTAGGACCTCGGCTAAAAGTCTTTAAATTTCTCGAACTTTGTAATCGGAGACCCTTATAGGGGTCAAATTTTCATGATCGTTGTATTAACTTTTATATTAATATAAGTGACACTATTATTACTACGTTGAGTATTTCGTCCAAACCTCGAAAAGTCTTTGAGAAACCAAATACTTGTTTTGTACTTTCAGTCTTACAAATAACTTTCATTCTTCTATTTTAAGACTCATACTAGCATCTGTTGTTGAACTATAGCAATTTAGTTCATGAGACACATACATTTTCTATTCTATGGAATTCTTATCTTTACCTTTTCTACTTATAGTTGAAGGATGCCTCCGCGTAGGAATCCAAGGCGAAGCAACGGTGGGGAAGCACCTGTACCACCACCACCTCCACCACCTCAATTTGATGTTGTTATGTTCCAAGCAGCAGTCACCGCAGCGGTAGTAGCTGCCATGTCACATATCAATAACTCGAGTACTAATGGCTCGGGATCTGGCAAACACCCATCCAACCATGGCGAGAGTCATGGACCACCCCGAGAATGCACCTATAAGGACTTTACTAATGCCAAGCCCCGGATGTTTTATGGATCTAGTGGTATGATAGCCCTGAGACAGTGGATTGAAAAGACAGAGTCAGTCTTTGAAATCTGCTCCTGTCCCGAGCACAGCAAAGTCAAATTTGCAACTTTCACCCTTATTGATAGAGCTTTAAATTGGTGGAATGGCCACGTTAAAGTACTTACCCTGATAGTGGAAAACTCTATAAGCTGGGAGAGCCTAAAAGCCATGATGATGAGAGAATACTGCCCACGGGGAGAGATTCAAAAGCTCGAACACGAACTATGGACTCTCGGAATGGTTGGTACCGACATCGCAACTTATACCAACCGATTCTGCGATCTGGCAATCCTTTGCCCAGATATGATTGCTCCCGAGAGCAAGAAAATAGAGAGGTACATCTAAGGACTGACGCCCCAAATACGATCAAGCGTGTTAGCTTCCAAACCTGACACCTTTGAAAGTGCTAAGGAACTGGCACAATCTCTGATTGACTACGGAGGTCATCAGAACTCAACCATTTCTGCACCAGAACCACATAAAGGAAACAACAACAACAACAACAACAACAACAACAACAACAACAACAACAACAACAACAACAACAACAACAACAACAACAACAACAACAACGACAACAACAACAACAACAACAACAACAACAACAACAATAGCAAGAAGAGGGTATGGAATAAAGGGAAGTGTGGGTCTTCCTAAGAGCCCGCAAAGAAACAACTGGTTTCAGTGAATGCTGCCACTGTACCTACTACAGCTCCTACAAATACCTACCCAACAAAGCCTTATGTAGGTAACCTTCCAAAGTGCACCAAATGCACTTACGACCACCATGGACCTTGTCGGGAAATGCAGTGCGCCAACTGCAACAGAAAGGGACACACAGCCCGTTTCTGCTGATGATGAGAGAATACTGCCCACGGGGAGAGATTCAAAAGCTCGAACACGAACTATGGACTCTCAGAATGGTTGGTACCGACATCGCAACTTATACCAACCGATTCTGCGATCTGGAAATCCTTTGCCCAGATATGATTGCTCCCGAGAGCAAGAAAATAGAGAGGTACATCTGGGGACTGACGCCCTAAATACGATCGAGCGTGTTAGCTTCCAAACCTGACACCTTTGAAAGTGCTAAGGAATTGGCACAATCTCTGATTGACTACGGAGGTCATCAGAACTCAACCGTTTCTGCACCAGAACCACAGAAAGGAAACAACAACAACAACAACAACAACAACAACAACAACAACAACAACAACAACAGGAAGAGAGTATGGAATAAAGGGAAGGGTGGGTCTTCCCAAAAGCCCGCAAAGAAACAACTGGTTTCAGTGAATGCTGCCACTGTACCTACTACAGCTCCTATAAATACCTACCCAACAAAGCCTTATGTAGGTAACCTTCCAAAGTGCACCAAATGCACTTACCACCACCATGGACCTTGTCGGGAAATGCAGTGCGCCAACTGCAACAGAAAGGGACACACAACCCGTTTCTGCAAGGACCCCGCAAAACCGATCACTCAAGTTCCCAGTGCGGGTGTAGGCCAGACTTGCTACGGTTGTGGCGAGGTGGGCCACTACAAGAGGAACTGCCCTGAGGCAGCAGGCACCGGCGGTGTGGGACGAGTTTTGGCGATAGTCCACGACGAAGCTGTAGCTGACCCAACAGTAGTTGCTGGTACGTTCGTTCTCGATAATTCATATGCATGCATATTATTCGATAGTGGAGCGGAGAGAAGCTTCGTGACTCAAAACTTTATTCATTTACTTATACCTAAACCTAGCAAGTTAGAAAAATCATTCAGTGTAGAGATGGCCAATGGAAAAACCGAAAACACTAACTGCATATACATGGGTTGTACGTTAACTTTAGACGGCCATTCTTTTCCAATCAATCTCATGCCGGTCCAAATTAAAAGTTTCGACGTCATAGTCGGCATGGATTGGTTGAGTCTTCTTCGCGCCGACATCATGTGCTTTGAGAAAGCAGTCCGTCTTAATCTCCCTAACAACGAAACATTAGTTATCTACGACGACAAATCAAGTACAAACCTTCGCATCATTTCGTGCATCCAAGCTCGAAAGTGCTTGCGGAAGGATTGTCGAGCATTCCTAGCGCACATCGTTGATACAAGTCAAGAACTGAAGGACATCAAGAACATCTCAGTAGTACGCGACTTTCCCGATATCTTTCCAGAAGAACTACCAGGATTACCACCACAACGCCAAGTCGAATTCAGAATCGACTTAGTTCCAGGGGCTACCCCAGTAGCGAAGTCGCCTTATCGTCTCGCACCAGCAGAGACGTAGGAACTTTCCAGTCAACTTAATGAACTCCTTCAAAAAGGATTCATAAGACCAAGTTTCTCACCTTGGGGAGCACCGGTCTTGTTTGTAAAGAAGAAAGACGGATCGTTCCGTATGTGCATCGACTACAGAGAGCTGAACAAACTTACTGTCAAGAACCGTTATCCTCTACCCCGTATTGACGACCTATTAGATCAACTTGAAGGAGAAAACTACTTCTCAAAGATAGATCTACGATCCGGATATCACCAATTACGAGTTCTAGAGGGGGATATTCCAAAGACAGCTTTCTGAACTCGTTATGGACACTACGAATTTGTAGTGATGCCGTTCGGATTAACCAATGCACCAGCAGTATTTATGGACCTAATGAATAGGGTATGCCGTCCTTACTTGGATCAGTTCGTCATCGTCTTTATCGATGATATACTTGTCTACTCCCGAAGTGAGGAAGAGCATAGTCAGCACCTACGAAAAGTCCTAGAAACACTGCGAACGGAAAAACTCTATGCGAAGTTCTCTAAATGCGAATTTTGGATTCGAAGAGTCGAATTTTTAGGCCACGTTGTTAGCGAGAAAGGGATACACGTGGACCCCTCCAAAATTAAGGCCATTGAGAACTGGTCGACACCAAAGACACCTACAGAAATTTGTCAATTTCTAGGTCTCGCTGGCTACTATCGCAGATTCATAAAGAACTTCTCTAGCATTGCGAAACCTCTTACTACATTAACCTAGAAAGGCATGGCCTTTGACTGGGAAGCGAAACAAGAGAAGGCATTCCAGACGCTAAAACAGGCCTTGTGCACCGCACCGATACTATCCCTCCCCGAAGGGATAGAAGACTACGTAGTGTATTGCGATGCGTCAAATCAAGGACTGGGTTGTGTTCTTATGCAGAGAGGGAAGGTTATTGATTATGCCTCCCGACAGCTTAAGACACACGAAGTGAACTATACGACACACGATCTTGAGTTAGGAGCAGTGGTATTTGCTCTGAAGATCTGGAGACACTACTTATACGGAACAAAGAGTACTATTTTCACCGATCACAAGAGACTTCAACACATTTTTGATCAAAAGGAACTCAACATGCGACAACGACGATGGGTTGAGTTACTAAATGACTACGAATGCGAAATTTGTTATCATCCTGGCAAGGCCAACGTGGTAGCTGACGCCCTCAGTCGAAAGGAATACACTGGTCGGAGGGTCAAATCTATGACTATGACTATCCATTCCCACTTATCCACACAAATTAAGGAGGCACAAATGGAAGCTTTGCAACCTGAAAATGTGGCGGGTGAATCCCTACGAGGAATGGAAAAGAATCTAGAAGTCAAGGGTGACAGAGCCTACTATCTCATGGACCGAATTTGGACCCCGAAACATGGTGGTTTCAGAAACGTGGTCATGACCGAAGCACACAACTCAAGATATTCCGTTCACCCAGGTTCAGATAAAATGTAACTGGATCTTAAGAAACTGTACTGGTGGCCTAACATGAAAGTAGAAATTGCTACCTTTGTAAGTAAATGCCTTACTTGCGCAAAGGTTAAGGTCGAGTATTAGAAACCGTCAGGATTACTACAACAACCGGAGATACCAGAATGGAAATGGGAGCGGATTACTATGGACTTTATAACCAAGTTACCCAAGACGATGAGTGGACTCGATACCATATGGGTCATCGTCGACAGATTAACCAAATCCGCACATTTCCTACCCATCAAGGAGACTGACAAAATGGAAAAGCTTACAAGAACTTACTTAAGGGAAGTAGTGCGACTGCATGGTGTTCCGATATCCATTATCTCCCATAGAGATAGTAGATTCACTTCAAGATTCTGGCAGTCACTACAAAGTTCCCTGGGGATTAGGCTAGACATGAGTACAGCCTACCACCCACAAACAGACGGGCAAAGTGAGAGAACGATACAAACTTTAGAAGATATGCTAAGAGCCTGTGTGATTGACTTTGGAAAGGCATGGGATATCCATTTACCCCTTGTCGGCTTTTCATACAACAATAGTTATCATACAAGCATAAAGGCTGCTCCGTTTGAAGCCCTCTATGGTCGAAAGTGCTGATCCCCTCTGTGCTGGACTGAAGTCGGCGATACCCAGTTAGCTAGAGGAAGAGTTCCTGAAAGCACTCTCACCGGTCCGGAAATCATACGAGAAACGACAGAGAAGATCGTTCAGATTCATGAACGATTGAAAGCCTCTAGAGACCGACAGAAAAGCTACGCTGACCAAAGGAGGAAACCTTTGGAATTCCAGGTAGGAGACCACGTTTTATTAAAGGTCTCACCGTGGAAGGGTTTAATACGCTTTGGAAATCGTGGGAAACTAAATCCAAGATACATAGGGCCTTTCGAGATTATCGCCAGAATCGGCCCTGTGGCTTACAAGCTTAACCTGCCGCGTGAAATTAGTAACATACATCCAACCTTCCACGTCTCAAACTTGAAAAAGTGTCTATCCGATGAGACTCTTGTTATTCCACTCGACGAGATCGACATCAACGAGAGCCTCAACTTTGTGGAAGAACCAGTAGAAATCATGGACCGAGAGGTAAACAAACAAAACAAAGTCGCATACCCATCGTGAAGGTTTGCTAGAACGCCAAGCGGGGACCTGAATTCACATGGGAACATGAAGATCAGATGAAACAAAAGTACCCTCATCTCCTTCATGTTCACTAGTATCTTTACTACTTTAAATTTCGGGACGAAATTCCCTCTAACGGGGGGATGATGTAACAACCCGATATTTCAACTCTTGGTAATGACCTAAAAAGTCAAGTATTGTAACCACTTTTGAGTTAAAGAAATTAACTTTGATAATAAAATGTCCAAAAAGTTTCTATTTAACTACCTACTATGTTTAATATCATTAAACCGGGATCGTACGTAAAAAGAATGCCCAAATCCGGCTTCGTATATTGAAGTTAAGATTTTTCCAAGTTCGGCTTAGCAGCAGACAGCTAAAAACTCGAATCAGAGATCGAGTGACTTTTGGCCGGAATGACCTAAACGAGAATCGAAGGTCTCGACAATGGTATTTCAGCGGTGAAAAGTCTGGCAAAAACCGACGTCAGATAAAGAAGTTATCAATTTTTAAAGAAATTCCTTAATCACGTCATTTTATAAATAAATAATAAAAATAATTTCGGAATTTGCCAACGGAGTCTAAACGAAAGTTGTAGAGCGTAGTCTCACCTACGCATGGATATAAAGACAATCGAAAACGGAGTTCGTATGAAGAAGATATGATTTTTTGAAGTTTATTAAATAAAATATATATAAATTTAATTTAAAATCTGGTAATATCCGAAGGAGGAGTCATCGTCCTCATCCGAGTTACGCGCCGCGTAACCTCGTACGCCCCGCGTACGCGAGGGCCTTAGTCTCGGTCCGTCCACGTCGCCCCTATGCGAAGCTATCCCCTTTCCGTCCCATCCGAAGTCGAGGCAGTCGAGGACTCGGTCATGCATGACGTACGAGTACGCGCTGCGTACGAGCGTACGCCCCGCGTACCGAGGCGGTTCAGCCCTCTATAAATAGAAATGCGAGGGTTCCTGGAAATTTTGCTCATTCTCTCTCTATTTTCTTGCGTTTTTCCTCGTTTTCCATGCCCGCACTACCCCGAAGCTCTGGTCTTTTTGCTCAAGTCCCGAGGGTCGATTTTACTCCCGAGATTCCCGAGAATCCCGAGAAAAATCCGTTTCCCGAGACGAAACTCTGCCCGGTTTTCCATCTCGCTATCTTCAAACTTTCAAGTGAGTTCATACCCCTTTATTAACCCTTTTTAATTATTCCAAATGCTTTTATATGCTTTCTAAGGGGCGAAATACAAGTAAAACACACGACTACTATCGGGTGTTATATATAAAGATTTTTATACACATTTATTAAGTAGAATCGTATGTGATTTATAAACTTTATAGGGAACTCTTGTATACAAAATATATTACAATGGAATCCTATCTTTAAAAATATAAATTGTTGTAATGCATGTATAAACTAAACATTTTCTTAGATTATATGTATACTTGCCTACCTTAGGCTCTGCAAAAATCTATACAGTTATAAAATGTGATTCCTTTTCTAGGCTTTTTCTAAACAAACAAGTCACACTTTTAGAAAACTATAATAGGTATAGTTTTACGAGGATATTACTAACTTTTACATACTAGAAACATGATTTTCAAGAAGTCACTTTCATATACAAGAACAAATGAACATTTTAACACGTAAATCTGTTTTTATACAGGGTTTTGTGAGACATAAACTTCACGTACGTTCGAGTACACATTTCAAGTCCTGTATTATATACCAGAATCCCTTGGAGGGGGAGCATGGTGTTTGTCTATAGATCTATACGGGCTTGACAACTCGCGCCCTAACTGTTAGCTACAGTCCACCGTTTGGGGTGACAAACGTCATAACATTCCAACGCCTGAAGAACGTTGTGTATAGGCATTCCGAGTCAATAGTATGGTTACAAAACTCACATGGGGTATTCAAAATGCATTGATTTACAAGGTTTTCAAACACATTGGTTATTTTACACTTACATACATTTTAGAAACAAACATTGGTCTTTAGAGAAGGCTACTTTTATACTAGTAGAAAATATAGGATTTTCTAAACACAACACAACCAAGGACAAAACATTTCATTTCATACAAACATTGTCATTTAAATACTTATGAAACTCACCAGCTTAAATGCTGATCTACTCTTTCAAAATTACTTGTATGTCCCAGGGAATCAGTAATTTCAGGTATCATTATGCTTTTGATGAAGGGATCATGCGGCGCCAGTTTAATCTCATATTTTGATATCATATTGTAATTGGTTTTGAACATGTAACTTTTTGACAAATGTAAACTTTCAATTATATATATGATGGTTGTATTGCTTTCTTTACTATGTATTCAATTGTTACGCTACCACATGAAGTCATCCGCCCCTGAACGTTTCTGCCGTTTAGGTTTGGGGGTGTGACAATTTCTACCAAGGATTGGCTCAAGAAATACTCCCATAGTATTTCATGATTCGTTACGACGCTGGTTTGATGTTTGTGGTATTAGGTTAATTTTTAGGCATGCCGCATACCACAGTCACTCCAAAGCACATGTTGGTCGTGTCTCGAATGAATATAGTTGGCTAGGATATATTGATCCTAGACACGACTACATAACTGCCCAGGTTTAACCGCAGCGTACGACAGCCATTTACTTATGTTTTGTTCTACTTGTAGTTACGGATCTCAACGGTTCGGTATACTTATATACTTTTGAAAATACTTATATTTTGAAGGATACTTTTAGTTCAGAGCACTTAGGCAACTTAATGTTTATAGTTTTATACCATGTAAGGTTTGGTATACTTTATTCACTATAAACAAGGGCTCTGATACCAATCTGTCACTCCCTGAAACCGAAGGCGGAAACATTTCCGGGGTTGACTCCATGTTGAGTATCAAATCCAATGCATATAGTAAGTAAAGTAAAACAACCATTACATTACATATAGAAAAGTTTACATTTGTTTCAAAAGTAAAGTTATACATGTGATACATAGGATATATGAAAAATGAGACGAGTCTTTTGCGCACTCCGTCATCGCCAAAAGAGATTGTCGGGTACCTATCTAATGCGGACCTGAGAATACAAGGTGGTTTGAAAATCAGCATAAAGCTGGTGAGTTCATAAGCGGTTAGTTTTCTGAAAATGTACGAGTTCCTTTGGTTTCCTGAAAAAGTAGTTATCCAAGAAAATCCTATATTTTCTTAAAAGTTGGTTACCAAATCCAAAATGTAATGTAGAAGGTGTACAAGGAAAACATGATTGTTCTTGTCAAATGTAAAGTTTGGTTATCTAACTTGTTACACTTTTCTGGTTACGTACCACTGTTACCCAGGAAAATCCTATATCTTCCTGCATGTGTGTGTGTGTGTGATGAACTGTTACCAATTCTGATTATGTTCAATGTTATCCCCAGGAAAATCCCATATTTTCCTGAATGTGTGTGTGTGTGTGATGAACTGTTACAAATTCTGATTATGTTCAATGTTATCCCCAGGAAAATCCCATATTTTCCTGAATGTGTGTGTGTGCGAATTCTCCTGAAAGTCTGATTATCCTTAATGGTACATTAGTTTTATTACGTACATAAAACTAATAATTCAGTGTGAAGTGTTCATAATCTTGATTGCATGTTCCATAACCATACTTCAGACCAGATATGACTCGAGTCGTGGCCAGTATCCTTTTTATGACTTTCATCACCCTTGAACCTTTCGGTTCGGCTGTAGCTAGCAGCCAGGTGCGGGATTGTCAGTCCCGTATAGATCTATACACTCAAATCACGCTCCCAATCTAAGAGATTCTAGTTACAGGTGCAGTCCTCCACTCGCGTATCTTTGTGAAGTGTTCACCGAGGACGTGTCTCCACTCTTTAAGATTACTCTATAATCTCGTGTCTAGGGAAGTAATATCTATGACTAACTAAGTTCTAATGGTACCTGTCCTTTACACTCGTGCCTAGGTGTTTTATTAAGGACATTACAAATGTTTCATGATCTCTATCAATATAAGTGTGAACAATCAATTGTGAAACATAACAGTATACAATAAGAATTGAAATCGTTTAAACAACAACTCTGCAAGTTAAAACAGTTTGTTAGTAGGTTTTCAATTCATAAAAGTGCACGAACTATGAAACCATTTAAGTAAAATAATGAATTTAAGTACAAGATATTCTTGTACTTTTGCTTGTATTCCCCCCTGAAAACATTTAAAACCCATTGAAAAAGGGTAGGGGTATGAACTCACCGAACGCGGAAATGTGTCGAATGGGATGCTAAACGTCGAATCGAGGCTTGATAACATGCGGGATTCCTATGTAATATGAAATGGTATACAAATATATCTAATTATATTCATAAACTCTAATTAGATATGATATTACACTCCAATGAACGAAAACACCTCAAAACGAGTGTTTGGAGTGACCCGGGTGACATCTACGGACGTGTATTGATGTGTGGGACTTGGGAATTGAGTTACTCTTCAAGAGTAAACTCCTTATGGAGTTTTCGGTCTCTTATACCATACCCACATGAGTTTACGGCCGTGAACTCATGTTTGGGTGCTTTATGGTGCTAAAATGGTCAATATCACTTGAGGGATGATTGGGATGAATTTATCTAAGGCTTTGGAAGGAATTAAATCACTCATAACACCATCAAAGGGAGTTTACGGCCCTAGCGTGGAGCTTATGGCCGTAAACTCCTATACTCCTCTTGAATGAATGATTCAATGGCCCTAGATTAATCACATGTGATTCCTATAATTTTTACAAGCCTTGGTATGAGTTTTGGGCATCATTTGACACCTATAGAGGAGTTTACGGCCCTGGAACTATTTCTTGGGAAGCTTTGGCTGTAAACTCCTAAATGGAGGGTGTTTGACATGTTTAAGGTCCCCAAACTTATTTTAGATGATTCTAGGATTTATTCCAAGGCTATTGGTGAAGTTATATGGCTTTTTAACACTAGAAAATGAGTTTACTCCCCATGTATGAGGAATTTACGGCCCAAGCAAGATCTTGGGCAGTAAACTCATTTTTACTCCACTAATTTAATGTTCAAGGTGTTCCAAGGACAAATCCAATATTCTACAATTCATATCTAAGCTTTATTGGTGTTTTGGAAGGGTTTAAGGGCATATAAACCCCATTTATTTGAGTTTACGGCCCAAGCATGTTCCTTGTACGTAAACTCTTATTTGTCCCTCAAAGTCCATGTCTAGGGTGTTCTAATCCGGTTTTGCAAGCCTTAAGGTCATATCTAAGTCCTAATGATGGTTTGGAAGGGTTAAATTGCTCAAAAACCCATGTTTTTATGTGTTTACGGCCCAAGCATGCTCCTTGGCCGTAAACACATGTTCTAGGTCCAAAATGTTAAATTAAACATGAATTTGAAGGCCTAAGAGGTTAAACAACAAGTTGGGGATGTTACCTCAAAGATTTGGAGCCTTAATTCAATGTTTTGGACCTTGAATCATTGATTGAGGAGAGAGGTTAGAGAGAGAGTAGTGAGATGAAGCAAAAGCTTCAAATGAAGGCTTAGAACACTTTAAATAGTGTTCGGGATTTGGACACGGTGAAATTCTACCCGATACCGGCTTTAGACGGGGCTTTTGGTCGCACCCGGCCAAGTAGCCGTAACCCGATATGGTTGATTCTAGAAATGATCCGATCACTAATATGAGGTGTTTGAACGAGTTCTAAAGGCATTATGACACCCATTAAGTCATAATATAAAATACACGTTAATGACTTGATTAAATGACAGAATCGAAAACAAAATTGGAAACGGCGATCGAATTATCGAAATGAATTACGAAGAGAGGTACAAGCAATGAAACTAGATTTCGGGTTGTTACACTGTTGTCATTGTGCTTGTGGGAACAATAAGATACAAGGCAAGCATACGCCACCAGGGGCAGGAACAAACAACTTCATAGTGAAGAAAAAGACATGTTTTCACTGTGGAACAACTGGACACATTGCCAGAAATTGTCCTAATCGCGCATATGTTCCCTACTATGCACAAGGGTGGCAGAATGCGCCAAGAGGGAGATACTCCAAAAGAAACCCCACAAGGTCACATTCAGACAATGGTGACTGGAACGCACAGAAGTCCAAGAAGCAAACCCATAAGGCCAAGAATCTGAATCCCAAGGGCAAGAAGGGAATGTCGCCCAAGAAGCCCAAGACAGGAGATGCTCCAGTGAAACAAAGATCGATTAGGTCAAAGTCATCTCAACGGCCGACATCAAGTTCAAAAGAAAATACTGAGCCACCCATCAGATTGAAAAAGAAATTGTTTTAACCTAACTACAAATGGGTTCCAAAGGCTCACTCTCCCTAATCTTCTTACGATTCTAATATTTCTTTATCTTCTGTTTGTGATAAACAGGATATGTCATGGGAGAGAGTACACTGCAATGATGACAAAGGCCGACCCAGTTTCAAAATGGACTGGGTTCCAAAAGACCAACTAATCTCGATCTGTGTCGGAGCAGCTATGGAGGCATATCATCAGACTTTAGTTTATTGGTAGTGGTTGTTCCAGGCACATGATAGGAGGCATCTCTCAACTGTACAACACTCAGAATTTTGTTTGGGAGTATGTATCCTTTGCGGGAAGGGAAGAAAGGAAGGGGTCACTCATATGGTTTGTTCACTACATGAAGAATTTTCAGATCTGTTATGAGATTATGCATGCTGTTCTCAGACCTTCTGGATGCAAATTCAATTGGTGACTCGCAGTTTGAGTTTTCTTCTCTATACTCTTGAGTTTATCTTAATCTGATTCGTTTTAAAGGAAATATTTTATAATTTTTCGTTAGTAGGTATTATTGAGAAGTGATATCAAGAAAGTTATAGCGGGCAATCTAAAACATGTTTAAAGGACTGAATCTGAATTGTCTAGACTTTGTGATCAATGTGCAGGTAGGCATGAAGTATTTAACAGTGTGGATTTAGATAAGATTGTTTGGAGTGACCATACGACGCTCGGGTAGATTAAACAATGAGATAAACACGGGAACCCACTGGATACACTAAATTAATACGCATCTAGAACTGTGGCTCAACTTTTCCTTGATATACGGACTTAAGTCCTTAATTCTAGTTCTGATAGGGCGACCGGGGGGTTTGGATAAAGTAGGTATGTGGGAAATTATTTTCTTGCTTTCTATCTGTCAGTCATATGTTGCTTCCTCTGCGTGATTGGAAGAGATCCGACCTGGAATGCAACATACGTAAGTCTAAATTCTACGCATCTCCTTATCTATGAAATTCTTCTTATCTGTTAGTCATATGTTGTCTCCTTTGCGTGATCGGAAGATCCGACCTGGAACACAGCATATACACCCTACTATCTCTATAACCCTCTATCTCTGTTAGTCATATGTTGTCCCCTCTACGTGATTGAAATAGATCCGACCTGGGACACAACATATGCATCTATCTCTAAATCTAACTTCCTCCTTAATAATTGTTAACTCACCTAAAGTAAGGAGTCCTTAGGAAGTTCTTAATAATCAGGGTATATCGGGAAGTGGGGAACACGTTCTAGTGCAACTAGAAATTGAACCATTTAGAGGTTGTATGTAGATCTCGCTGCTTAATTTAAGTAGACAA
Source organism: Lactuca sativa (assembly GCF_002870075.4). NCBI lineage: Eukaryota > Viridiplantae > Streptophyta > Magnoliopsida > Asterales > Asteraceae > Lactuca > Lactuca sativa. The sequence goes on from NC_056627.2 coordinate 52,139,021, forward strand.
CAATACCAGTGGTCGTCGACAGCTAAATGGTTTCTTTAGAAAAGTTTGTCGATATCCTTCGTGTTTAAGTGGACTACAATACTAGCAATTGAACAGATCTATTCATAAAGGTGAAGGTACTGATAAACAAGTTCAGACAGTCTCACAACTTTGATCCCAAATATTCTTGTTTTTGTTAAATTTGTTCATAGTTCTCCTCTATGTACAAATTTAGGGGAGAATTAAAAAAAATTCAAAAATCAAACAAAAATCAGAAAATTAAAAATAAAAAAATAGTGTTACCTTTTGTTTTATCTCTTGTTCAAAAAAATCAAAAATCCAAAAATATTTTTGTTTCTGTTTTAATTTGTGTGCTAAGTTTTCTTTTAGTTTTGTTTTGTCTTGAAAAGTGAATTCAGGTGTAGATGAGATTCATGGAGATTGTATCAAGATTTCTGAGCCAAAGTTTCATTCGTTACCATCAAAGAATTCTCATTCGAAGGAGAAAGAATTGAAGATTATTCTTTCAACATTTAATCTTTCAACCCTAGAAGTAAGGTGAAGCTGCAGTTGAAGATTATGTGGCGAATTGCATTGAAGTCTCCTCAATCAGTCGGCTGCTATCTTAAACCTGCAGAAGTGATCCAGAAGATTAGTTCTCTCCGATATTCTCTCTGAAGATTCTCAAGCTGAAAGCGCTATTTCTCAAGAATCAGTACAAAAAGCCTCCTCACCCAATGTGTGTTCAACGTCAAATTCTGCAGAAAATCCCAACTGCTCAAGATGAAGTCATTCTTTAAAGATTCATCAAGTTCATCTTGAAGTTGAAAAGAATTTAAAGATAAATGCTGAAGCCAAGCTTACAATGAATATTAACAAGAAAAGTCAGCTACTTTTTAAGGGGAGTTTGTTGGGTCAATTAGAAAAGAAAGCTATAAACCAAGGGGAGATTGTTGGGTCAAAATTATGGTTTATACTTTACTTTTCTAGGCGTTAATAGTTTTTGGTCATGTAATATGTTTTTGTAATGGTTTTTACGGCCATGATGGGTGTTTACGGCCGTAAACCCATTTTACGGCCCATGTTTCTCATGTATATATATAGGGGTGAGGGGTGTGAGGAATGAACGAAATAGAGAGAGAAAAAGGAGCTTATGTGTGTGTATTCTATGGTGTTTTCTAGTGAGAGAAAGTGAATCTTGTGTAAGGAACTTCAGTCATATCATCAATACATTCAAGATTCAAGTTATTCTTCTCCTCCTCTTCTATTTGATCTGGCACATCCATTTGATTGGGATTCTGCACCATCAAACAGATTTGATTGATACACAAGCATTTTGGGGACTTACATTTAATTAAGTAATAAGACTACTATACAGTGGAATTCATATAAAGGATTTCATGCAAAGGAAAACAGATCAATACTTTAACAACATAAGTATGGTAGATATTTATATTCTACAAATGGGAACAGATAATTCAATAACGTACACTTAGGGAAAATATAGGATTTTTCAGGGTAAACATCAGTACTTAAAACAATGGGTTAATTATTCAACTAACGAATATTCATTATTAGTTATATAATTCCTTGGTTTATGCATCTGGGTTACGTATTAAGAATGTCCGATAAACTGTGGAAGGTATGGTTTCCGCCTCATTCCCTATTCCTTGTTTGGTTGTGGGTTTAAGGCAGATCCACACAATTAACCGTCTATTCGATATTGGTTTATGTGTAACTAGTATCAACCAAGAAGTTATAGAAAGAATGGGTTTAATCATACTTTTCATAAGAAAATTTTGGATTTTCTTGAGGAACACTTTCAATAGATATCAAAGGATCAATACAGTTAACTTTGTAAGTATCTAGTGAATACTTCAGGAGTATGTACATGAGGATCCGACTACCAGTGAATGTTTGGTCTCCGCCTCTTTTCCTATTCCTTGTTTGGTTGTGGGCTTGGGGCAGAACCACACAATCGATTGTTTGCTTGATCTGGATTGTATATGATTTGTATACACTAATTACTCGCAGAAGGAACTAGTAAGAATCATTTTTATTTAACATTCATTACTTTTCGAAAGAATCAAAGAACGGTTTTCCAAAACAAAACGCTAATGAACTCACCAACTTTATGTTGATACTCTTTCAAAACCTACTTGAATTCTCAAGACATTAGTAGACAGGTACGCGCATCGGGTTCAAGAAGATGGAGCATAGTAGCTTCGATTATTTACTTGTTATTTACTTTTGGAGTCAATCGTGTATGATTCAAATGTAATGTAAACATTATACTATTAATACAATGGTTGTTGTTGCTTTGATTACTATTATTCAATTGTTGTGATACTGTACATGACGTCCTCTGCCCCCGAACGTTTCCGTCGTGTTGGTTTGGGGGTGTGACAGATTGGTATCAGAGCATTGTTTATAGTGAACTTAGTATATCAACCAGTAAAAGATATACAACTATAAATACAATGGGGCCAGAGTGCTCTGACTAAAAGTATATTTTTAAAATATAAGTATTTTACACTAAGTATACTAATAATCATACATACTAAGAACAAGTATGAACAAAACAAACAAAAGTATTTAGATGTTGGACACTACAGTCAAACCTAAGCAGTTATGTAATCATATCTGGAATAAATATAACCTGATCAACTATATTTATATTAAATATGACCAACATGTGTTTGGGAGTGATGGTGGTGTTGCAACGAGTCTAAAACTTACCTAACTCCATATACAAAAGTATCCTTAGAAAAAAAAACATATAGATAAAAATACTATAGGAGTATTTAAGGTGCTATAACAAACTTAAATGAGAACTAACAGACCTTTACTGGCAGTTCTATAGTTACGAACTGCATGCTTCCAGGGTTATATATAATTGGGATCTTATAGACTTAGAATTAGTGGCCTACGCTCTACTATCTGTTCCATGTTTGGTTGTGGTTTTGGAGTAGGATCACCTATTCGAAAGTCTATTTGATCTTGGTTATATACATCTTTCATGAACTGCATGACTATAGGAGGACCCAGTTTAGATCATCAATAACTACAAAAGAAATGCTCTACTTAATCTCATAGGATTCCTTAGACATTCCCATTCTCGCACAAGCAACCTAGATATAGATAGCCACTCCACTAAATTCACCAACAGAGGAGCCAAGGAGGAACCAGAAATGATTCTTAAAGAGGGTTCCTAGAAGGAATCATATGAGGATGCAATTCTTCCATCGGGAAGTGATGGAGATCTATGGTAAAACCCAAAGCATGATCTATACTGAATAGGAAAATCATAAGAAATCCTAGAAACAACAAACCCTCACAGCTGAATTCAGGACCATCATAACTAGAACAGAACCCCCTCCCGAGGCGCGCAATGTGGTAGAGCACTATTTATGTCATACTAATAATTAACTAATATGATCTAGTGAGTTAGTGATTATACTGCTATGTGCCTGGCTTATTGCCTTTATCATATCAGCTAAGTAACAGTAAACCAGATTCCATAACTTTATTAAGAGGGTAGTCACTATCAAATTCATAAGTCTATGTTGCGTAGACTTCTATTATGAATTGCTTCAAATATCAAAACATGAAACTCTCAGAACTAAGACAACTTTGATTCAGAGTACAATAGATTTGTAACATCTAATGACTTACCCTCGTTTCGTCTTTTAAATCTTATGGCCGAAAGATGCCACCGAAGAAGTCGAAAAAAAAGAAAAAACAAAAACATCTCGATTTGTAACACTCGATTTGTAACATCTAACGACACTGTATGAACTATACGAGTTTTCTGACTCGAGCTTTTCACGGTTCTCTGAGTTCTAAAGGAACTCGACGAGTCAATAGATGCACTCGACAAGTTGGGTCAATATGGACTGTTGACCTTGATTGTTGACATTGAATTTGACCTTGGTGGACCAAGTTTGTCTTTAAGAGTATTTTTGGTATTAGGGATTTTAACGAAGTTAGTCACATGGTGGTTATAGGTAGTTGTGTTCGGAGCTATGAGTTGGGCTTTGTTCTTACCAGTTCAACACTACTTATAAGGTGAGTTTTTGATATTGCCATATTTATACATATTTTTAGGCAATATTTATTTACATTTTTACTAATAATTTGGTTATTTGCATAGAATAATGATACTTATAAGCTAAATTTATATTTTGCAGCCAAATAAAAGCATTTTCGAAGATAGGGACTGAAATTGACAAAACATGGAACTTTGGAGGCTTGAAGGAAAGAAGAATGGAAAATTCAGCAAATGGAGTATTCCAGAAGATATGCATCGGATGGATGAAACAATCCTTGTCGAACACGTTTATCTCATATCCACGACGTGAGACTTATTTTCTCACGACGTGAACTCGGCAAAATCAGAATCTATATATTTGCTTGACCATTACAACTTGAGAGACTTTTTGGCTGATAGAAGGAGACCTAGAGACGACTTGGAGAGGAAAAGAAGTTCTGGAAAATATTTTCATCACCTAAGGAGAGAAAAGTACATCAATAGTTTATTTGTTTGTTACATTCATATGACTTCTTTTATGATTTGTTTTAGTTTGCTAGTTGTCATGAGCAACTGAATCTTGAATCTAGCTACTCTTGTTAGCTAGATGAAGCTTCTGACTTATGGTTTAGCTTATTGATAATGGATTTATTTAGTTGGTAACTTGCTTGTGTTTGATTTTTTACTACCTAGCATGTTAATATTTGTTTCTTTAGTTGCCTGAATTCATGTTCTGTGTAGCTTAGTGATTATTAAATTACATGAACTTGAAACCTAGTGATTTAGTAAACATTAAATTGCTAGAGTTAGGATTGACCAAAATCTTATATAGTAATTGAAGTAAATAAATTTAGCTGTGCTAGAGAACAAAAATTATGACCATAATTGTGTTTGCCTAATCTTACATAGCAGATTCATAATCTACAACTTATTATGTATTTGATTGTGTGTGACCATACATAGTTTTACATGAATTAGTCTAATATTGGTAAATTTAGACTTAAATTACTAATACAATAATAACCAACTTGATAATCCATAATTGTTAGCTAACCATAAAGAAGAAGTGGATTCGAACTAAACAAGAGTGTTTTTAGTAATTGATTGAGTTTGAGTTACAGAGGTAAGTTCATCTAAACTTGAAAAATTAGATAAATCACATTCCTTTTTAATAATTAGATTAATTTAGTAGTAGATAAATTAATTAATCAATACCGTTCCCTGAGATCGACACCCGACTTACCCGACTATTCTATAATTTTGACTAGGTACACTGCTTAGGTGCAATTAGTTAGTTAAGATAGTTAGGTTATAGATATTAAAATTAGTTGTAGCTATTTGCACACATCAGTTTTCCTCACTATACATAGGGGTCGAAGGCACCAAGGCCGACCCATTTAGATTGATATCCTAGTAGTTGTTGATATGCTAAGTATAAGTTAGTTATGCATGCTAGTTTTGATGTGCTAGTTTGGTAGATCTGTAGGAGTACCTGTGATGCTATCTAATTATCTGTATGTGCATTTATCTGTTACATGTCGACATGTTGTGTGGGCTGGGTTGAGGTTGTAGTGTAACATCGTGATTTTTTCACCCAAATCTTATTTAATTTTTAAAACATTTATTTAACAAAATACGTTAGCGGAAGTCTTATTTAGAGTTTAAAGGAAACATCAACAATGTTACTTTTATTTTCAAAAACATCATTCGTCAAAATATAGTGCATAAACCAAATCAAAAACAAATTCTCAAAAACATGTGTTAAGAAAACTCCACGACATGTCCAAATGGTATCAATACTAAGTCATAAACTAGAATGTAACTACCCAAAATCCCCATCCTCACCAAGCCGACAAACTATGCTACCTGTACCAATGCAAGGCAACAACAAGCAAAGAAACAAGTGTTAACATAAGCTAAGTGAGTCAATATAGTACAATGTCAAGAGAACACACATATCATAGATAGATTCACACAAAACATCCACACACAGTCAAAGACTCACTAGCAAGACATACAACATCACACCACATAACTAACGCATGTTTAGCTCAATTTATTTTAGTTCTTCAGTTAGAGCATGTTTTATTAGTTACTCTCCACAACGCCACTATAACTAATTTAATCTTATCGATGCACCGCTTAAATATTATTATATAATATTTTGTTTCTCTGCTTTACATTAATAATTACTCACCGCTCACTATTATAACTATTAAAGTATTACCTCTTAGTTAAGGTCTATTTATTCACCGCAAAACCCCCAAAGCAAGACCCTGTTCGCTACTAATGTAACCAGCATGATCCAATGCACTAAGTGAGGTGTGACTCTCACCCATAATCATTGCTCCCGGTGCGTTGCGTTCGCTACTCCGACTATGCACATACGTATACCAAGGTGTACCAAGACCATGTCCCGAGTGGTAATCTAGAAAAACCAATCGGTGTCAAAGTTGGCTTAAGCTCTTTTTCCTATAGGTATCTTTCAACCTACTAGGCCATCATAATATTCGGATTGGGTACCTATGTCCAGGTTTCTATCCCTAGCCCCGTTAGTGTGTTCCCCTTTTTAATTTAATAATGATTAATTAAATAATGAGTTACATTTTTACCCTTTCAAGTAAGCATGTAGTTATTATGAATATTCTTTTATTAACATATTACCTCTTTAAGGGTTATTTTCATGCAAACGTGTAATTTCATGAAGTTATTACATTTTACATCACACACTACTTCCATATACAACACACCGATGAAGTTGATACAACACTAGCATGCTTGTCCTAAAACATGTTAAACAAATTTTTTCAAACATGAATTAACATGCTCACATCACATAATGTTCATACACTTTAGTCAATCTAACATGACCCTAACTCACATCTCACACCAAACAAAAAAGACTCTAGCATGCAACACCCTAAATATCATTACACATAAAACATTTCAACAATAATGACATAACATTCAATCATCAAGAGGGGTACATGCATCCTAGACAACTAGGTTCATCTCAATCCATCTAAGATATAGGATACTCCTAACAATATACAGGGACGGACATAGAAATACATGGTAGGTGTTGCCGGGATGAGTAGGTGTTGCCGATACATAAAAAATAGGTAGAAAAAACTGAAAAATCGAAAAAAAATTCACTGCGGCCAGAAAAGTAAGGGGTTGCCGGTGCCACACCGGGAACCCCTTAGAACCGTCCTTGACAATATACTTTTAAAACCACAAAGTTTACTCACCTTCAATTCGCGTAGGTTTGCACAATGCAAGATCCCTAGCCCTTGAAACAACAGTAACTCCACAAAAAATGATATGTCCAGATTTGTCTGATCTGTGAGATACTCACCGGGTATCAGTCTTCCTATAAGACCAAGTATACGAAAAATAAATAGGCGGTATAATATTATTTGACTTCGTGGATTATTTAATTGTTTATCGTACAATTAATAAAACATGTTTCGATATTGGAATTTATTATGACCGTATAAACCCTAAATATGATTCATTATCTTCACTTAATCGTTGTGTTCATATGTTGCCTGATTAACTCCTATTTAATCGTCAAATCCAAATTAACAAATTAACCCATCTCTTAACAAAATAAACTATACAACATTAATTTGACTCATTTAATATTTACTAATGTTGGTTATTCTCTCTTGCAAATTAACCCATAAACAGAAAATTCTATATCTATTTATTCAATTAATAATACATGTAATGTTACTTATGCATACATCTATTATGATTTTTTGTTGTTTTGTTTATGTATTGTAAATCAAGCAGTTTATGATATTTATGTTGCAATTCGTATTGTATTTTAAAAGGCTGTTTATTTTCTAAGGCTGTTCAATAACAGCATCAAAAAATAACTCTATTTTCTAAGACTGTTTAATAACTGCATCAAAAAATAATTGTGTTTCTAAGGCTCTTTAATAACAGCATCAAAAAATAGCTCAATAACTCTATTTTATGAAGCTATATTTATAAGGCGGTTCTAGACAGCATCAAAAAATAAGTATAATTTATAAGGCGGTTCTGGACAACATCAAAAAATAAGTATCATTTATGAAGCAATTTTTATGAGGCGGTTTTGGACATTTTCTAAGGCTGTTTAAGAACCGTCTCAAAAAACAGCAACTATTTTATAATGATATATTTTTTGAAGCGGTTGAATAACCGCATCAAAAAATAAAATAAACCGCTTTATTAAACATCTTCTGTACTAGTGGTAATTCCTCTCAAAAGACAGAACCATGGCTTTTATAGTTCTATTGCTACAAATACGTTTTTGCATCAACTCACCTTTAATATAATTGAATAAATAATGAACTAAATATTTGAGAATGTAGCTCTTAATTAGGATAGTAGGACACGTCACATAGGACTCCGGAGTTTCACACATCAAAAATTCGAAATTGTCCTATCTCCAACATAGACTTAATTTTAGCCTTTTCACATATATAAATTTTTACTCATTGAGTTAATTAATCGAGACCACACATCATTTGCTTAACATCACGACCAAGACAATATTCAACGGTTAATGAAATAGTCTTAGGCCTTGTTTGATACCCATCTGACCGAAACCGAGTCAGATGCTTCAGCTTTCTCGGTCAGATGTTTCATGTTTAATAGGGGTTGTCTCGGTTAGCTTGTCTGGCCCAAATAGATGTCTCGCTCAGCTCTAAAGATGTTGCTGACTCGCCAAAAGACCACCCTACCCTCTCATAATTTTCTGGTGACCTAAAAGATATCGCGTCCAAAATCACGCCTCCTCCATCGTCTCCATCGAACAGCTCCTGTCGCTGCCATCTAACTCCTTATCGCTGCCATCTCCCTTCGGATTTCCTCCTTCCTTCGGCCGGATCTTCTTCTTCTATAACAGGTAAGCTCCCTCCCAATCGATACCCTCTAATTTGTACTTTTTTCGTGTTCGCTCAAGCAATTTTGGCATGCTAGTCTGATTAATGTTGGTAAAAGTCTTCAATTAAACTATATTCTTTTATTTACTCATAGATTTCAGCAGCCATATGTCACACCCCGAAAATCGAAGGTGGAAACATTTCCGGGGTTGACTCCACGTTGAGTATCAAATCCAATGTACATAGTAAGTAAAGTAGAACAACCATTACATTACATATAGAAGAGTTTTACAATAGTTTCAAAAGTAAAGTTATACAGTTGTGATACATAGTATATATATATATATATATATATATATATATATATATATATATATATATATATATATATATATATATATGAACAAAATGAAACGGGTCTTCTGAGCACTCCGACTTCGGGAAAAAGGATCTTCGGTACCTGTTCTAATGTTAACCTGAGAACACAAGTGGTTTGAAAATCAACATAACGCTGGTGAGTTCATAAGTGGTTTTTGTTTTGAGAAAATGTTCATGTTTCCTTTCTGTTTCTGAAAATGTAACACACGCCAAGAAAATCTCACATTTTATTAAAAAGGTTGGTTGTTGTTTCACATTATATAAAGTAAAGTTGTACACTGAAAACATGTTTACCATTTTGAAAATGTACATTTAGGTTATCTATCTTGTTATACTGTTCATATTATGTACCAATGGATTCCCAGGAAAGTCCCATACCTTCCTGATTGTATGTTACCATTTGTCAAAGATGTAAGGTTATCCAGTTTGTTACACTTGTCTAGTTATGTAAATGTTTCCCCAGGAAAACCCTGTGCTTTCCTGAATGTTGGTTACCTTTTTGTAAAAGATGTAAAAGATGTATTCTGGTTAGACCTAGTTATGTACAAGGTTTCCCAGGAAAGTCCCATACTTTCCTGAATGTTGGTTATTAATGTAAAAGATGTATTCCGAAACCTGGTTATCTTGTGAAATGTATAAAGTTATTCATTATTACTATAAGTAAATCTCTGTTATCCTAATTGCGAGTTCCATAACCATACTATAGACTGAACTTGTGGCAATAAGTAGTCCACATCCTTATGACTTTCGTCACCCTTGAACCATTTCGGTTCGACTGTAGCTAACAGCCAGGTGTGGGGTAGTCAGCCCCGTATAGATCTATATACTCAAGTCACGCTCTCTAAATCCCAGAGATTCTAGTCACGGGTGTAGTCCTCCACTCGCGTATCTCTGTGGAGTGTTCGCCGAGGACGTGTCTCCAATCATACAGGAATAACAAATTTACTAGTAATAATATGATAGTCCTCCACTTGTGTATCTCTGTGGAGTGTTACCGAGGAAAAATAGTGTACAAGTTGTATTGTTCATGTGTTCTAATGTCATGCTTTTAACTGATAAAATGTGGAAAACCATTTGTGAAATATATAAAACATAACAGTTTATAAAACCCATTTCACAAATAAATGTTTACGTGATCTACATGTTCGAATGGTTATCAGTTGTATCAATCAGTATTAAAATCATATAAAAATGTATAACACACACACGAAAACAAGTTTTTGAGTACAAGAAACCCTTGTACTTTTCTTGTGTTCCCCCCCTGAAAACAATGAAAACAGTGAAAAAGGGTAGGGGTATGAACTCACGAGACTCGGAAATGCGACGGTTTCGGACACTAAACGTTGGTTTGGGGCTTGATTACTCGCGATGTCCCTATGTAAAATGTAATAATTTTCATATATATCCAATTAGATTTACAATCACTAATTATATGGAACATTACACTCCAACGAGGTTAAACACCTCAAAATGAGCGTTTGGAGTGACCCGGGTGACATCTTTGGACGTGTAATGACACTAGGGACTTGGGATTTCAGTTTACTCCCCAAGAATAAACATATTAGGGAGTTTATGGCCATATATCACACACACACACACACATGAGTTCACTTCCGTGAACTCAAGTTTGGGTAGTTTTGGGTGCTAAAATGGCTTAAATGGACAAGGGAATGTTGGAATGAATTTCTAAAATGCCTTGGATTAGTTTGATTGAATTTATACACAATTTATGGGAGTTCACGGCTGTAAACATGGAGTTTACGGCCGTAAACTCCCCCAAGCTTAAACCAAAATTCATCTGAGGTGCTTAGGACAATCACATGTGATTCTAGTAATTTTTCCAAGCCTTGGGGTGGTTTAAGGGCATCATTTGACACACTTTTATGAGTTTACGGCCTAAGAGTATGTGATATGGCCATAAACTCCTAAATGTAGTGTTTTGTTATGTTTAAGGCCCCCAAACTACTTTTAGATGGTTCTATGATTTATTCCAAGGCTATTGGTTGAGTTTCAAGCCAAACTAACATGTAAAAATGTGTTTACTCCCCATGTTTGAGGAGTTTACGGCCCAAGCACATGCCTTGGCCGTAAACTCTCTTTTGTTCCATAAAATTCATGTTTTATGTGTTTCAAGTCCCGATTTGTAAGTCTCAAAGTCGTATCTAAGTCCCAACAATGATTTGGAAGGGTTAATTGGCTTAAAAACCCCATTTTTAAGTGTTTACGGCCCAAGCTTGATCCTTGGCCGTAAACACATGTTCCAGGTTCTAAAACTCAAATTAAACATCAATTTGAAGGCTAAAGAGGTTAGATAACAAGTTACGAATGTTACCTCTTTGATTTGGAGCCTTAAATCTTTGTTTTTGGACCTTTGATTATGGATGAGGAGAGAGGTTGGAGAGTGATTAAGGAAAGATGGCCAAAAGCTTCAAATGAAAGCTTTGAGTCCTTTATATAGTGTTCGGGAATTGGACACGACGGAATTCTACCCTATACCGGCGTTATGCGGGGCTTTTGGTTGCACCCGACCAAGTTGACGTAACCCGATATGGTCGATTCTAGAATTATTCCGATAACTATTATGGGGTGTTAGAATGATTTCAAATGGCATTAAGACACACATTAAGTCATTTTAGATTAATACAAGTTAATTACTTAATTAAATGGCGAAATCGGAAATGGATTTGGAAACGACGTTTGGTTGATCGAGTTGGATTACAATTTGAGTTACATAAAGTGATATGAAATTTCGGGTTGTTACACCATAAGAATGAGAAAGTATGTTTTTTTGTAGCATCAGTTTGTATAAGACAAATTAAAGTTGAAAAACTGGAATAACTTTCCCAAAATTAGACTTCAGAGGCTTAAATGTGTTGACAATTTGTATAAGACAAATCAAAGATGAAGAATTGGAATAAATGGCCACAAATTCGACATTACACTTGGCTATTTGTATTTATTATATATGTTTTCCTTTCCTGTGATAGCATTTGTTTCTCAAGTGATGTGATATAAACCAAATTAGACCTTCACAGACTTGCAAGTCTTAGGAATTTGTGTTTGTTATAAATATATTTTGATATTCATTGGTCCTCAAAATTATGTGATATAATTCCAAATGATAAACTGGAATCAAATACACCAACAATCCATGAAATTCGATATGGTATTATTTGGGTCTAGGAATGTGATGACTAAAAAATGAACTTTTCTTAAATTAATAACAACATTGTGACTTGTTTGAAGAATCCGAGTGGGTACATTTTAATTTAGTCCATAGTCATTTACATTTTTGTTAAAAGTAATTTTTTTTATTTACAGTGCTACACTAGTAACGAGTCTAACACATCGCTCTAATTTTATGAAATCTGAAACTTGGTTGTGTATAAGCTATGAAATCAAAAATCAGATTTTTTTTGTTTTAGGATGTTGGTTTGGAACGAAAGTGAGGACAAAACTTTTCTTGATGCATGTATCCATGAACTAACCACTAATGGTCGTGAGGGTTCTGGGCTTAAGGCTAGTTCATGGAAGATAGTACGCTAAAAATTGATGAACAAACACGGTAAAGAGGTTGATCAGAAGCAAATGAGAAACCACTTTGACTACTACAAATCAAAGTATGTTGCTTGGGTGAAACTGAAAAACAAAACCGGCAATATATATGACCCTATAAAAAATAAATTTAACCTGACTGATGAACAATGGAAGAAAGAGGGGAAGGTAATATTTTTATAACAAATACTATTATAATTATTTTTATAAAAAATACTAATATTTATAAAAATTGTAACAGTTGAACAAGTTCGTGTTGTCATTGAAAACTAAACCCCTGCTGTTTCCTGAACTTTGCTCCCAACTATTTGAAGGGTCGACCTCAACCGGCTTTCAAAGTTGGGGGCCATCTTCTACACTCCTTCGTCCTGTAGAAGAGTTTAGTGCTCATGATTTTGATGATGATGTTCCAATGGAAACCTCAACACAACACATAGGTGCAAGTGAAGAATCTTTAGGGCGTTCAAAAAATACGGAAGTTGGTGGAAACAAAAAAGTTGGTGGGAAAAAAAAGAGATGCAAGGGCATTAGAAGTTAAAGAGGAGATTGTCAAGCTTGCAAGGTCGTTAGTGGAAAAAAATGAAAGAATTGAGAAAAGTGAAATGGATAAAGATGTTGATGCGTGTATGGAGAAATTGAACAAAATGAAATGGGGAGAAGAAGATGAAAGACACAAGACCGTTCTTATGCTATTTGGTGAAAGTGCTGATGTTAGAAAAGTTTGGTTACGACTTTCACATACTAGTTGTCAGTCGTGGGTGATGGGTGCGGGTAGGAAGTATGGTTACCTTTGATGGGTGCGGGTAGAAAGTTTGCATGACTTTTGGATCCTATGTTTGATACTTTTTTGGATGTTACTTTGGATGATGTTATTTGCATGACTTTTGGATGTTATTGAATATTGAGTATGACGTTTGTTATTGAATATGACCTTTACTAATTTTTTTGGTGCATGATTTTTTTTACTTTAACATGTTACCTAATTCTTTGCAACAGGTCAAGTATGGTTTCCGATGGTGAAGTTGTAGCTTTTCTTTTACTTGTGTTTTATTGGTTGAGGTCAAACCGACGCAGACTAATCAGAATTCATAGAATTAGAGATAACGGTACAAGCGGGTATGCGTATACGCAAGATTTGATGTACGGAGACCCTACACAATGTTACCATATGATGCGTCTTACACAAGAGGCATTTGCATTATTATGTAACCATTTTACCCAAAAAAATTGGTTGCAAGCTAGTAAAACAATAAGCATTGAAGAGAAGATGGCTATATTCTTACATGTTATAGGACATAACGAACGTTTTCGCGCGGTTAAGGGAAGATTTCATCACTCCACACAAACGATTCATCAATCTTTTCACGAGGTCCTAACTACAATGATGTGTTTTGCAAAATAAATTATAGTACCAACAACTCCTAATCCAACAAGACATAACTCAGAACGACATAGACGGTTAAAAAATATTTTTTCCGGAGCAATAGGTGCATTAGATGAAACTCTTGTACATGCGGTTGTACCCGTTGATCAACAAACTTGTTATAGGGGACGAGGAAAAGGAGAATGTTTTCAAAATGTTATAGGAATTTGTGATTTTGATATGATATTCACCTTTGTTTGGGCTGGATGGGAGGGTATAGCACATGATTCAAGAGTTTTGAAAGAAGTTGCGTTCAATTCGACTTCTGGATTTCCGTTTCCTCCACCGGGTTTGTAATCTTTATATAAATTTTATTATCTATCTTCTTTATATAATATGTGTCACATTCATTTGCAGAAAAATATTACCTTTGTGATGCCGCATATACAAACACTCGTGGGTTTATGGCTCCATACCACAATACTAGGTATTGGTTAGCTGATTTTCGAAGAGGCAGACCTTTAACTAGAGAAAAAAGGTTCAATCATGTTCATGCACAACTTAGAAATGTTATTGAGTGTTCTTATGGTGTATTGAAGGCGAGATTCCCAATCTTAAAACAAATGGCTGCTTATCCTTTTACAGTGCAAAGAGACATAGTCATTGCTTGTGTCGCGGTCCATAATTTTATAAGGAAATACAATATAGAAGATGACTTGTTTAGAAATTTTGAGGAGGACATCATGGTTACTCCTGACGTCCAAGGTGGGGGAATTAATAGAGAAAACATACAAGGCATAGAATGGGGTCCCGAATCCGTTGAGTCTATGCGTGTTTTGCGTGATCAGATTGCAAATCGACTACTTTCACTTACTTTACATTAAATTATTATGTTATTTTAAATTTCATTATGTTTTTATTTTGATATTAAATGATTTATGTTTAATTTACATTTTATATGACATTTTTTATTTGTGTGTAATTTACATTTTTTATGACAATATGAATGTTTTTATAATTATTCAGCAACTTAATTAATCCATCACTATATATAACAGCAGGGTAAAATGGTCATTTTTCATCACTCAGCACATTCAGTCAGATGGACAATCAAACAACATGATTTCTTACTCAGTCAGGATTTATTTCCCAGACAGACCTTTCCCAGTCAGCACTTTTTCAGTCAGCAACTATCAAACGGGACCTTAGTGCGAATCTGACATTAAATTAGTAGCGATTATCTTCACCTCCTTCCCCATTTCAAGCAACAGAATCATCACGTCTCCATCTTGTTTACTCACTTAGCCATATAGGCAACAAAAGAAACCCATCCCGAGTCCCACTTCCTCTCTTTTTTCTGAGGTAGCATGACGGAAATAGCGGAAACAACCATGAAATATTGGGGTCCCTCAAAACTTGCCATAATGACACTTTAATCTCAAAACTCAAAGCACCACATTTCTGTTACTTTCAAGATTAACAATTTAACCCCTCAAACTTTTATAAACATTTCAACTAAATATTCTTCCAAAATATTATGACATAATAATCTCACTTTTATTTAATTTTATAAACTAGATTCAAAATAACCTTTTATATATATATATATATATATATATATATATATATATATATATATATATATATATATATATATACATATATATATATATATATATATATATATATATATATATGTATATATATCCGACTAACGGAAACTAACGTCGTTTGCAAAATGATTTTTGGGTCGTTACATGTACTGCTCCGTGCTATAGCCAACAAACCCTGGAGTATGCCAGATGTGAGTTGAGGGCCAAGGAGGGCATTCTAAACTAATACTAAGGACTCATAAGCTTTCTAGATGCAAGTTGAGGGCTAGATAGGGCATGTCAGACTCGTACTGAGGGCTAATCATGTGTATATCAGTCTGAGGACTGAAGGAGCAAGCCAGACATAAGTTGTGGGCCGACAACAAGCCAGACTTATGTTGTGGGCTCGAGAGCAAGCCATATATGGGTTGGGGGCCAGGGAGGGCATGCAAGAGCCATACTGTGAGCTCAAGGGTAATCCAGTCTGTTAAGTTGTTGACCCATTACATGTTGTTATTATGTGTACTATTTGTTATGTATCGGTATTTTGGGGGAACTCACTAAGTTTCGGGCTTACAGTTGTGGATTTTGTTTTAGGTACGTCAAATGATTGTTGAAAGGCGAAGGCTTGATCGTGTATTTCCTCACATTTTATGTTATGATTTTTGGGACTTCTCTGATGTTAAACTATTTTGAAAACAATTTGTAATCAATGAATGGTTTTTGGGATATTTAAAAAGTTTAATTTTTTTTATGAATTTTACGCATGTTGCAAGTTGGTATCAGAGCCTTGGTTTGAGTGAATTAGAGGAACACTCGTGTGAATCCAGCCTCAAGCCAAGGAAAATATTTTCAAAATTATTTTCAAACGGTTTTCAAAATACTAAAAGAGGATGCAATGTGTACGATCAACCGTAGTAAGTAAGTAGACCTCTAATGCCATACTGTTATTTGATATTGTGATAGGTTTGAACATCATGCTACTGATAGGCTATTGATCTTCAGGAATTGCATGATAAAATTGTATGATTATATGACGCTTGATAGCCTAGGGCCTTTCTTTTATGAAATGACATCATTACTGTAGTTGCTTAGCGTATGTATCGTGGTTGTATATAACTTAGATCTTATAGCCTCAGAATGTTTGGTTTGGCCTATTTTCCTATTCTTGTCTGATGAAGGGCTTAGGGTAGGATCAGATATTCGAATCTCTATAGGTTCCAATGTTATGTATGGCTAGCATACACGAGTGATGCAGGGTTGGTGGAAGTTTCATGGATGGGTTGTACGGGATCATTCGGCCGGTTTTGAGATGTTTAGCCTTCCTCTAGGAGTGAGGATTGAGTGCTCGACTATGCTCGTGTGTATTGTTAGGGTGTAGTGATGATCCTTGAGACAAATATGGGTAAGTGTGGAAGGTAGTATGGGCCCGTACTAATGAAAGCACAGGACCTATATGCATAACAAGGAAGTCACAACCCCTAGGGCTTCATTAGGAGTTGATTCCCCGTTGTTTATGTGGAATATCTGATATCTTTCTGGCCTATTTTCAATATGGAGGTTACGAGGCGATTCGAGATCGGATTCGAGTCGGGATCAGGAAATGGCAGTCAGGGCGGGCCAGTATCGTCAGGTACCATTAGTCATAAGAGACCAGATGAGTTGGATGCCAGGATTAGGGAAATCCTGCATGATAAGGTTACTTCTCTTTTCCTGGCATAGTTTTCGGAGATGTTTGGGTACTTTGACAAGCGCTATTCAGCCATTGCTGAGACGGCTTTCGCTGCAGCCTTCGTTGTCGTGGTAACTGCAAGTAGTGGGGTAGGTCGGGCCTTTTAATATCCAGACTTCGATAATACAAAGCCCCTGACTTTCAATGGATTTCAGGACCCGATCATAGCCATGAGGTGGCTATCAGATGTTGAGGGATGCTTTTTCTCGTGCTCATGCCCTGCTGACCAAAAGATCAGGTGCGCTCTGAGCCTGTTGAGGTCTAAAGCAAAGGATTGGTGGGACTTGTGTCGGGATCATACTCTGATGAGCAGAGGGCTACAGTTTCTAGGGATCAGTTTAGGGAGATGTTTCACACTCGCTACATTCCTCGGGTGGAGCGAGATAGGTTGGCTCAAGAGTTTTTGAATTTGAGACAGCGATCGGAGTCAGTGATAGAGATCACCTGGATGTTTAGTGAGAGGGCGATGTTTTGCCCTTAGTTTTCTTCTGAGTAGCCTCAGATGACCCCTTATCTGATCATGCTCAAGACGGACATAGGAGGCCGCTAGGCAACGTGAGCTAGAGATCGAGTTTCATTTGAGGGAGCAGAGGTAGGCCCCGGTGCAGTCACAACCTGCGCCAAAGCAGATTAAGACCACTAATGCTGGATCTGGTAGCCCAAAGGGCTGCACTTATGGTACGTCCGGAAAGCCACATGAGGGTACTTGTCGGTCATCATCTTGGTGCCATAATTGTGGCCGACAGGGTCATATGGGGAGCGATTGCCGCCAGAAGGCACCAGCACTCAGCTCCAGGATTTGCTATCATTGCGATCAGGTTGGCCATGTGAAGGCCAACTATCTGTTGCTCGCTGCCTGGCTGGCGCAGGCTCTAGCGCCGCATTCTTTGAGGATCACTAGCGGGATTTAGGATAGGCAGAGCCCCGGAGGGCTCGGGGTCATACTTTCCAGCTCACTGCCGAAGAGGCCAGGATAGCACCAGACGTTGTGGCTGGTACGTTCTTAGTGAACTCCTTTCATGCTCTTGTATTAGTCAACTCGGGTGCGAGTCGATCTTTTGTCTCTCGGTCCTTTGGTAGGGAGTTTGTTTTGCCCATAGGAGAGTTGGAGTGTCCGTTGCGAGTTTCTATCGCCAACGAACATGGGGTTTCTGCTTCGTCAGTTTATCGGGGTTGCATTCTGGAGATATTCGGGGTGTCTTTTCCGATTGATTTGATTCTGATTCCCTGGGGGTGTCTATGTGATAGTGGATATGGATAGGTTAAGCCGTTTTGGTGCCATGATCGACTACGAGGGTCAGCGTGTGGTGGTTCGAACCCCAAGTAGGGTAGAATTGGTCATTTACGGAGAGGGCACCAGGATGGGTTGAGGATTTTGCTCAGCAACCAGGGTTCGGCAGTATATTCAGCACGGGTGTGCGGGTTATTTGGCGTATGTGGTAGATACACGGGTCAGAGATCAGGTCTCAGCTTCAGATGTTCCAGTCGTCAAAGATTTCAAGGATGTGTTTCCAGAGGAGTTACCCGACGTGCCTCCTTAGAGGTAGGTCGAGTTCAGGATCGACCTTGTGCCAGGTGTGGCCCCTATTGCCAAGGTATTGTACAGATTGGCACCATCTAAGATGCAGGAGATGTCACCTCAGCTACAAGAGCTGTTAGGCAAGCAGTTCATCCGTTCGAGCAGTTTTCCATAGGGAGCGCCAATTCTTTTCTCCAAAAAGAAAGACGGTTCATACCAGATGTTCATTAATTATCGGGAGCTGAACAAGTTGATGTTGAAGAACCGTTATCCCCTTCCACATATAGATGACCTCTTCGATCAGTTACAGGGGGAAACTTGGTTCTCCAAGATAGATCTGAGGTCCGGGTACCATCAGGGCACGGTGAGGGAGGAGGACGTGGAGAAGACCGCGTTCCAAACTCGCTATGGGCATTACGAGCTCGTGGTAGTTTGGGCTCACCAACGCACCGTCAATATTCATGGATCTAATGAATCGGGTATGCAGGCTGATGCTCGAGCGCTCAGTTAACGTGGTCATTGATGATATCTTGGTGTATTCCAAGACCAGAGAGCAGCATGAGGAGCATCTCCATGAGCTCCTGGGAGTTCTGAGGCGAGAACATCATTACACCAAGTTCTCAAAATGTGAGTTTTGGTTGCGAGAGGTTCGGTTCCTTGGACATCTCGTTAACCAGGACGGGATTTTGGTCGACTCGGACAAAATCGAGGCGGTGATGCAGTGGGAGGTTCCGAAATCCCCCTCGGATATCAAGAGTTTTCTAGGTTTTGCAGGGTACTATAAGAGATTTATTCAGGATTTCTCCAAAATTACGGTACCCCTCACTCATCTTACGAGGAAGGGGGTAGATTTTCGGTAGGGCCCTGAGCAGCAGACAACATTCGAGATCCTTCGGCAGCAACTTTGCGAGGCTCCAGTCTTGGCTCTCCCAGAGGGAGTTGAGGATTTTGTGGTTTTCTATGATGCATCCATCACCAGATTATGAGCTCTCCTCATGCAAACGGGGTGGGTGATAGCCTATTCGTCGCGGCAGTTAAAGCCGCATGAGTCAAGATATCCCACGCATGATCTTGAGTTGGGAGCGATGGTGCTTGCCCTGAAGATCTGGAGGCATTTATGGGGTCCGTTGTACCATTTACACGGATCACAAGAGCTTGAGGTATATTATAAATTAGCTGAACCTGAATATGATGCAGCTTAGGTGGCTGGACGTTGTCAAGGATTATGACTGCAAGATCCTTTACCATCCGGGTAAAGCGAACGTGGTGACGAAGTCCCTAAGCCGCAAGTCGACTGGATCTTCTGTTCTGACATCATGTATGAGGATTTCCGTGGACTCTCCACTTGTGGGATTGATTAGAGAGGCTCAGGCCAAGGGAGTGTGAGAGGAAAATTAGAAGATTGAGAGGATCAGGGGCAAGATCACCATATTTGTTCAGGACACTCGTGGATTGGTGACCTATTGCAGTCGGGTGTAGGTTCCGATGTCGGGTAGAGTTAGAGAGACTATACTGGAGGAGGCTCATAAGTCTCGTTTCTCTATTCACCCAGGAGCCACCAAGATGTATCGGGAACTGAGTTTAAGTTACTACTGGTCGTGAATGAAGAGAGCGATTGCTTGGTATGTCGAGAGGTACTTGACCTACAGCTAAGCAGTTAATATCAGTGATTTCCAGGTGGGATATCGATTATCGGTACTTTTCAAAATAGCAGTGTCAAATATCAGTCCAAAATATCGGACCGCAAAAATCGGTGATATTTACCGATATTTCCAGGCGATTTCCAGGTGGGATATCGGTTAGGTAATTTTACTTGCTTATTTTTAGTGTTAAGTCGTGGCCTTAAGTCTTATGGACTTAACTTAACTAAACCTGCTTTTATGTTAGGTAAATAATTGTTAGTTTTAGGTCATAGACTTATGTTTTAAGTATTAACCGATCTTATTGTTATGTTAATTGTTATATATTTAAGTGTTAACTTTCTAGTTTCTATAGGTTTGATCATGTTGATGTGTTAAGTACATAATTCTTAAATGATGATGATGATATTATAGTTGATGTTGATAATCTAGATAAAATAGGTGGGTACCTTGGTTCATGTGGACGTGGAGGAAGATTCCATGGCTTACTTAAGATTATGTTTCAAACATTGACAGTTTTGAATTTTGACTTTATATTGCTCTTATATATGTTTTATGTTTATATAAATTAATTATGCATGATATAAAAACACCGATATCCCACCGCGATAACCTATATCCCAAATATCGGCCCTTGACCGATATTTGATTTTGGAACGCTATAACTGCCTAGACCTGCAGGATGGTCAAAGCCAAGCTTCAGAGGCCGCATGGTAAGCTGCAGCCCCTGGAGGTACCCATGTGGAAATGAGAGCAGATCACAATGGACTTTATCACCAAGTTTCCAAGAACGGCAAAATATTTCGACGCGTGTATGGGTCATTATGGATCAATTGACCAAGAGTGCCCATTTTCTAGCAATTCGGGAGAGTTCGTTGGCTGAGAAGTTGGCCGATGTGTATATCCGCGAGATCGTTGCCCGCCATGGGGTGTCAGGCTCTATTGTATCAAACCGTGATGTTCGGTTCACCTCCCGTTTCTGGCAGAAGTTCCATGAGGAACTGGGCACGAGGCTGCATTTCAGCACCACTTATCATCCATAAACAGACGACTAGAGCGAGTGGACCATTCAGACCCTCGAGGATATGTTGTGGGCTTGCATCATTGATTTTGGCGGGAGCTCGGACTCCTACCTCCCCTTGCAGAGTTCTCCAACAACAACTTTCATTCCATCATTGGTGCTCCACCTTTCGAACTGTTGTGTGGGCGGAGATGTCGTACCCCAGTCTGTTGGGGTGAGGTTGGTCACCGGCTCATGGGTCAAGATTCAGCAGATTAGGCAGTGATTGCAGACTGCTCAGAGTCGGCAGAAAAGTTATGCCGACCGGCGCTGATCCGAGCTGGAGTTTCATGTCGGCGATATGGTGTTGCTAAAGGTGCGAACCTCGCTGATCCGAGCTGGAGCTTCTGGAAAAGGGGAAAGCTGGGTCCTCGATATAGCGGGCTATTCCGGGTTATTACCAGGGTTGGCAAGGTCGCGTATAGGTTGGATCTTTCGGAGGAGCTCAACCGGATTCATAGCACCTTCCACATTTTGCAATTGCGGAAGTGCATATTAGACGAGGATGCGGTAGTGTCATTGGAGGACATTCAGGTCGACGAATGCCTAAATTATGTTGAGAAGTCGGTGGCTGTCTTTGAAAAGAAGATAAAGGTTCTGCGTAACAACGAGATACCTTTGGTAAAGGTACAATGGCAGCATCGGAAGGGATCCGAGTGGACTTGGAAGCCGGAGGCCAAGATGCGGGAGCATTATCCAAAATTGTTCACGGCAGCAGGCTTCGAGGATGATGCCTAGTCCAGGTAGGGGAGAGTTGTAACGTCCCAACCTTCATTTATGAAATTAAAGCTTATATATGTATTTAAAGGGCAACTCGACGAGTTGGAAGGCTCCAACGCATCGTGTAGAGTTCTTAATGGGCGCGCATCTTTTAGGGTCTACTCAATGAGTTTGAAGGCCCCAACTTGATGAGTTGAAGTCTGACCATGAAAACCCTAATTTTTAGGGTTTGCACCCTATTCAAAGTCCTTAACTCTCATTGTTAGCCTCCCTTAACGCCCCTTTGTCCAAAGAAACCGTAGTTCTTGTTCATCTCTCAATTTATGTGTGTGTGAGCTTGGAGTGTGATATTTGGTGCTCTTTTGGAAGGAACTTGAAGCTTGAAGAGTGTTGATTGAGAGGAAGGTTGTAGATCTGGTGTCTACACTGTTGTAGCAACCATTGTGAGGTATAAAGTCGATACATTGGCCTTTTATTGCTTAGATCTCCTTCTATGGAAGTATTTAGCCATTTTTGGTTCATATTGGAGTCATTTTTGGAATGATGCATTACTTGAAGTTGCCACTTTAGATCTAGATGTTTTATGGCTCCTTGAACCAAAAGTTGCAACCTTTATCAAGTATTGGCCCTCCTCCATGCCCTAAGTTCCTTAATAAAGCTTTGATGGAGTGTTTTAGCCCTTTGATGGCATGCATGGGCGTAAAGTTAGCAACTTTACGTGGTATCTCAACCCTAGGGGACCAGATCTATGGATTGGGCCATTAGACTCGCTTAAAAGTGGTTGAAAGAGTTAAGACAGGAAAACTCGACGAGTTGCCTTGCCAACTCAGCGAGTTGGATCGGGGTTTCTCCGATCTTCTGGACACTGTGCGAACTCGACGAGTTGTCTTAACGAATCGGAGAGTTGACTCGAGCTTTTCATGGTTCTCTAAGTTCTGAAGGAACTCGACGAGTCAGTAGATGCACTCGACGAGTTGGGTCAACAAGGACTGTTGACTTTGACTTTCACCATGGTTGACCAAGTTTGACTTTAAGAGTATTTTTGGTATTCGGGATTTTAACGAAGTTAGTCACATGGTGATCATAGGTAGTTGAGTTCGGAGCTGTGAGTTGGGATTTGATCTTACCAGCTCAGCACTACTTGAGAGGTGAGTTTTCCTCATTATACTTAGGGTTTGAAGGCACCAAGGCCGGCCCATTTGGATTGATATCATAGTAGTTGCCGATATGCTGAGTATGAGTTAGTTAAGCATGCTAGTTTTGATGTGCTAGTCTGGTAGATCTGTAGGACTACCTATGATGCTATTTGGTTATCTATATGTGCATTTATTTGTGTCACACCCCCAAACCAGACGGCGGAAACGTCCGAGGGCTCTTGTGACTTAATTGAATACCATCACAATGATTATACATGAATCATAACATCATTCATCACCATGCATTGAAATATTACAACCGATATTGTTTACATTCGGTACATTGTTTTAAACATTACAATTTCATAACATAAACCGTTTGATCATTAATCTAAGCAAAACACCATGATATAACTTGATACATATTCTTCTGTTTACCTGTTACCTGAGAATACAAGTTATTTTGAAAACGGTCAACATATGAAATGTTGGTGAGTTCATAAGTAATGTTATGGAAAAGGATTTTTGTGAAGTTTGAAAACCCAGAAAATCCGATATTTTCTTAAAAGAGTATTTGTAAAAAAAAAGTGTGAAGATCCGTAAATATGCTTGTCGATTTTGAAAACATGAATAATTGTTGAACTTTGTATACATCACATAGGTTAAAATGTTGAACTCCCCGGGAAAACCCGATGTTTTCCCAATGCGTAAATTACATGACTTGTTTATTGTTTTACCGATACGGCGATTGTTTGTGATTACCCATGTGACATTGGATTAATTAAGGGTTGTGAGTTGTTACAATCACGCATTATTGAAAATGACTAGTTTATAACTACATATTATGAACGATCCTTGAGGCGTCGTCCATACTACTCACATAATCCAACCACCTTGACTTCTCTTGTTTAACGTCACGAATCTGCTTACTCGGTTTCTCGTAGCCCCACAATCGAGGAGAAAGGAGGGTAAGAAGCCTCCTTTGTTTCCATAAGTCATTCAAGGTTATCGGGAATGCGAAAGGCACTTGGCCCGACTCGCATTTGACTTCTCGACTTCTCTAGCAGTACTAATGGACCCTTGGGGCCCAACAACACAATAGATCTATTGAAAGTCCTTTTACATGGAATTAGGTCATGGAAGGCCCATTAACATCTAAGCACGTCCCCTTCGGGCCCAAAGATCATGTTATTGGGCTAGCAAGGCCCAACAAGCACGATTTGAAACTTTCAATCCCAAAGATTGAATATTGACTCCTCGTAGTTGTCACGTGTTTATTGAAGTACTACGGTTATTTGATTTTTGTTTTGTTATTGATTCGAGACCGAATCAATTCGTTTGGTAACGATATTGGTTGTTGAATGTGTATTCGTTATTATGTTTCGCCGGTAGTTGTGGATCTCGTATTTTGTCTTGGGGATTTATTTGTTTAAAAGTAATATTTTTACCTTTTCACAACCCTTCTTTTATAAAGTTAGCAATTTTAGTCCTTTATATAAAAGAATTTCCATTTTAGTCCTTAAACCATTTTTCTTGACACTTTGGTATTATAACTTGTTGAAAAGACATTTTTAACCAAATTTTGTTTTGTAAACAGCTTTAGTCCTTTTAGAATAATGTTTTCTCGGTTAAAACCCTCAATTTTGCAAATCTTATAGTTTTGGCCCAAAAGAGAAAAATTTTACATTTTTGGTCCTTTTTGAATTTGAAAAGCATTTTTGACCATTGAAATAGTTTTAATACACTTCAAATCCCCTGTTTTATAGAAAACTTCCTTTTCAGCCCCTCAAACTTGAAAATCTCGCATATTGAGGCTTATTGGGCCGAAAAGCCCAAGTTTAGCCCATTAAGTGTAAAATTTACATTTTTAATCCTTCAAAAATCTTTTATTTCAGAAAAGTTATTATAGAAACTGTTTGGACTCTTTTGACCCTCCAGAAACAATAATTTGTCTGTTTGGGCCCTTAGTTTTGCATTTTTAACAATTTAAGCCCAAAAATGGGTTTTATGTTCAAGCATGTTCATCCTAACCATATGAGTTATTTTTCTTGACTTGATTAGGGTAAAATAGTTTAAGCTATGTTTATTTCCTTCCCTATGTTTTAGATCTCGGTTTTTACATACTTTTTGGATAACATTTTCATCACAACACAAGATATCACACACAAACATGCATCAAATCACACATAGCATACATTTACACATAGATCTACACATTTACTTGTATTCTCCCCCATAAAAACTCATAAAAACCGAAAAGAAAGGGGTATGAAGCTCACCTTGTGGTTTGGATTTCGTTTTGATGAAGTTTTGAGAGAAGATTTCGGCCCTAGCACCCTTTTGAGGAAGTTTTCGAACTTAGATGATTCTAGGGAGTTAGATCATGAATTTACTTGAATTAAGATGAGATGTTTGATAAACTAAGAGTCTAGATCATAAATCTAAATATAAACTTACCTTGGATGATGATTTTTTTGTGGAAAGTCTCTTTGAAAAGCTCTTGATTCTCGAAAATTTGATGAAGAAAGGTGAGGATGTTCTTTGAGAGAGTTTGTTTAATAAAAATTGGATGAAGTGTGTATGTTTGGGAGCTCTCGGCCGAGAATCAAGAAGAAGAAGAGAGAGAGAGAGAGAGACAGAGTTGAGATGACTAGTGTAACACCCAAAGTTTTGAAGGCCAAGAAAGGAAAGAAAACCCTAATTTTTAGGGGCGACTCGGCGAGTCCAAGGAGGAACTCGGTGAGTCCGAGCGGGATCCGGGTCGAGGTGTAAGTGACCAACTCGGCGAGTCGGCCAAGTGGCCTCGGCGAGTCTGGCCTGTGCGAGGAAAACCCAAAATCCGGGACTTTGGGCGCTATTTAAGCTCCTTATTCTCTCCATTAGGGTTCCTTAGAGCCTCCCACATTCAGAAAGAGAACCCTAAGCCTCCATTGTTGTGCATTCAAGCTTCCAAGCCATTTGTGGGTGATTTGAAGGAAGAAGAAAGAGGGGAATCAGTGAAGCTTCAAGGATTGGCTTCAGATCTGGAGTTTTTGGAGCCTTTCTGAGGTATTGAAGGTATTAAGTCATTTCCTTCCCTTAGATCTATTTTGGTTGTGAGTTTTGGGGCTTTTTAGCCATGATTAGTTGCCCATTTGAGTTAGAAGCCGGATCTGGAGTTGCTACTTCAGATCTAAGCCGATTTTGGTCTTGGGAAGCATAAAGTTTCAGCCCTTGAGTTGATTATGGAGCCTCTTTGCTTTAAACCCTAGTTTATGGTGTATTTTGCCTAGATCTCCTTCTCTACACGTAAAGTTTGCAACTTTGCGTGAGGAATAGGCTTGGGAAGGGTAGATCTACAGTTTGGATTCCATGCATGACTCAAAAGTCCTCTGCATGTATAGAGATCGGAATGGACTCGGCGAGTCCTTTGAGTGGACTCGGCGAGTAGCATGAAGACGAGGAGGAACTCGACGAGTGGGATGAACAGCTCGTCGAGTCAGATGAAGTTGGACAGGAACTCGGCGAGTTGGATGAACAACTCGGCGAGTCTATTGAAGGTTGTCTTGGACTCGGCGATTCTGTTCTTAGACTCGGCGAGTCAGGTCGCGAAACCCGAAACCCTTCGAGTTGAGACTCGAATTAGTGAGTCAAATGGAGACTCGGTGAGTTGGACAGGTCAGGACTCGGTAATCGGTAGACTCAGCGAGTCGAGTCGCAAAGAGAATGACTCTGGACATATGAACTCGGCGAGTCAATAGGGTGACTCGGCGAGTAGGGTTGACCTAGAAGGTTGACTTTGACCAGGACTTTGACTTTGACCAGAGTTGACTTGGTTGTCTTTCGGGGGTTAGTTAGACTTAGTGTTGCTTTGACATTGGTAGCTCGGGGAGCGAGTGGAGCAGGAGTTCAGAGAGTTGTTGGGCAGCAGCTAGTGGGTTCATCAGCCAGTTCAGCCAGTGCAGGTGAGTTTCCCTTTGTATGAATGGGTCTACGGCCACAATGTCGGCCCATGTAGTTATGAGTAGAAGACCCGGGGGTTAGCCCTAGGCACAGTATGCTAGTATGATATTCGGGACGAGGTCCAATCATAGAGGGCGGGTGCCTAAGGAATGGTTTATGTGATAGTTTATACTTGTTGTCTATGTGATACTTGTACGTGCCTGGTAGCGAGGTGAGTGTGGGCGAGGTCCCGTATCTCACCAATAGCAGAGTGTGGATGGTGTTCCACATCTCAGTAGCAGCAGAGCAGGGGCGAGGCCCAAGTTAGGGAAGGAGTGAGGGTGGGCAGGTATCGTACCTCACTATCAGCAGGAGTATGGACGGGGTTCCATGACTCATCAGTAGCAGGACAAGGGCGGGGCCCAGAGATAGGCGAGGCCTTAGGACAAGATCCGTTAGTATGTGTTTAGATTATTTGATGTGATGTGATATGTTTACGTGCTATTATATGTTAGTGAGCGAGGCCCTGTGACAGGCGTTGCCTAAGTGAAACAGATTTGTATCCGAGCTGGGCTTGAAGCCAGGCGGAGCCGTTGTAGCGGGCGAGGCCCGAGGTAGGGGCGAGGCCCAGGATAGCGAGCATGGCCCAGTATGTGTAGTATGTGGTTATGCATGGTATGTGGTAAGGTGGGGAACTCACTAAGCTTCGTGCTTACGGTTTTCAGTTTTGGTTTCAGGTACTTTCAGTAGCGGAGGGAAGAGCTCTGGGTGATCGCATGGCACACACCATAGTTTAGACAGCCTGGGAATGTTTACTCTGATAACGAACATGTATTTTGGAAACTAATACTCTGTTTATGTTTTGAAATGATGAATTTTCTTAGTGTAATGTTTTATTAAAAGAAATTTTTAGTCTTGAATTTTGGGACGTTACAAGTTAGTATCAAAGCCTTGGTTTGAGGGATTCAGACATGCTCTCAGGTGTGTCTGAACTCAAACTGAGGAATTGGTATAAAAGTTTTCAAAATGGAAAGACAGTTTTGTAAAAAGAGAGTTTTGAGAAAGAAAACAGTTTTAGAAAAGCAAAAAGAATTCATGAAGAAAAGAACTTTGAAAAGAGGAAAAGGGTGTGGTGCATGCAATCAGCCGAGCTCAAGTAAGTACCTCAAAATACCCATACAAGTTTATGAATTGATTATCAATTAGTAGAACAACATGCTAGATTAGGACTAAGGATCTAGGGAGGATGGCTTATGTGCCTATTATATGTGCTTTGAGCTGCATGATAGAGCTGATTAGATAGTAGTAGGATAGCCTGTTTAGGTTATGCCTGAGTTATGAGTTTGTGTTGCATGCTGGTTCAGATTTTTGCTATGTGTGTATGATTGCTTGAGTATGTTGTGGTTAGATTTTCCCCTTGTCTGAATGTTGCTTGCTTTGTGCATTGTGGGATTTTGAGTGATGGGAGTTAGCCATTAAGTGGATATGCCACGTCACATGTGATCATGGTTGAATAATCTCAGAGTGCTGGATTTGGCCCTATTGCGCAGCTCTCGTTTGAGTCTAACCGTTGTAGGGACGAGTCTTTTACTCGAAGGATTATCTGAGCCTCGTCACATGTGATGGTATCCAAGTGATGGCTAAATGGAATCACAAGGAGATCTTCAGCAGCTGAGGACTGGCTTGAGTTGAGTCAGAGGTTTCCCTAGGGTCAGCCTAGGATGAGATAGTGTTGGGAGCAGTGGTAGCGGATAAGGGACCTGGTGGAGTCAAAGCAATTCCGCAGGAAAGTTCGGATAGATGTGGAAGGTAGTATGGGCCCGTACTACTGAATGTAGAGGATCCGTACTCGATTCAGGAAAGGCCGAGACAAGACCGGGAACCTGTAGGATGTGTTTGGTCTCGCATCAGTGATGAGTATTCTGATAGTGGTTGTGGTATACTTTCAGCATGGTGACGTTGCGAGAGAGACCAGCGGGCGGATCAGGTGCCGGAGAGGGATCAGGCTCGGGTTCAGGGGCCGAGCAGCTCGAGGAGCGAATGAGGGAGTTGATATCCGCCGAGGTTACGTACAGTATTTTGAATCAGACTCCTGTGATCTTTGACACGGTCAAGGAGGGTATATTGGAGATTTTGGATGAGAGGCTGGGAGCCTTCCGTGCTGAGATGATGGCTTTGATGGGAGCGCGTACCTTGATATTTCGGGAGTTCAGGGCTTGCGGGGAACCAGATTATCATGGGGCTAGGGACCCCATCGCTAGCAGCAGATGGTTGGCCTATGTTGCCAACACATTCCGTACGAGCTGGTGCCCTGAGGGGGACAAGGTCAGACTCGCTTCCTATCTTCTGAAGGACAGAGCGAGGGATTGATAGGAGGAGATTGGTCATGCTTTGGGGGATGATGCCGCGTTAGACGCGATGACTTGGAGCAATTTCTCAGCCAGGTTCAGGGCGGAGTTTTCGCCGATTATTAAGGTGCAGCAGTTGGCACGGGAGTTTCAGGATTTGACGCAGACCACTAAGACTGTGGCGGAGATCACCGCCAAGTTCAGGGAGAGGGCTCTTCTTGTACCGCAGTATGTCGCGGATGAGGAGATGAAGAAGGCCCGATACCATGACATGTTGAGGGATGACATCAGGGAGTTCGTGAGCAGGTCCAACTGTAAGACGCTGGAAGATATGATTTCTCGGGCTAGAGAGAGGGAAATTGATTTGGAGCAGATCCGGAAGAGGAAGCCGGATGAGGTTCAGGTAGCTGCCGGTTCGGGCAAAAGGCCCAAGGGATCGGATTCGAGGTCGAGGGATTATCAGGACCGCAACCGGTGCGGAAAGTGTGGAAGGGCACACGGGGGCGCGTGCAGGAGTGGTAGCGGTGGTGACTCTGGCTGTTTCAAGTGCGGTCGGACTGGTCATTTCAGCAGGGATTGTACTGTTACCACCTCACAGGGATCAGACCTGTTATGTTTTCACTGCAACCAGCGGGGCCACAAGAAGGCCCAGTGCCCCAGTTTGTTTTCAGCAGGACGGGTGATAGCACTTGCCCCTGCAACTTTGAGGATCTCAGACGGCCGTCAGGGCCGTGCAGAGGCGCCTGCGGTAGGAGGCAGAGCTCTTCAGATGACTACCTTAGAGGCGCGATCAGAACCAGACGTTGCAGGTATGCGATTTCTGTTTTCAGTTCTTTTATTTGTGCATGATTATATTTTTATGGTTCTGCATCATTATCGGTATGAGTATTTTATTTTTTAGCGGTTGATTGTGATCGAGTTATATGCCATCTGCATACCTTGGATATTCGAATGGTAGTGAGGGGATGTTCCCTATTGGAGAAGGTTACATAGGATGCAGTAACTGTAGCATGCTTGGGAGGGACTTGGTATGTCTCGCTAGATCGGAGTCGTATAGTGTTAGAAATGGATGGGTTAGATCCCTAGCTATGGTAAGCTTGGGTTCCTCAGCAGATCGATTATGGAATGGTAGCAAGGATTTCTTTCGAGTATTGAGCAACAAGGGGTAAGCAAGATCGAAGTGGGGGAGAATCCTCCGAGTGTGCAAAGGTAGGAGCACGCAGACCCAGAATGAGTGCGCGACCTCCGAGAAGGAAAAGAAGTGGTTCAGCGTTTGATGGATTGAGGATTTCAGGGCTGGGAGTTTGAGAAACTCCCCATCAGCTAGTGCGTGTGATGGTAATGGTTAGTACGTGGTTGGGAATACAGGTTGTGGATCGCCCGTAGGACTCGAGGGAGTCGGAATGAGGATATTGAGAGCTAATGGCACATGGGTGTTTTCGTAGTAGCAGTCAGTGGTAGAATGTGATGTAAGACTACGGGGCAGCCATAGCATTCACTAGCAGTCAGTGGTAGAAAGTGATGTAAGACTACGGGGCAGCGGTAGCATTCACTAGCAGTCAGCAATCGATGGTGATGTAAGACTACGAGTAAGCCGTAGCATTCCTTAGTAGCTTCGATAGCGGAGTTGGGGCGAGGCCCTTAACTCCTAGTGATCGGTCAGGGATCAGGAATGGGTAGTGGAAGAATGATAGGGAGTTTGCCTATATAGCCCTAGAGAGGTGAGACCTTGGGAGAGGCTGCTCCAGGATATGGTTGGGTGAGACCCGTGGGCGAGGCCGGAGCGAGAGTAATTAGACTAGTGGGACTAGAAGGATAGAGGCGGGTGGGACCCGTAGGCGAGGCCCGTGAGTTTTAGCAACGCAGGTGGGACCTGGTAGGGACCTTAGTGTCAAGTTAGGGGATCAGGGATCCCAGGATTGTAGTTCCTGAATGGCAGAATAGATTGAGCAGTTATAGGTGGTCGAAGTTTCTTTGGAAGTCGCTGGGAGCGACTAGTGGTGGTGTTGCGACTAGCTACCGGTGGGAGCCGGTAATCCAGACATTGATAGGTTGGTAGGAACCAGGGTGGTCTCAGTTCATACGGAAGGCAGACAAGGAATAGCAAAATTTTCAGTCAGTAGTACTGCGGGTAAGCAGTGTATGGTGGAATTCAGTTAATTGAATCGAGGGGTGCTCGGCACCAAGTTATGACAGATAAAAGAGTGTCAGCGGTTACTGACGGGGATGACCTGTACTGGAAATACCGGGGGTGATGGAGTTGGTGAAGGATAGGACCTTCACAGTGGCAGATGAAATAGTTGGATATGGAGCATCGCCTTAGGAGGGCGAGGGAATCGCGTAAGGAAAGAAGGGGTCAACCCCTACGAGTTCAAGTGCAATACCCGGAGAATACTAGAAGGATTGTCGGTTGAGTAAGTTGTGTTTCTAAGTTGCTCAGGGTCAGGTTTGACCCGAGGTTTTATCCGCGACGTTTATGTTAGTTAGAATGACCATGTGGAAGACCAGCGAAGGTAGGCAGCTGGTGTTGGGATAATTGGTAGGTTTTGGAAGCAGATCGCAGGCGGTGGACCATGGCAAACTTCGAGGACGAAGTTTAGTTTAAGTGGGGGAGAGTTGTAACACCCAAAGTTTTGAAGGCCAAGAAAGGAAAGAAAACCCTAATTTTTAGGGGCGACTCGGCGAGTCCAAGGAGGAACTCGGCGAGTCCGAGCGGGATCCGGGTCGAGGTGTAAGTGACCAACTCGGCGAGTCTGGTCTGTATAAGGAAAACCCTAAATCCGGGACTTTGGGCGCTATTTAAGCTCCTTATTCTCTCCATTAGGGTTCCTTAGAGCCTCCCTCATTCAGAAAGCGAACCCTAAGCCTCCATTGTTGTGCATTCAAGGATTGGCTTCAGATCTGGAGTTTGTGGAGCCTTTCTGAGGTATTGAAGGTATTAAGTCATTTCCTTCCCTTAGATCTATTTTGGTTGTGAGTTTTGGGGCTTTTTAGCCATGATTAGTTGCCCATTTGAGTTAGAAGCCGGATATGGAGTTGCTACTTCAGATCTAAGCCGATTTTGGTCTTGGGAAGCATAAAGTTTCAGCCCTTGAGTTGATTATGGAGCCTCTTTGCTTTAAACCCTAGTTTATGGTGTATTTTGCCTAGATCTCCTTCTCTACACGTAAAGTTTGCAACTTTACGTGAGGAATAGGCTTGGGAAGGGTAGATCTACAGTTTGGAGTCCATGCATGACTCAAAATTCATCTGCATGTATATAGATCTGAATGGACTCAGCGATTCCTTTGAGTAGACTCGGCGAGTAGCATGAAGACGAGGAGGAACTCGACGAGTGGGATGAACAGCTCGTCGAGTCAGATGAAGTTGGACAGGAACTCAGCGATTTGGATGAACAACTCGGCGAGTTGGATGAACAACTCGGCGAATTGGATGAACAACTCGGCGAGTCTATTGAAGGATGTCTTGGACTCGGCAAGTCTGTTCTTCGACTCGGCGAGTCAGGTCGCAAAACCCCAATCCCTTCAAGTTGAGACTTGAATCAGTGGGTCGAATGGAGACTCGGTGAGTTGGACAGGTCAGGACTCGGTAATCGGTAGACTCAGCGAGTCATGGACTGACTCGGCGAGTCGAGTCGCAAAGAGAATGACTCTAGACATATGAACTCGGTGAGTCAATAGGGTGACTCAGCAAGTAGGGTTGACCTGGAAGGTTGACTTTAACCAGGACATAGACTTTGATAAGAGTTGACTTGGTTGTCTTACGGGGGTCAGTTAGACTCAGTGTTCCTTTGACATTGGTAGCTCGGGGAGCGAGTGGAGCAGGAGTTCAGAGAGTTGCTGGGCAGCAGCTAGTGGGTTCATAAGCCAGTTCAGCCAGTGCAGGTGAGTTTCCCTTTGTATGAATGGGTCTACGGCCACAATGCCGGCTCATGTAGTTATGAGTAGAAGACCCGGGGGTTAGCCCTAGGCACAGTATGCTAGTATGATATTCGGGACGAGGTCCAATGATAGAGGGCGGGTGCCTAAGGAATGGTTTATGTGATAGTTTATACTTATTATCTGTGTGATACTTGTATGTGCCTGGTAGGGTGGTGAGTGTGGGCGAGGTCCCGTATCTCACCAATAGCAGAGTGTGGATGGTGTTCCACATCTCAGTAGCAGTAGAGGAGGGGCGAGGCCCAAGTTAGGGAAGGAGTGAGGGTGGGCTGGGCCCGTACCTCACTATCAGCAGGAGTATGGACGGGGTTCCATGACTCATCAGTAGCAGAACAAGGGCGGGGTCTAGAGATAGGCGAGGCCTTAGGACAAGATCCGTTAGTATGTTTTTAGATTATGTGATGTGATGTGATATGTTTATGTGCTATTATATGTTAGTGGGCAAGGCCCTGTGACAGGCGAGGCCTAAGTGAAACAGATCTGTATCCGAGCAGGGCTCGAAGCCAGGCGGGGCCTGGAGCGGCGGGGCCGTTGTAGCAGGCGAGGCCGAAGATAGGGGGCGAGGCCCAGGATAGCGGGCGTGACCCAGTATGTGCAGTATGTGGTTATGCATGGTATGTGGTAAGATGGAGAACTCACTAAGCTTCGTGCTTACGGTTTTCAGTTTTGGTTTCAGTTACACCCGGTAGCGGAGGGAAGAGCTCGGGGTGATCGCATGGCACACACCATAGTTTAGACAGCTTGGGAATGTTTACTCTGATAACGAACATGTATTTTGGAAACTAATACTCTGTTTATGTTTTGAAATGATGAATTTTCTTAAAGTAATGTTTTATTACAAGAAATTTTTTGTCTTGAATTTGGGACGTTATAACTAGCTTAGATGCATGTTGGTCCATGCATGGAGGTATGTGATGTATAAATGAGATGGCAATCTCACAAGTCAACTCTTCATTCTTTGGGTTGGGCTTGGGCCGAGATTTGGAGAGGGAAAAAGAAAAGGATTGGGCCTTGTATGCTTAAGCCTTTTTCATGGTTATGGTAAGTGATGTTTGGTCCAAATAAATATAAATGTGATTTTTATGACCTATTAGGGCTAAATTAGGTTAATTATGGCCCAATATGGTTCATTTAAATAATTTATTTCATTCTAGGCCCAATATGGTCCAAAATATTGAAATAAATGGAAGTGGGTCCAATTAGATCCCATTTAAGAGTTCTAAGCCCAAGATAGTAAAATTGGAAGCTTATTGGTCTATTTGGCCCAATAAGGAAGTTCCTAGTCCAAAATGGACTTAAACAAGAAGTTCTAGGGTTTCCAATTGCTTGTTGACTACTTGCAATGCTTGTACGAGGTGTTTGATTGAAATTTTGTTGTCATAGAGTAAGCATCATGCATGCTTTCATGTTTTTGATTCATAGTTGACATAAGCGTTGTAGTTACAAGGCACAAAATTTTCTAGTTGTGACATAATCCCCCCGTTAGAGGGAATTTCGTCCCGAAATTCTTTTGAAAGCTAGATCTGAGAATGCTAGAATAGATGAGGGTGCTTTTGCTTCATTTGGTCTTCGTGTTCCCACGTGAATTTTGGCCCACGCTTCGTGTTCTACCGTACTTTCACGATCGGGATGCGACTTTGCTTAGTACGCTTCACCTCCCTGTCCATGATTTCGAGTGGTTCTTCCACGAACAGTAGATTCTCATTGATTTCAATTTCGTCAAGGGGAATGACGAGAGTTTCATCTGATAGGCACTTCTTTAGATTGGAAACATGGAACACGTGGTGTACACTGCTTAGCTCAGCGGGTAGCTGCAGTTTGTACACCACTAGACCTATTCGGGAAACAATCTCGAAAGGTCCAATGTATCGTGGGTTTAGTTTTCCCCGTTTTCCGAAACGAATGACCCCTTTCTAAGGTGAAACTTTTAACAGTACTCGATCCCCGACCTAAAACTCTAAGGGCTTTCGCCGTTTATCAGCGTAGCACTTTTGTCGGTCGCGCAAGGCTTGTAGTCGAGCTCTGATTTGAACTATCTTTTCTGTTGTTTCACGTATGATCTCCGATCCCGTTAATGCCTTGTCCGATGCTAGTTCCTTTGCTACTTGGTTGTCACCCACCTCAGCCCAACACAGCGGTGATCTACACTTACGCCCATATAGCGCTTCGAAAGGGGTGACCTTGATGCTTGAATGATAACTGTTGTTATATGAGAACTCAACCAAGGGTAAGTGGGTATCCCAAGACTTCCCAAAGTCTATCACACATGCTCGAAGCATGTCTTCGAGCGTCTGGATGGTTCGTTCGCTTTGACCGTCCGTTTGTGGGTGATAAGCGGTGCTTATGTCGAGATGGGTTCCAAGTGCTTTCTGAAGTGATTGCCAAAAATGTGAAGTGAACCTATTGTCTCTATCTGAGATGATAGAAACTGGTACTCCGTGAAGCCTCACGATTTCTCAGATGTATATTCTTGTCAGTCTCTCTATCTTGTAGGATTCTTTTATTGGCAGGAAATGGGCGGATTTCGTTAGTCGGTCGACTATTACCCATATTGTGTCTAATCCATCTGACGTCTTGGGTAGCTTGGTCACAAAGTCCATAGAAATCCCTTCCCATTTCCACTCGGGGATTACTGGTTGCTGTAATAACCCTGAGGGCTTCTGGTATTCCACCTTTACTTTGGCGCAAGTAAGGCACTTGCTGACATATGTGGCAATTTTTGCCTTCATGTTAGGCCACCAATAATGTTGTTTAATATCCAAGTACATTTTGTCCGAACCTGGATGGATGGAGTATCGCGTCTTGTGAACTTCATTCATGACTACCTCCCTAAATCCTCCAAGTTTAGGGACCCAAATATGGTTCATGAAGTAGTATACTGCGTCCTCTTTTACCTCTAGATTCTTCTCCATTTCGCGTAATGCTTCGCTTCCTCTGTTTTCCACCTTCATGGTATCTGACTGGGCTACCCTGATCTGAGTGGTTAGGTGAGATTGGATGGTTATTGAGAGAGTTTTCACACGACGCTTAGAGTACTCTTTCCGGCTCAAGGCATCGGCTACCACAATAGCCTTGCCTGGGTGGTACTTGATTTCGCACTCATAATCGTTTAATAGTTCAACCCATCTTCTTGATGGGTTTTGAGCATTCTAACACTTCCTAAGTGTACATGCAACCCTAATAACCTTGGATCTATGTTTGTCTAATTATCATGCAAAGTTGAATTCCAAGGTTATATTCCTATCTAGCATACATGGGGAACAATTTTAACTTAAAGTATAGATAGAATAACTTACCTTGTTGTTGCTTGTATTCCTTGAAACCTTGTGAGCCTAGCACCCCAAGTGTGATGCCTCAAATGCTTCACACAACACCAAATGCTCTTGGAAAGACTCTTGAGATAACACACACTTCTCAAAAATCGGCCAAGCCCTCTTGTTTCTTAGTAGTGCCGATTTTGGTGGAGAATGGGATCCTTTTATAGTGTTGACACATCTAGGGTTACACCATGTAAACCCTAATGTGTCATGACTCTTCATTTTCATGACCCATGGGTTTGTAACTCCCATGGAGCATCCATGGAGCATCCTATGGGTAGAACCCAACTTGATAATCCATGGAGCCTCTTAGCCCACTATACAAGATATGGATGAACCCATATATTTAATTAGTTAACCTTTGATCACTTAATTAATTCCAAATTAATTCTTGATCAAACTAATCAAATAATATTATTAATATATTAGAACTTATAATATATTAATAATCTCCAAGTGTTATTTCTCTCATTTAGTCTAACCAATTGCATGGTGCCATGCAACCCAAATGGACCATGCCGGGTCGGGTCAAGTACAAGCCCGAAATAGTTATGGACTTAGACACCTTATCCAACAGTCTCCCACTTGGATAAGTCTAATAACTATATCTCTAGTACTTCAGGAACCGACCGGCAATCGTAGCTCTTTCAAGGTCTCTCGGAACTGAGAAGATGATAGTACGCCATTTAAGATAAGTGATCATATAATCCTCCGTTCTAGATATCAGCCGGACAAATACATGGAACATTGTCTTACTTATTGTCCAGCATTTGTTTCCCGATTTCCGATTTGTTTGACATAGAACTTAATTGAACACATCAACTTAGTTCTGACCGGGCCCGGTACATGGGTCAAAACAAAATCATCGAGGGGCCCAGATATCAGCTTCTAATCCAAGAAGGAACAGATAAACTTCGACTCATATGTTTGTTCTACCACTTATTGAATTACACACAAAAGTACGTTTTATAACATCGAGTTACCAATGCGGTTTCGTACAGTCAATGCATAACCAACTTGTAAGTAACAAATCATATCTCTAGGTTTGAAGACTTATATGATATTACCGTCTCACGATCACTCGAGATAGAATTCCATGAAGTGATTCCAGTGAGCGTGGGTTGAGTCCAATGCTCAGAACTTATGAGCACTCATGATTGTTGTAGCCTTGTCCAACACCTTAGACCTCTACAACCCATCATGACAGTCTTGATTCATACCTACTTCCGACATATGACCGACTGTGGAGGTTTGAATAATATGTTATACCAAACAAAATTATTCTGGAAGTCAAAACATGCAAAAGAAATATAGTAAACGATTGACAAGAGATAGCAACACTTTACTCATAAATAAAACACCTTTTATTCATCATCAAATGTCAATTACACTTTACAAATTTCTGGGTTATCTAACTACTAAAACTTATATCATCCTTCAGCCCTATGCTCTGAGCATGCTGGAGATGCTTAACCCTACTCAGTCCCTTCGTGAGGGGATCTGCTGGGTTCTCATCCGATGATACCCTCTTTGCCACGAGGAGTCCTTCTTCGATCCGATGTCTAATGAAATGGTATTTTCTGTCGATGTGTCTGGATCTCCCATGATCCCTTGGTTCCTTGGCTAAGGCAACAGCACTTTCACTATCACAGAAAATTTCCATTGGCTCTTTAATAGCTGGTACAACTCCAAGGTCTCCAATGAAGTTCTTCAGCCATATCGCCTCCTTTGCTGCTTCACTAGCTGCAATATACTCTAATTCACAAGTAGAATCTGCCACTGTCTCTTGCTTGGAACTCTTCCAAGAAATTGCTCCTCCGTTTAGGGTAAAGACCCAGCCCGACTGAGAGCGGAAATTATCCCTATCAGTCTGGAAACTAGCATCACTATACCCAACAACTCTCAAGTCATCACTCCCACCGAGGGTAAGGACCCAGTCCTTAGTCCTCCGTAGGTACTTGAGGATATTCTTTACCGCAGTCCAGTGTGCCTTGCCAGGGTTCGCCTGATACCTGCTAACCATGCTCAAGGCAAAAGCTACATCGGGTCGAGTACACGTCATAGCATACATGATCGATCCTACAGCCGAAGCGTAAGGTGTTCGACTCATTTCTGCTATCTCAGCCTCAGTGCTAGGGCTTTGTGTCTTACTCAATCTGGTGTTACTCTGGATGGGTAACTCTCCTTTCTTGGAATCCTGCATGCTGAATCGCTTCAGCACTTTATCCAAGTAGGTACTCTGACTAAGTCCAATTAGCCTTTTACTCCGATCTCTCAAGATTCTTATCCCTAGAATATAGGCAGCTTCACCAAGGTCCTTCATAGCGAAACACTTCCCAAGCCAGGACTTTACTTCCTGCAGGGTTGGAATGTCGTTTCCTATGAGTAGTATGTCATCCACATACAATACCAAGAAGCTAACTATACTCCCACTAGCCTTGACATACACACAAGATTCATCTTCACTCCTAGAAAAGCCAAATTCCTTGACCTTTTCATCAAAGCAAAGATTCCATCTGCGAGGTGCTTGCTTCAATCCATAAATGGATTTCTCAAGCTTACACACTCTATTAGGGTACTCGTTGCTGACAAAACCCTCTGGCTGACTCATGTAAACATCTTCAGCCAGCTTCCCATTAAGGAAAGCGGTTTTGACATCCATCTGCCATATTTCATAATCATGAAACGCAGCTATGGCTAACAGAACCCGAATAGACTTAATCTTGGCTACTGGAGAAAAGGTCTCATCATAGTCCACTCCAGGAATTTAAGAGAAGCCCTTCGCAACCAGTCTAGCCTTATAAGTGTGTACTTTACCATCCATGTCGGTCTTCTTCTTGAAGACCCATTTGCACCCTACTGTCTTACGACCTGGTACATTTTCAACCAAGTTCCAAACTTGATTGTCATACATGGATTGTATCTCGCTATCCATAGCCTCTTTCCATTTAGCAGACTCGGGGCCTGCCATGGCTTCCTCGTAGCTGTTAGGGTCATCTTGACTTACTAGTGTTTCATCACTAATAAGTGTCTCACCTTCTGCAGTAATATGGAATCCATAGTAATGCTCAGGTGCACTCCTAACTCTCGTGGAACGTCTCAGAGGTACAGATTTGTCAATTGGCTCAACAGGAGTTTCCTCCTCAAGTTGAGGGCTAGAGTTTGAAGTTCCTTCACCGCTTGACTCTTGAATTTCTTCAAGATCAATTTGCCTCCCACTGTCTCCTTGGCTTATAAACTCTCTTTCTCGAAAGACTCCTCTTCTTGCTACAAAGACCACATTGTCACTAGGTCTGTAGAAGAGGTAACCAAAGGAATGCTGTGGGTAGCCGATGAAAATACACCTCTCGCTTCGAGGTTCGAGCTTATCATGAGTCTCGCGTCTCACGAAAGCCTCGCAACCCCAAATCTTGATGTGGTCTAGTTTAGGTACTTTACCAGTCCACATCTCGTGAGGAGTTTTGGCAACTTTCTTTGTAGGGACTAGATTAAGAATATGGGCGGCAGTCTCTAAGGCATACCCCCAGAATGAGATTGGTAGCGTAGCTCGACTCATCATGGAACGAACCATATCTAACAAGGTTCGATTACGCCTCTCAGCCACACCATTCAACTGTGGTGTCCTGGGAGGTGTCAATTGTGAGACTATCCCACATTCCCTTAGATAGTCGAGGAACTCTGAACTAAGATA
Organism: Lactuca sativa; assembly: GCF_002870075.4. Taxonomy (NCBI): domain Eukaryota; kingdom Viridiplantae; phylum Streptophyta; class Magnoliopsida; order Asterales; family Asteraceae; genus Lactuca; species Lactuca sativa. Next base: position 52,179,817 of record NC_056627.2, read on the forward strand.
CTCACCACCACGATCGGATCGAAGCATCTTAATGTTCCTGCCCAATTGATTCTCGACTTCCTGTTTAAATTCCTTAAACCTCTCGAAAGTCTCTGACTTATGCTTGATCAAGTAGACATATCCATATCTACTATAATCATCAGTAAAAGTCAAATAATAACGATTAGCATCCCTTGTGGCATGTTTGAATGGTCCACACACATCCGTGTGTATAAGGTCCAACAAACCTTCACCCCTCTCACACGAACCTATGAAGGGTGACTTTGTCATTTTTCCAAGTAAGCATGATTCGCAACTATCATCTGACTTTAGGTCAAACGACTCCAAGACTCCATCCTTTTGGAGTTGGCCTATGCGTTTCTTGCTTATATGTCCAAGACGACAATGCCATAAAGATGCTTTATCCAAGTTATTATTAGTAGAATCAATACACAAAACATTATTTCCCAAGTTATCTATAACAGATACAGCTTCATACACACCATCACAAGGTAATGCTTTAAAATAAAAGACATTATTATAGAACACATCTATAGAACCAACTTCATTATTAAATGAAAAGGTAAACCCTTGTTTGTACAAAGCATGAAAGGAAATAATATTTCTTGCCATTCCTGGCGAATAACAACACTTATTCAAATCTAAACTAAACCCACTACTTAGCGATAAAGTATAAACTCCAATCTTGGTAACAGGTATAGCTTTCCTATTCCCCATGATCAAGTTTATCCTTCCTTGCTCCACATCCTCACTTCTTCTTAGTCCCTGCAAGTCACAACAAATGTGAATACCACAACCGGTATCAAGGACCCAAGAATTAGAATGGGGTGAGTTATTAGAAATGATAGTGTAATACCTGCATGGTTGGGTTTAACTTTCCCATCCTTCACATCTTGCTGGTATTTTGGGCAGTTCCGCTTCCAATGAGCTTTTTCATGGCAATAGAAGCATTCAGCTTCTTTTGGGTCAGAAGAAGGAGTAACGAAACCTTTCTTGGTTCCACTTGAAGAAGAGCCATCAAGGGTCCGAGCCTTGGTACCCTTAGAAGAGCTCTTTCTCTTCCTCCCTCGATTCTTCCCGATTGCCAAAACCGGAGTAGAGTTTTGAGTAGGAGTGATAGCAACCGACTTCCCCTTAAGACCTGTTTCTGCGGTCTTGAGAAGTCCCTGAAGTTTGCTGAGGGTGACTTCTTCCTTGTTCATGTGATATGTCATGCGGAATTGATCATAGCACGATGGTAAGGAATGCAAAATAATATCTATTGCAAGATCCTCCGGGAAGTTCACATTAAGCTTCAGCAAACGATCCACATACCTTTGCATTTTCTGCATGTGGCTCGTGACGGATTCCCCGTCCTTCATCATGGTTGTTATCATGGAGCAGATGATTTCATACCTCTCTTGTCGTGCACTTTGATGGTATCTTTCCATCAAATCTTGGTGCATGTCATAAGGGTAGAAATCTTCATAAGACTTTTGGAGTTCTGCTGTCATCGTGGCTGTCATGATGCAAGCCACTTTCGTAGCATCCCTTTCATGTGCCCGAAATTCAGCGATCTCCTGAGGAGTTGCAGTGGACTCATTAATCTCCTTAAGCTCCTTGTCAAGGACATATTCTTTGTCCTCGTAGCGGGTAATCATCCTGATGTTTCTGATCCACTCATTGAAGTTGGATCCATCAAAGGTGACTTTCCCACATAAGTTCATAAGGGAAAAGGAGCCATTAGGATTAGAGCCAGAAGCATTGTTGAAAGACATCTGAAGGAAGGAGGACAAGATTAGTTTAGATATAGGAGAGTCCTTAATAAAACACCCAAATGTAATATTAAGGCTAGGATCCAATCACAATATAATATAACTTAGAAGAGGTATGCCGTAATCTAAGCTATATCATATTTGAAAGGTAGGTGAATGACGATTCACCAATTTCCACCATGAAAACCGCAATATCTTAGGTTTTTGAATGGTTCTTAGAAATTCCTAGATTCTTTGAGATTCAATGAACTTTTCAAAGGCATGTTTCAATCTCGAGTGTGCCCTCCAGGTTTTGTGACTGGGATACCGAGGATCACAAAACGAGGTGTGAAGTAACCATGCAAATCACTTGGTACCCTTAAAGTTTATCACTCAATCGATGTGCCGGTTAACCACACACGCTCCATCGATACTATAATAAACCCTAAGTCACCCTTTACCTACCTTGTTAAGTCCAAGTTAGTGTGCCGGTTAACCACACACGCTCCACCAACGACTTAATCAAGGTGTAAAGTGTAATTTCATGGAATAGCACCTTATTCACATTTTTCCTAAAGTAACTAAGATTGGGAATTTAATAAAACATTTAGTTACTTTATAATATTCATCATACTTTGAATGAGAATTAATAAGTCCTTGTCTTACCCGTTCGGCTAACGACCCTCCACCGATCAAGCAAGCGGTGGGTGAGAGTGGACACCCATTAAGTCACCATTTTATAGGCAACAACCTTATACCCACCTTATAGACCGGCTTCGTGAATGAGGCGTACTAGCGGTAAGACGACTTTGTTCTTATACATATATATATATATAATTATTAAATCATAATAATATAAGTATAAGGGTTGAATTTTAACTTTTAAAATTCTAGGGGTTGGAACTAAAGTTTTAACTTAACTTTACTTGTTCCAAAACTTGAGGGCAAGTTTTGTAATCTTTCAAAACTTTTCATTTCTTGTAACTTATGAGTTTAATAGAGTAATAAAATGAAGACTCTTCATTTTTCTAACTCTTGTGTTCTTTTAATGGTTTTTTTAATCCAAGGGACTTTTGGTTTTCCATAACTTGAGGACAAGTTATGGACTCCATTAAAACACATTATGATCATGAATTAATCTACCACATAGGTTACAAATAATTCCTATGATCATCTAAACATCATAAGAACAAGAACATGAATATGAACACTTTCAAGAATCAAAATCACATTTAATCTTTGTAATTTTGATGCTTTGTTGTTGTAAATGTGTTAGAAAAGACATTACACCTTCTAAAATAAGTTTTCAAGTACCAAAACATTTTAGGGTAATGATTCTAATCCATTTCCAGCAACTCAAGTCGAAATTCTGCACTCTGTCGACCCTACTCGCCGAGTGCATAAACCTACTCGCCGAGTAGGTTGAAGATACACATGAACTCGTCGAGTCCTCCCCATGGACTCGCCGAGTCCATCAGTCAGACAGCAAGATTTTCGACTTTCTTCAACTTTTAAGCACAAATAACAAACAAACAAGCCTAGGATCTGATACCACTGATGGGTTTTGAGCATTCTAACACTTCCTAAGTGTACATGCAACCCTAATAACCTTGGATCTATGTTTGTCTAATTATCATGCAAAGTTGAATTCCAAGGTTATATTCCTATCTAGCATACATGGGGAACAATTTTAACTTAAAGTATAGATAGAATAACTTACCTTGTTGTTGCTTGTATTCCTTGAAACCTTGTGAGCCTAGCACCCCAAGTGTGATGCCTCAAATGCTTCACACAACACCAAATGCTCTTGGAAAGACTCTTGAGATAACACACACTTCTCAAAAATCGGCCAAGCCCTCTTGTTTCTTAGTAGTGCCGATTTTGGTGGAGAATGGGATCCTTTTATAGTGTTGACACATCTAGGGTTACACCATGTAAACCCTAATGTGTCATGACTCTTCATTTTCATGACCCATGGGTTTGTAACTCCCATGGAGCATCCATGGAGCATCCTATGGGTAGAACCCAACTTGATAATCCATGGAGCCTCTTAGCCCACTATACAAGATATGGATGAACCCATATATTTAATTAGTTAACCTTTGATCACTTAATTAATTCCAAATTAATTCTTGATCAAACTAATCAAATAATATTATTAATATATTAGAACTTATAATATATTAATAATCTCCAAGTGTTATTTCTCTCATTTAGTCTAACCAATTGCATGGTGCCATGCAACCCAAATGGACCATGCCGGGTCGGGTCAAGTACAAGCCCGAAATAGTTATGGACTTAGACACCTTATCCAACACTTCTTTGTCTCATATTCAACTCTTTTTGATTCAGGATGTGTTGGAGACTCTTGTGGTCTGTGAAGATGGTGCACTTCGTACCATAGAGGTAATGCCTCCAAATCTTCAGAGCGAAGACCACTGCTCCCAATTCGAGATCGTGGGTTGTATAGTTCACTTCGTGTGTCTTTAGTTGTCGGGAGGCATAAGCTATCACCTTTCCGCGCTGCATGAGAACGCAACCTAAACCCTGATTTGACGCGTCACATTAGACCACAAAATCTTCCGTTCCCTCTGGTAGAGATAGTACCGGGGCACTGCAGAGTGCTTGCTTCAAAGTTCGGAATCCGCACATCGAGGAAAAGTGAATCCACAGTTCTAGATATGGGTTATTTAATGTGACCGGTAGATTCCCATGTATATCTCCCTGCTCAACCTATCCGAGCATCGTAAATTCAGGTTAAACGGATCTAACTAGGTCAAAGTTTGTCAAGTCCTTAAATTCATTAGGTTCAACTTTCCCTAGTCAAGTCCATTTAAAATCTTTCATGCCTACCAGCGCATCGAGCACAGAGCGTAAACGATTCAACTTAGTTACGTTACGCCGATTCAGATTGCCCGTTATTACTTGTTGATTTCATTTCCCATCACAACACCTACAAATGAAACTGTCAGCAATAAAAAAAATTTTGTTGTTTTTGGATTTTTTTAATTTTTTTTTTGTTGTTTTTGGATTTTTTTAATATTTCTCCCCCTAAATTTGTGCATGAGTGAGAGTAACAATAAAACATAAAAAAAATGAAAAATAAAACACAATACGCAAATTTAATCTATCCTAAAAACAAGAAACCAATAGGAAATAAACAAAAAATAAAAGAAAAGAAAATTAAAAATAATAAGAATAAAAATTTTAAAAAAATTGAGATAAAGAAAAAAATAAAAAATAAAAAACTTAATCCTCAAAACGTATCGTTTTCAGAAATCCTACAAGCACATCGAAGCGAGCTTTGTTAAATGGCTTTGTGAATAAGTCTGCCACATTATTATCAGTGTGGACCAGTTCTAGCCGGATTAGTGATCGTTCATAACAGTCTCTGATAAAATGAATTTTAATGTCGATGTGTTTGGTTTTAGAGTGTTGGACTGGGTTTTTGGCAATTTGAATGGCAGCTACATTATCACAATAAATTGTGGTTTCAAAATAGTTCAAATCGTAGTCGAACAGCTGATGTTGGATCCATATAACTTGAGAGCAGCAAGCTGATACAGCAACATATTCCACCTCTGTTGTGGAAGTTGAGACAGTGTGTTGCTTCTTGCATTGCCACGAAACTAGTATGTCACCTAGGTATTGACATCCTCCTGAGGTTGATTACCTGTCAAGCTCACAACATCCATAATTACTATCAGTAAAAGCATAAAGATCAAATTCAGAATTCTTCGGATACCAAATACCCAATTTAGGGCTTCCTTTGCTATACCGAAAAATTCTTTTGACAGCAATAAGATGAGAAAGTTTAGGATTAGCTTGATAGCGTGCGCATTGACACACTGCAAACATGATATCCAGTCGGCTTGCAGTAAGATACATCAATGATCCAATCATTGATCGATAGTGAGTCTAATCTACGGATTCGCCTTTAGGATCTGGAGTCAGAAGAGGTCGTTCAGCCATTGGTGTTGCGGCAGACTTAGCATCGCGAAACTCGAACTTCTCAAGAATATCCTCCACATACTTGGCTTGATGTAGTAGGATTCCGGTTGAATTCTGTTTAACCTGAAGCCCCAAAAACATGGTCATTTCTCCCAGTGAACTCATTTCGAACCGTTTCTTCATTACACCTTCGAATTCTTTGTAGATCTGTAGACTGGTTGATCCAAAGATGATATCGTCGACATAGATTTGCACAAGAATTTGATCATCTCCAACATGCTTGATAAACAAAGTCTGATCAATGGTACCACGTGAATAACCATGCTCGAGCAAATGCTTTGTTAGAGTTGCTTACCATGCTCGAGGAGCCTGATGTAACCCATACAACGCCTTGTCCAACTTGTAGACATGATTAGGAAACTTCGAATCAACAAACCCAGGGGGTTGATCAACGTAGATTTCTTCCTTCACCTTGCCATACAAAAAGGAGGTCTTGACGTCCATTTGATAAATGGTAAAGTTCATGTAGGAAGCATATGCCAGGAAGATACGAATAGCCTCCAGGCGAGCTACTAGAGCATAAACTTCAGTGTAATCAATACCCTCGACTTGTCGAAACCCACGAACCACCAATCCAGCTTTATTTCGCACAATAACCCCTGAATCATCCTGCTTATTGCGATAAACCCATCGTGTGTCAAGAGACTTCTTGCCCTTTGGTAACTCAACTAACTTCCAAACACCGAGTTTTTCAAATTGGTGCAATTCCTCATGCATTGCATCCACCCAGCTAGGTTCATTTAGATCCATTTCAACATTCTTGGGCTCTATTTGAGAAATAAAGCAAGAGTAAATACAAGCATTAACGTCTCCACTCTGACTTCTGGTTTTAACACCATCACCTAGCTGACCAATAACGTTGTCGATCGGATGATCGTGTTGAATCCTTGAAGGTATTTCTTGGCTGATGTCATTGAGAGAGACAGGAAGAGTGTGAATAATGATACCTCCTTCATTTGCTAATTGAGCCGCTACAGACGGCTCTGCTACAAACTCATTTAAGATAAGTTCAGGAAAGAGTAGTTCCATAAAGGTTGAAGAGACAGCGGAAGCATCATTAGGGAATAACTCTTTCTCTATTGAAATATGAGGTGAAGTTTCAGCATCTGGAGAATCAATTTGGTCTGAAGATTTGGGACTATCATGTTGCATAGAAGACTCCCCTTGAGGTGTAGAAGCAGACTCCCCCTCAGGTGTAGCAGAAGACTCCCCCTCAGGTGCAGCAAAAGGCTCCCCCTCGGATGAAACCGAAGACTTCCCTGTGAATGAAGAACGAGATTTAGATGGAGATCTGTAAACAACTTCTTCATCTTCGTCTGCAGAAAACTTCTTCAAGCCAGAAACTGATCTAGATGAGCCACTTGAAGACACATCTATTGATTTGAACAGGGATGTGTAGTCAAACAGCCAATCCGGACCCACTCTAGCGTCCGTCTCGTTTTCTTCCAACCGACGCACGTCATACGATTCCACAATTTGTTTTGTCTTCTTGTTTTAGACTCTATAGGCCGTACGAGCAGCATAACCTACAAAATAACAATCATCGGCTTTTGCATTGAACTTCGGGTTGGCATCTAAGTGAAGAAGGGTGCAAGGACAGCCAAATACACAGAAGTGACTGACTGATGGCTTATGACCATAAATAATTTCATACGGAGTTTTCAACTGAACTTTGTTGATTAACAATCCATTCAGAACGTTACAGGCAGTGTTTATCGCCTCAGCCCAAAAGAAAACTGGTAGTTTTGAATCACACAACATTGTTCTTGCGGCGTCTTTTAACGTTCTGTTCCTTCTTTCAGCAACACCATTTTGTTGGGGTGTGTGAGCAGAACTGAATTGACACAGTATACCCTTTTCTGTGAAAAAATGCTCGAGAACAGAATTCTTAAACTTTGTTCCGTTGTTGGTACGAAGCGCCTTCACCCGATTGTTAGTTTGGTTTTCAACTAATACAATGAACTTCTTGATCAAATCAGCAACTCCAACTTTGTTGGATAGAAATAAAACTCACGTAAACCGAGAGAAGTCATCAATCACAACCAGACAATAAGAATTTCTGTTGATGTTGAGAATGTTTACTGGACCAAACAAATCCATATGTAGCAATTGAAGCACCTGGCTAATTGAGTTGACTTTTTTTGGCAGATGCGACTTTCTATGATGCTTTCCGTGAGCACATGACACACATTTTTCAAACGTGATGAAGTCCTTGACAGACAATCACGGACCATCTCATTCTTCGCAAGAAAATTCAAGTTCTTTGCGTTAGCATGACCTAATCTTCTGTGCCACAGCATTGCAGATTGTTCGGAGATCGTGGAGAAAAGACACGTAACTTGTTATGGAAGATTGCTATTCATATCAATGATATAGGCATTCCCATCCCTTATAGATTTTACAAGAATCCACTCATCTGGGATGACAAAGCATGGCTTGAGAATCATGCATTCCTTGTCAGTGAAATGCGTAGAATAGCCTTTGTCACAAATCTAAGAAACACTTAACAGACTATGTTTCAACTCGGGAGCAAAATTAACATTTTCGAAACTTAAAACTCCATTTGAGACGGTTCCTTTTTGAGTGATTTTACCACCTTCTCCACTCGCAAAAGAGATATATCCCCCATTAAATGATTGAATGTTGTGCAGTTGGGCGATATCTCCCGTCATATCTCAGGAACAGCCGCTGTCGACGAACCAGGGTCTGACGACATTTCCCCGCAAATGTCCCAGCAAAATGTGTGGGTTTAATTAGATTTGGGTACCCAGGTCATGACCTTCCTGGGTGATCCCGATGCCTTTTCAGATTTATCACATTTAGAGTTTTCCGAGGACAAAAATGATGTATTGGGAGCAGGTTTGGGCAGCCATTTAAAGCCTGTGTGACTTCTACCAGAGTTGGTTGAAGACCCACTGTGGCTTCTTAACGAGTCTGACCTTGGCTTGGCTGTGCTCGGTTTTCACAAACTGCCTGGGACTAGGTGATGAAAAACCTTTTTATGTCTTTGAAAGACAGCCCGTTTTCTACTCCGTTCAGCTGCCCAATCATCATTTCAAGAACGACTTCTAGAGGACTTTATATTTAAAGACCTTCCTCTGAATTCGTTCTCTCCTCTTGGAAGATTAAAATTTACAAACATACGATTTTGACAATTTCTAGCCATATGACCACCAGTACCACAATTAAAACAAATCTGCTTGTTATTGTTATAACTTGTACTACATTGATCAGATTTGCTTTCCCTACCAACACCCTTGCTTCTCTCACAAGAACAAGAAACATTATTAGGTTGTGAGGCAAGTGAGGGTGTGTTAGATGGGGAGGGTTGTGAGACTAGTGGTGTTTCAACATTTTTATCACAAACATTAAAATTGCCAACCACATTGTTCAAAACTGTATCAGTTATTTGAAAATCATTCAAAATAGTATCAGAAGAAACAAACACGGTATCAGGAGAAACAAAAACAGTATCAGGAGAATCAAAAACTTCACAAAAACCATTGTCACTTAAAACATTTGAAAAAACATTGTCTTTATTTAAAACTAAAGCTTCAGGTTTAGACTTGATTTTATTTTTTCAGAAACATATCCTTCAACTTCGTGCTTTGACTGATTCATGGATTAATCTGCAGGAGAAGTAGAAATGTTAGTACTTTCAACATTAATAAATCCTCCCGAAATAAAACCAGATGGCTTGCCATAAACCATAAATGATTCATTGGCAATCTCTTCTTTGGACAAAGGCTTGGACACATATGAATGATTGAAGGGAGGGGACACATGGTTATACCCTAGACCTTTTGATTGATTCTTCTTAAATTGCATGTTGTGGTCTATCATATTTGCAACTACCTCACTTGAAAAATCATATTTTCTAACATCAAGTTTGGCGGTTTCAATTTTTCCTTTCAAAGACTCAACTTCAGCCACTAGCTCAACATTTTGTTTGACTACATAATCATAGTTTTCACATTTATTACTGTAGTCTTCCTGAAGTCTCCTAAAGTCCTTAATTTTTTATTCCAATTGAGCTTTGTGTGGCTTTTGTCTTTTTCTAAGTTGGTACCCTTCATATCTAAGGTCTTTTATGTCCCTTATTAATTTTTCATTAAGTTCATGAAGAAACCTAAGATTTTCTACTTCACTACCTAATGTCTCAATTTTGTCATGCAGAGTTTTAACATAGTCAATACAAGCTTGAGAGCATGATGGAAGACTTACCTTGGCTAAATTAGGTTCATGAGAAGAGGATACCATCAATGCAAACTGCAACTCCTTCATATCATTTTCGGCTACTACAATCTCTGCTGGGGCATCATCACAAACTTGTGCCAGGTGGGCAGCTTCACGTCCAGATAGGTTCAGGGCTTGCATCTGATCCTCCCAATCAAATGACCGAGCGACCATAGCCTTCTCGTTGTTTATTTGATTGCCACTACGATTGTTTCCAACTGTAACCACTGTCCTATCATTATTGAGTCTTTTGTCTGGCTGTGGACAATCACGAGCAAAATGCCCTGGCTCGTGGCAGTTGAAGCATCGTAGTTTTCCTTTGCTGAACCCAACCTTCTTGTCAGCATTCATCCTCCAGTTATTCTTTCCAGTCTTCTTGGCAAATTGCTTCACCCTAAAGACTGCCATGGCAATTTGCCAAGTAATATCCATCTCCTTAACGCCTTCAGGGTGAATCTGATCAAGATCAGCAAATGACAGTTGAGGTGGAAGATCCCCGGCCACAAGCGCATTGTAGCAATTGACTAGTCCCGAAGCAAGAGCAAAATTCTCATCTCCCTCCTTTCCTCTTGAAGAAGAGGCTCCAGTTGAGGATGAAACAACTTGAGCAGCCACAAATGATTGATTCTGTGAAAGGGGCATGGCTGAAGTAGAGGAAGCCGATGGAGTTTGAGTCTGAGCTTGCAAATGAGGCGGATTAAAAGATGAACCTACAAAGGGATGAGAAACAGAGAAAGATGAAAGAGCATTGTTAGAAGAAATGCCAAGATTCGCAGCTGAATACGAGTTCACATGGTTAAATTCCCGCTGCTTGTCATCAATATCACATGCCTTGATGACTGCCATCACTTCAGTGAGAGAGAGACGGATGAGATCCTTATTTTTCTTAATGACAGCTACATTCATGTCCCAAGATTTTGGGAGAGCATTTAGTAGCTTCTTGTTCACTTCAGACTTTGTGTAGAAAACTCCAGCCAAAGTCATTTCTGTATTAAGAGTTGTGAACCGCTGCAGCTGTGATTCAAGGGTCTCTCCAGGAATATAATTAAACATATTAAAACGTTGTCGCAGCATATCTTGGCGACTCTCTCGCATATCTTAATTCCCTTCATACACCTCAATCAAGGCCTCCCACAAGGCTTTAGCCGAGGTACACTCTCTGAACCCCTGAGCAATATCTGGTGACAATGCCATGGTCAATATGGCTAACGCCTTTTCCTGCTTCTCCACACTTTCAAAGTCTTCATCAGTATAATTCTCTATTTTCTTATCAACCACTTGCCCCGCGACTGTAGTAGTTACTCTGACTGGAGTCTTGATGACACATTTCCACAACTTGAAATCTTTCATTTTTATGTACTTTTCTATTCTATACTTCCACTCGGGAAACCCATCAGCAGACATGAGCCTAGGAGTTCACATGGTGGTACCCATGACAGCATCAAGCTCTTGAAAGTGGTTTTGATTTTGATATTCCATTTTCGAATTAATTAAAATTAATTAAGATCCAAATAAAATAAAATTTTACTGCCAAAAACACGATATACGGCCAAAAGAAAACTTTTACTGCCGTAAGGAGTTTGCGGCCGTAAACTAGGAGTTTGTGGCCGTAAACTTCAACTTTTCGATTAATGTTTTTCAGTTCAATTATTAACAAAAACTTAAGAGATTAATTTAGTTCATGATCCAGGGTTCAGCACGATTTTGAATACGGTCTTCAAATTAACGAACTTGCACCCAAAATTAGGTTCACGACCAAAGAGCTTTGGTTTACGGTTGAGGAACTTGACGGGTTTGCGGCCGTGTAAAGGAGTTTACGGCCGTAAGCATGGACCGGAAACACCAAATACTTCAGATTTATGATAAAAGCAATAAAACCATTTCCAGAGAAATACGAACTTGCACCAAGAAACGACTGTAGAATGCCTTTGACACCGGTTTTGCTCTGATACTAATTGTAAGGTCCAAAAACGGATCTTACCAGAGATCAAAAGCAAAAACAATCACACAGAGCAAATAGAAAACACAGAGAAATAACAAACCAAGCTTGCATACGTTTTATAGCTATAAACATCTGTTACAACTCGGTGGGAACCGTGAACACAAAAGGCATCAACAACAAAATCGTATGACAAACCTACTATATATACACCTCAAAACCATGAAAAGTTTACGGCCGTAAACTCGGTTACAACCATAAACTATAGTTAAGGCTAATTACAAACACACCTCTATCATTAAACTGCAAAACCTAGACCAAACCATTAAACTAAGCCCTTCAACCTACAATAGATTTTATATTTTCATAAAATTAATTATATTATTAGATATTTCATCATTATTTTATATGGATATGAAGATAGATAAGAAAAAAAAAACAAAAAATTTTTAATTTTTATTTTTTACTCATATTATAAAATTTTGGTCATACATGACAGATTAGTTGTGAATATATATATATATATATATATATATATATATATATATATATATATATATATATATATATATATATATATATATATATATATAGGTAGGTTCAAATGTTTTTCACATCTATTGTGTGCTAGAATGCACCAATAGTAATTTAGTATTAATTATATGTATATTAAATGTTATCCATACTTATAACTCATTTTTATTGAATCTAATTAAATTCATCATTAATGTAAACAAAAATATTCTTTCAAAATAAATTTATCTCTAGAAGATTGAGAGTGTATTGCAGCAGAATGAAAGTGTATTCTAGCAGAATACACTCTCGTTCTTCATATTCCATACAACTTTATTTTATTTTAAGGGATTAAGTCTTGAAACAAAGTGCGAACTCATATATAAAACCTAGATGCAAATTTATTCTAAGAGAATGTTATTGCTGGCATTAACGACAGATTTAATTAGTTTCCATAAAAAGAGAATTGTAATTATGCATATCATTTAATATACATATAATTATGGAAATCATTTAATATCTATAATTATTTAATTAAATAATTATTTAATTTACTAAATTTCTATTGCAACATTCTAGCACACAATAAATGTAAAAAACAAAATTATCTAGCCCTATATATATATATATATATATATATATATATATATATATATATATATATATATAAGAACAATTGTATAATTGAGAACACATCTGTGCCATATTTTTTCTGTCACAAAACCATGCCGAGTATCGGTACGATGGAAAAACTTAATTTTCATATGGGAATATAAACCATCACTAGGACACACACTTCTTTTTGTTGCAAAACTCACCCGCGTACCGACACGAGTATATATATATATATATATATATATATATATATATATATATATATATATATATATATATATATATATATATATATATATATATATATATATATATGGTTAGGTTCATGTGAGACGGCCTAATTTTGTGAGACCGTGAGATGTATTTTTTTATTATTTTTTATTTTTTTATTTTTTTTTATTTTTTTAGTTAATTAAAGTTCCAAAATTAATATTTAAAAAAAGAATTTTTGGATTTTTCCATTTATTTTGCATTTTAATTTTTTTTAGAATATGTACAGTGTAATATTTTATTACAATATTTCACGTATTTTTCAAAAAAAATGGAATTTTTTTTTATTTTTTTATTTTTTTAGTTAATTCTAGTTTCGAAAATAACATTTAAAAAAAAAGAATTTTTTGATTTTTCCATTTATTTTGCATTTTAAAATTATTTTTTAGAATATGTCAGTGTAATATTCTATTACAATATTTCACGTATTTTTCAAAAATAAAAACGGGACTTTTTTAAAAAAAAATTAATTTTTAATTTTTTTTAGTTAATGCAAGTTTTGAAAATAATATTTAAAAAAAGAATTTTTGGATTTTTCCATTTATTTTCCATTTTAAAGTTATTTTTAGATTTGGTCTCATGGTCTCACAAAATTAGAATGGTCTCAAATGAACCAGAACGTATATATATATATATATATATATATATATATATATATATATATATATATATATATATATATATATATATATATATATATATATATATATATATATATATATATATATGGTTCAAATAAACACACTAAATAGTATGAAATCGTAAAAATATTACTTTTATGTTATTATTCTTCATTGAATTTTATATCCTTATCTTTATATCATTATTCAACAATGAATAAATAAATAATCACATGTTAAAATTAATATTAGAATTTACTATAATAATACATATACACAAAATTTATAATAAAATAAAAACATTCAAATGAATATATGAATAATCAAACGTTAATATTAACATTAAAATTACTTCAATAATACACATATACTTCATTCATTACAGAATAATAATATGAACATAATATTTTTACGCTTTCATATTAGAATTACTTCAATAATACACACACACACACACACACACACACACACACACACACATATATATATATATATATATATATATATATATATATATATATATATATATATATATATACTACATTCATTGCTGACTAATGGTATAAACATAACGTTTTTACGTTTTCACATTATTTTGTGTTTTTATCTAAGCTTATTTCTCTCTCTCTCTCTCTCTCTCTCTCTCTCTCTCTCTATATATATATATATATATATATATATATATATATATATATATATATATATATATATATATATATATATATATATATAAGGGTTCATTTGAGACGAACATAATTTTGTGAGATCATGAGATCAATTTTTTCTAATGAAATATTCTAATATTTTAGTCATCGTAAAAATATAATATGTATAATATTCTAATAATATATGTTTGTAACATCCCAAAATACGACCCAAAATTTTTTTGTTTTAACACTACTAAAAATCATATACTGAAAGTTATCCCATAAAAACCATACATCAATATCTCAAACCAAAAACAAGTCATGATAAGAACTGTATCAAACTGTATCAAATCACATCTAAGGAAAAAACTGAACAATCTCCCAATAATAAAAACTGAAGCTGTGGTGTGTGCGATGTCATCATCCCGAGCTCTTCCCTTTAATTGCGGAAGTACCTGAAACCAAAACTGAAAACCGTAAGCACAAAGCTTAGTGAGCTCCCCCAAACTCCCACATACCATACAAACATATAAACAACTACTGGGCCTTGCCCACTGCCTCGGACTGAAGTCCGGAAACTATATCGGACCGAAGTCCGGAACTAACCAGGGCATTGCCCTCTACATTGGACCGAAGTCTGGAAACTGCATCGGACCGAAGTCCAGAACTAACTGCATCGGACCGGAGTCCGAAACTGTCTGGGGCCTTGCCCCCTACATTGGACTGAAGTCCAGAAACCGCATTGGACCGAAGTCCGGAACTAATTGAACATAACATAACATAAACATATCAACTAGCATAAACACATATACTGCATACTGCATCGGGCCGTAGCCCGGAACACATAACACATAAATCATGTCTGAGCCACGAAGGCATCATACATATTAAATACTGCATCGGACCGAAGTCCGGAAACTGTTGCTAACTAAACGGGCCGGCATTGTGGCCGTAGACCCGTTCCTACTCGAGGGAAACTCACCTCGTGATGCTGACTGCTGAGATCCTGACTGAGGGATCCCTGCCTGCTGCTCCGACTGCTTCCCGGCTATCATGGGAAATAAAATACTAAATTAGGATAGGGATTCTCCTATGAGTAAAATGACTATTTTACCCATGCTATGGCATGGGTCACAACATGGCCCAAACCCTCAATTCCTTCTAAGTCCGATCATGGCCCCACTATGGGCCCACTAATGGCCCAATTTGCTATATTGGGCCCAAAATCCTTTATTGGGCCTTACCCAAGCCTAATACCAAATCCTTGGTCCTTAGCAACTAAACTCTGATGGGCCATTAAGGCCCAAGGACTCTAAGCCTGAAACTCAGCCCACACCGAGGCCCAAAATACTCGAAGCCCAAACTGGCAGCGTACGCGGGGCGTACACCAAGGTACGCTAAGCGTACTGGTTGTTGGCTTGTACGCGGCGCGTACCTCCTTGTACGCCCAGCGTACAGCCTTGTTAAGTCAAAATCTCATTAAGTGCTTAATAATCCGATCCAGAGGCTACAAATCCAGATCCAAAGCTTGTACCACGTCTTAAGCCATAAAGTTGCTTACTTGATGGCTTACAAGTCTCATAAATGCTCAAAGTTCCATAAATAACATTCTACTTCCATGGAGCTAACTAGATCTCATGCATGGTTCCATATAAGCCACAAAGACTGAAACTTTATTGCTAGGAAGATGTTTCTGAGCCTTAGGGATGGCAATCCAAGCTCTAAAACCGACTTTCATGATCAAGACTCAACCTTTGGACCTAAAAAGTTCCAAACTTCCATAACCTAGATCTAGAAGGAAAGAGGAAGAAAGTTCAAAACTTTATACCTTCCTTTGCTGACCAAGAGGGTGCTAAGTCCAGATCATTGAGCTCAAGCCTCTTCTCCAACTTCTTTTCTTCCTTCTTCACCACTTCTCTTCACAAAAACGCTCACCAAGAGCTTCTTCACACACAAGGGATGATAAAAACGAGTTAGGGTTTCCTTGAGGGTGGGGAGACTGATGGGAAGACAGGGAAGGAGGCTATAATGGGGTCTATATAGCCTTAAACCCCTAAAATTAGGGTTTTCATCTGATCACGTACGTTGGGCGTACCATATGGTACGCTGCACGTACGCCCCTCCTCCCCGCGTTTCATATAAGCATTACGCCCAGCATACAACGGGGTACACCATGTGTATGTCTTATGGGCAGCCAAATTCCTGGCCCAAAATAAATAGGCCCAAACCAAAAATACAACTCTATGCTAGCCCAAAATAAAACTTGAGAATTTGAATAAATTTATACCTCGGAATATGATTGTTACAAATCTCCCCCACTTGAATCAGACTTCGTCCTCAAAGTCCGCTACTACTGACTCTGAAAACAATTTCGGATAATGCTCCAGCATCTCCTCTTCGGATTCCAACGTCCACTCTGAACCCTTCCGGTGCTACCACTGCACCTTCACTAGCTGAACTACCTTATTCCTCAAGGTATTTGTCTTCCGGTCCAGGATCACGACCGGTCTCTCAATATAATTCAGGCTGTTATCAACCTGAATGTCCTCTAAGGGTACGACCTTTGACTCGTCCACTAAACACTTCCGTAACTGGGAAAGATGGAAGGTGTTGTGGATTTGCTTGAGCTCTGCCGGAAGATCCAACCGATAAGCAACACGACCCACCCGCGCCAAAACCCTAAAAGGAACGATGAACCTGGGGCCCAGCTTGCCCCTCTTTCGGAATATGATGACACCCTTCCAGGGTGATACCTTCAAGAGGACCATGTCGCCCACCTGAAACACCAAGTCTGAACGCCTCCTGTCGGCGTAACTCTTCTGCTGACTCTGCGCAATCTGTAGTCTACTACGAACCAGCTGGATCAACTCTGTCGTCTTGAGCACCACTTCGGTAGCCCCCGAATCAAACAATATTGTGGCTGAAATGTCGTTCACTGAGAACGACCCTATACAAAACATATAACCATAAGAAACAATCAATAATAAATGCAGAGATAAGGGAAAAGCACATACATGTCACCACGTCAGGAGTCTCTCGCGCCTCGTCTGCTATCAGCTGAAAAGCCCTACTCTTTGCCACCGGCAGCTCAAATCGGCCCTAACGGCCATCTGTAATCCTCTAAGTAGCAGGGGCAGGTGCAAACACCTTCCCCGCAGTAGTTAAAGTTGGACACTGGGACTTTATATATCCCCTCTGATTGCACTGAAATCAAATCAGATCTGATGTCGTAGTGGCAGTAGTAGTAGCTATACAATCTCTGCTTATATGCCGAGTCCGGCCACACTTATAGCAGTCGGCACTCCCTGCCTTGCACGCCCCATCGTGTAATCTCCCACACTTGCCACACCGACCGTGGCTCTTCTGACTCCTGGATCTGTGATCTGAAACCTTAGGCTTTTTGCCCGAACTCCCTGTACCCGAAGCCGCCTCCGGCTTCCTCTTCCTCTCCATCTTAAGGTCAATCTCTCTCTCTCTCTCTCTCTCTCTCTCTCTCTCTCTCTCTCGCCCTGACAATCATTTCATCCAGCGTTTTATAGCTAGACCGGCTCACAAACTGGTAGATATCACTCCGCAACATCTCGTGATAACGAGCCTTCTTCATTTCCTCATCAGTTGCGTACTGAGGAACGAGAAGTGCCCTCTCCCAGAACTTGGTGGTAATCTCCGTCACTGTCTCGGTAGTTTGGGTGAGGTCCTGAAACTCCCTGGCTAACTGTTGCACCTCAATAACCGGTGCAAACTCAGCCCTAAACCTGGTAGTAAAGTCAGCCCAGGTCATGGCATCCAACGTTGCGTCATCTCCAATGGCATGTCCGACCTCTTCCCACTAATCCCGTGCCCTGTCCTTCAGAAAACAGGACGCCAATCTGAACTTGTCCCCCTCGAGACACCTGCTCGTGCGGAAAGCATTGGATACATCCACCAACCATCTAGTACTCACTATGGGGTCCCGCGCCCCATGATAATCTGGAGCTCCACATGCCCAGAACTCCCTGAACGTAAGTGTGTGCAGCCCCATCATGGTCGCCACTTCGGCACGGAAAGTGCCCAATCTCTCATCCATCAGCTCTAGGATACCCTCCTTGATCGAACCAAAAATCACAGGAGTCTGCTCAAGTATGATATGAGTAATCTCTGAAGAAAGAAACTCCCTGGTCTGCTCATCTAGATGCTTGGCTCCCGAGCCTGATCCTGATCCCTCTCCGGCACCTAAACTGTCGCTTGCTGGTCTAGGGCACAAAACCACCATTCTGAAAAACACATTACGGTAAACGTCAGACACACTAATATATTTCGAGGGATCACTACTACTACAGGCCTTCCAGTCTCATCTCAGCCTTCCTCGATTCAAGTACGGATCATGTGCTTCCAGTAGTATGGTCCCCTACTACCTTCCACATCTATCTGTACGTTCCCCTAGAACTGCCTCAACTCCACCAAGCCACTACTACTGCTGCTGATCTCTACTACTCTCATCCTAGTCTTTCCCTAGGGAAATCTCTTACTCAACCCAACCAGTCCTCGGCTGCTGAAGGCCTCCTTGTAATGCCAGTTAGCCATTACCGGAATACCATCACATGTGACGAGGCTTAAATAATCCTTCGAGTAAAAGACTTGTCCCTACAACGGTTGTGTCACACCCCAAAACCATGAACGGCGGAAGCGTTATGGGGTGGAGGACGTCATGTACAGTATCACAACAATGAAAAGTAGTAAACAAGCAACAACATCATCCGTTGCATTAATAATAAAATTTTAATACAAGTGTGTTCTGTCAAATTATGATAAACACTAAAGTATAAATCAAAATGAAAGATGAGTCTTGAACGAGCACCATCTTCTCTAAACCTTGCATCGGTACCTGTCTACTGTTGACCTGAGGATACAAGTTATTTTGAAAAAGAGTATCATCTTTAAAGCTGGTGAGATCATAAGTATTTTAGTGTCTTAATTTGTATGTAAGTATTTGTATGTATATGAAATGTAAGTATTTGTATGTATATGAACTGTAAGTATTTGTATGTATATGAACTGTAAGTATTTGTATGTATATGAACTGTAAGTATTTGAAAACGTTTTGAACATCCTAGAAAACCATATGTTTCCTACTAAAAGTATCCTTCTACCAAGGCATCTAGTATCTGTGTGTGTGTCTCTTGTAAGAGTGTGTATTTTCCCAAATCCGACTATCATTATCCAAAATATAGCTTTTACATTACCGTGCATCATGTGAATGTTCATGAAGTGAATGTAATGGGAAAATGAAATAGTACTATGGTATAGTATCAAAACTACAACCGTACTGACTACCTTAAATCCATTGTAATCTCGTAAGTACTGTAGTATTTGTAATAAGTGACTACTTTTGTACAAATTTTGCCTTATTTGAGGGATATGGCATAATGTGATGGCTAGATCCCAGGCTAGACGCTCCCCTGTCAAAGAGATTTTGGGACCCATACACGACCCCTACATGTTTGCAAGCCGCGAACATCCACATTACTATGATCATGTATACCCAATATAACTATCACAATGCGTTGTGATTCATTGGTATAGTTAGATCCTGAAATCGTTCCATGCTATAGCACCTAGTGATGTCTGTCCTATTCTCGTATATGTAAACGCACTCATGTAAACGTATCTATGTAAACGTACTCATGTAAGCGTAATCATGTAAACGTACTCATGTAAGCGTAATCATGTAAACGTAATCATGTAAACATAACCATGTAAACATAATCATGTAAACATATCTATGTAATAGTATAGTAATGTACTGTGTGTACTAGTTGTAATGTGTGTTCTCTCTCTATCTAGCATGTATAGACTCATGAATGAATTGACTCGTAGTAATCGTATTAGTATCTTCCTAAATTACCCGAATGGTAGCTTACTAGTAAGGTAACTGGTACGTATGAACATGGAAGTATACCCTTGCTATCCAAGGGTATTGAACTGACTGGAAGAACCTTTATGACTATATATGTACACATGGTACATAACTAATATTTAAACGACCTTCGGACGGATACCCGATACCTTACCAGACCACATCCCAACGGGGAAAAGGAAATAAATCGGCTATCCTTCCTAAGTCCTTTAAACATTTCTTATATAACTATACATACATAGGCATGCCATTGACAATATAAAAGCATAAAATAAGTTTTGTAAAACCTTTGAACATGATTACTATCTAAGAAAAGATCGACTTGATGTCAGCCTATAAAACCGGTTGAAAGTATTTGTTTGATAAAACAGTTTAAGTATAAAGAAACATTTGTTTGAAAACACAATTGTAAATGAGTTTGAAACGAAACATACAGTGTATAATGAACAGTTTAATAAGGAGTTTTAAACATATAAAACGTTTATGCAAATCTTTTGAAGAAATCCGTTTGGTAAAACAATATATAGTAAATCCGTTTGTATGTTAGTTATTAATCACATGTGATTGATATAATAACTAACATGATTCAACTTATATCCCCCCCCCCCCATAAAACATTTAAAAACATTTAGAAACATTTAAAGGTTAATTCAAGGGGTATGAACTCACCTGTAGTGAGTGGTACGGATGAACTGAAGGGGTAGGATGGCTAGGTGTCAAGTGAAGTCTTGAACACACTCTATGATCCTAGTTAACATATAATATCACATATATGTATCAAATTAGTCTTGAAACAACTAATAAACAAAGTCACGACACCCTAGGACATGCTAAACACCTTTAACAAGTGTTATAAGCATCAAGGATTGCATCTAAGTGTTGTAGGGAAAGGCTAGTGTGTGTAGGGTTCAAGGAAAACTCCCTAATGGAGTTCACGGCCCTAAGGTCATCAACAAATGAGTTTACGGTCTTAAACTCATGGGTTTACGGCTGTAAGCTCATACTTCGTTGACCATTTGATGTTTTGAGGCTTTATAAGACCCTAAGAAGCATTTCTACTTGATGGCAAAGTCTTTGGAAGAGACTAGGGCACTTTTTAACTCCGTTGAGGAGTTCACGGCCCTAGAACCAAATCCCTTAGAGATTATGGCTGTAATCTCTCATGGAAATGGTGTTTTGGTGTTTTCAAGTCTCACACACATTAGGGTACGAGTCTAGGCTAGTTTCATAATGAAAGGAAGGAACTAGGGCACACTTTTGGCCCTTAAAGAAGGGTTTACGGTCCAAGGTGTTCTTGGGCCGTAAACTCTTTGATCTTGTTGTTTTCTTATGATTTCTTGGTTACTAGACACATATCAAGCCCTATAATACACTTATCTAGAAGTACTCACGATTTGGGACGAAAGTTCGAAGATCCGTGAGAGAGAATTTCGCTTTTCTCTAGTTGGAAATGGAACAAATGAATAAATATGGCTAAGGACCATATATATACCCCTAGGGTTTTTGGCAGAAAATATTTTATTCAGGCAGTGAACTCTAATATCATAGAGTTTTGGAATAACAGAGTTGCACAATACCCTAGTGCGTCCTTTCTCTTGATATCTCTTTAAGTGTAAATTCTGAAAAACTCAAACTTATTCTAAAAGTCTGAAAATTTACTGCAACTGTTCTAACTTCTATTGACTTGATATTGTTTGTACAGAATAGAAATTTCGGGTTGTCACATGTTGGACTCAAACAAGAGTTGCGCAGCAAGGCCAAATCCAACACTCTGAGATTATTCAACCCTGATCACATGTGATGTGACGTATTCACCTAATGGATAACTCCCATCACTCAGAGTCCCACAAAGCACAAAGCAAGCAGCATTCGGACACAAGAAGCTACTTTAGCAATTCTATCCTCATAACGAGAAACTGCACTAGCATACGATGCTAAGCTCATACTACCAGGCATATCCTAAACAGGCTATCCTACTACTGTCTAAACAATACCAACATGAAATTCTCATAAAGCTGGAACACATATAGCAGGCACATAAGGCATCCTCCTAGATCCTCAGTCCTACACTAGCATGCTGTTCTACTGAAACTGAAACAGATAATCATAATATAAACTTGTATGGGTAATTTGGGAGTACCTAATTGAGCTCAGCTGATCGCATGCACCACACCCTTTTCTTGTTTTCAAAATTCTTTTATTTCTAAGTTCTTTTTCAAAATCCCTTTTTGAAAAAAAAAATCTTTTGAAATTCTTTTACCGTGTCCTTAGTTTGAGTTCAGACATACCCGAAAATGTATCCAAATCCCTCAAACCAAGGCTCTGATACCAACTTTCAACATCCCAAAATACGACCCAAAATTTTTTCGTTTTAACACGAGTAAAAATCATATACTGAAAGTTATCCCATAAAAACCATACGTCAATATCTCAAACCAAAAACAAGTCATGATAATAACTGTATCAAATCACATCTAAGGAAAAACTGAACAATCTCCCAGGAATAAAAACTGAAGCTGTGGTGTGTGCGATGCCCATCATCCCGAGCTCTTCCCTTTGTTTGTGGAAGTACCTGAAACCAAAAGTGAATACCGTAAGCACGAAGCTTAGTGAGCTCCCCCAAACTACCACATACCATACAAAAATATAAACAACTACTGGGCCTTGCCCACTGCATCGGAACGAAGTCAGAAAACTGCATCGGACCAAAGTCTAGAACTAACCAGGGCCTTACCCTCTGCATCGGACCGAAGTCCGGAAACTGCATCGGACGAAAGTCCGGAACTAACTGCATCGGACCGGAGTCCGGAAACTACATCGGACCGAAGTCCGGAACTAACTGAACATAGCATAACATAAACATATCAACTAGCATAAACACATATACTGCATACTGCATCAGGCCGTAGCCCAGAACAGATAACACATAAATCATGTATGAGCCACGAAGGCATCATACATACTAACTACTGCATCGGACTGAAGTCTGTAAACTGCTGCTAACTAAACGGGCCGGCATTGTGGCCGTAGACCCATTCCAACTGGAAGGAAACTCACCTTGTGATGCTGACTGCTGAGATCCTGACTGAGGGATCCCTGCCTGCTGCTCCGACTGCTTCCCGGCTATCATGGGAAATAAAATACTAAATCAGGATAGGGATTCTCCTATGGGTAAATGACTATTTTACCCTTGCTATGGCATGGGTCACAACATGTCCCAAACCCTCAGTTCCTTCTAAGTCCGATCATGGCCCCACTATGGGCCCACTAATGGCCTAATTTTCTATATTGGGCCCAAAATCCTTTATTGGGCCTTACCCAAGCCCAATACCAAATCCTTGGTCCTTAGCAATTGAACTCTGATGGGCCATTAAGGCCCAAGGACCCTAAGCCCGAAACTCAGCCCACACTGAGGCCCAAAATACTCGAACCCAAACTGGCAGCGTACGCAGGGCATACACCAAGGTATGCTAAGCGTGCTGGCTGCTGGCTTGTACGCCAGCGTACAGTCCTGTTAGGTCAAAATCTCATTAAGTGCTTAATAATCCGATCCAGAGGCTACAAATCTAGATCCTAAGCTTGTACCACGTCTTAAACCATAAAGTTCCTTACTTGATGGCTTACAAGTCTCATAAAAGGCTCAAACTTCCATAAATAACATTCTACTTCCATGGAGCTAACTAGATCTCATGCATGGTTCCATATAAGCCACAAAGACTGAAACTTTATTGCTAAGAAGATGTTTCTAAGCCTTAGGGATGGCAATCCAAGCTCTAAAACCGACTTTCAAGATCAAGACTCAACCTTTGGACCTAAAAAGGTCCAAACTTCCATAACCTAGATCTAGAAAGAAAGAGGAAGAAGTTTAGAACTTTATACCTTCCTTTGCTGACCAAGAGGGTTCTAAGTCTAGATCCCTAAGCTCAAGCCTCTTCTCCAACTTCTTCTCTTCCTTCTTCACCACTTCTCTTCACAAAAACACTCACCAAGAGCTTCTTCACACACAAGGGAGGATAAGAACGATTTAGGGTTTCCTTGAGGGTGGGGAGACTATTGGGAAGACAGGGAAGGAGGCTATAATGGGGTTTATATAGCCTTAAACCCCTAAAATTAGGGTTTTCATCTGACCGCGTACGTTGAGTGTACCATATGGTACGTTGCGCGTACACCCCTCCTCCCCGCGTTTCATTTAAGCATTACGCTCAGCGTATAATACGGTACGCCCCGCGTACGGCTTATGGGTAGCCAATTTCTCGGCCCAAAGCAAATAGGCCCAAACCAAAAATTCAACTCTATGCTAGCCCAAAATAAAACTTGAGAATTTGAATAAATTTATACCTCGGAATACGATCGTTACAATGTTTTTAGAATATTTCAATGTAAAATATGTTAAACATATTCTTTTAGAATATATCAAAATATTAAATATATTATATTATTTTGAATAACAAAATATTAGAATATTTCACTAGTAAATTGTGTTAAATATATTCTTTTAGAATATATCAGAATATTACATATATTATATTATAGGGATATGTTATAATGTGGATCACATCTATTGTGTGGTCGTAAGGGCAATTCTGGACCAATGGATGAATAGAATGAATGATAATGATTTAAGGGTCTATGATATTACAATGGGATAACATGTACCATATAACCATTCAAATTTTAACATAAGGGTATTTTGGTCAATTAAACTATATTTAAAAAATGAAAGTTTTTTAAATTTCAAGGGTTAATTAATTCTTTTACTTTAAATTTTTTGAATTTTTTAAACTAATTTAATTTTACTTCCAATGTAATTTTTTATTTCAACAGATTTTGTTCTGTCAAAATAACAAAATGTCAGTCATAAACTAGTAACGATATTTTTGATTCACTAATTACATTAGTTCTTAAAGAATAAGACTATAAAGAATAATTACATTTATTCTAGAAAAAAATATGACTAAAATTGGTTAAAAATTACATTATTTTTAATGATTAAAACTCAGAATGGTTAAAAAAGAACAAAGAACATCAAAATCTAATAAAAGTACTAATCCATTTTGAAAAAAATATTATTGCTATAATTATCTAATAGTTTGCCAGATAATCCACTTGATTATAAATATTCTTACGAGAATAACATTAGGTGGGAATGACATCCTGTAAAAATACTATTCTATTAGAATGATAGGAAGCTTTCTTGGACCTTAAAAAACATAAAGCAATCCAAATTAGCCATTTAATAAGATAAAATAATATAAAACTGAAATTTGCTTCTGTATCATATAAAGAGACAAGAATTAAAATCTTATATATATTAACTGTTAACGTATGATGATAGAAAGTCTAAAAATTAATCATAGGATTAAAAGCTTTTATATATTAATTTAATGTATAGTACTTCAGTCTTAAAATTTTCTAAATTATCATAACTGTTGTAATAATGATATTAATTATGTAACTTGACTTATATATTGGTAACTAGTTTATAACCCGTGAGAACCACAGTTATAAAATTAATTAAACTTTTATATTAAAAAATCAAAATTATTAATCAATTATTTCAAATAAATTATTATTTAGGAGATATTTTTTAGTTATATAAAATTATAATTGTTGATTTAAACAAATATGTGAAGTTATATCACCTTATAATATGTATTGATTTTATTTTATTTTTAACTTAATATTATTAATTTAATATAATTAGAATGAAAAATTTTAAAATTTAAAATGGAGAATGAATTATTAATTTAATGTAATTAGAGTGGATATTTTAAAATTTAAAATTTGAAATTGATAATTAATAACTTGACAATGGCATGATATGTTATATATAGTTATTAATGAAGAATTCTAATAGTATGACACTTGTCAATAGGAGTATAAACATATTCATTTATTAGAATATGAAGATTGTATCACAGTAGCTTTATAAACTTAGAAGGCTAAGTCTAATATTGAAGAATCTATAAGATTGTTTGTTTCAAATATTTAAGAACATATAACATTACATATACCAAATTGTGTTTATATAAAGATTTCATGAACTCATAACATTGGCATGGTATACACACAGTAACGAAATGCATACAAATAACTAAGTTAGAATATCAATCATGGATACTATCTCTTACTGTTTGTTACAAGAGTTGGAATAAAAATTACATATGTTTCTTCAATGGGATAGTTGACCCAAATCTTGTTTGATATCGAAAGAACCAAGTCTTGAAATGTTGATCGATCGATGGTTGTTGATTTTGCGTTGGGGGAAGTCATTGAACGATAAGTATATATCGAGGTTTTATATTGTAATCGTAATGATTTGATAAACATAATGATGACCTAGGGTTTTGGAAATGATAGACAACATGTGATGATATAAATGGTGATTCAATTATTTATCCAAGATTACAGACATTTAATTTGGAATGTTAGTTAATTTGTATATAATCTTACTAATATACCGTTATTATATTAACTAATAATTAAATGTTTTATTAAAATCCTATTGGTTTATACAACCATACAAAAGATGTCTATCCACATATGAACCTAATTCTTTCTCTCTCTCTTTATATATATATATATATATATATATATATATATATATATATATATATATATAACTCATAGTTTTCCGAGAACCTAAGAACTAAAGGTAGAGCGTTAGATCAAAATTAACTAATTAAGGACATGATCGTCATCTTACCAATCGATTTGTTTTTAACAAATGCAGATTTTTTAATTTTTTTTTAGAAAACATGAATTTTAAAAAAAAATGAATTTTTTCTTAAAAAAAAAACTGCAATTTTTTCAAAAAAAAAAAAAAAGTTGCAATTTCATTTTAAAAACTGCATTTTTTTTCAAAAAAAAAAAGCAATTTTTTTCTCAAAAAAATGCAATTGTTTTCTCAAAAAAATGCAATTAT
Source organism: Lactuca sativa (assembly GCF_002870075.4). Classification (NCBI taxonomy): domain Eukaryota; kingdom Viridiplantae; phylum Streptophyta; class Magnoliopsida; order Asterales; family Asteraceae; genus Lactuca; species Lactuca sativa. The sequence goes on from NC_056627.2 coordinate 52,207,222, forward strand.
GCTAAAAAAAATGCATTTTAAAAATGTTTCAAAAAATCGTAATTTTTTCAAAAAAATTGCATTTTTTCAAAAAAAAAACTGCAATTTTTATAAAAAAATTCATTTCTTTAAAAAAATAAAATTTTAAAAATCAGTAAATTAAAAAAATTAGAATATGGAAAAAAAACTCTTATTTTTTAACGAGAAAAAAAATCAACGTTTTAAGTGCGTATATACATATTTTTTTCAAATGCATATATGAATATTTCTTATACTATAATATTCGTAAGTAAATTATAAAAAATATCATTTTATTAATTAATATATAAACATAATACTACAAATATTTTATTCGATACAAAATAAAATATATATAAAAAACTAAAAAGATTCACAATGTTATCATTTCTGTATATTAAGATTCTCATATTTTCTTCAATTTATCACTTTTCACATCTTCAATATTTTCCAAAAATTCTTCAAAATCTGCAAGAAATTAAAAAAAATTATTAATGCAAGACCACTTACGAAAATGCACATGAGATTATATCATGTATGATTCCCATATGATTATATAATGTGATATTCACATGTGATTGTATCTTTTAAGATTCAAATATGAAATTCACAAGAAAATTTTAAAAAATAATTAACGAAGAACACTCACACAAAATGCATGTGTGCATATAGATGTAATTCATATGTGATTCACTTGTGACTTACATGTGAGTCACATATAATTCATATGTTATTTACTTGTGATTTACATGTGAATCAGCTGTAATTGATATGTGATTCATTTGTGATTTACATGTGATTATTATGCGAATTACATGTGATTTACATTTGAATCACATATAATTCATATGTGATTCACTTGTGAATCACATGTAATTCATATGTGAATTACATGTAAATCACATGTAATTCATATGTGAATTATATGTTATTTACATTTGAATCACATGTAATTCATATGTGATTCACTTGTGATTTACATGTGAATCACAAGTGAATCATATGTGAGTTATATAATTGATGGGTTTTAGCGATAAGAACATCCTATGTGCTCATACAAACCCTAATGCTTGGATCTAGGTTTCTCTATTGTACATGCAGTTCATCCAAGACTATAAACCCTAGATCTAGTATATGATAATCAATATAACATATAAATTAGGGTTTAGATCATACCTTGATTGTTCTGTAGCAATAAGAATCTCAAATCCTCATTGTAATGACTTTATAAAGCTTAGAGTCACAAATATCACTCCTCTAATGGCTCACAAACACCAAGAGCAAGAGGATGAAGAAGAGAAGAGAAGGAGGCTGCCCAAAACGTGTGGAAACCCTAGAAGAATTCTTGTCCACGTGTTTGGGCATAAGGGTTCCTTAAATAGTGAGGCTATTAGGGTTATCTAACAAGGAAACCCTAATTTGGATGCTTAAGCCCTAAGCAACCCATGAGCTCCTTCCTTAAAGGCCTTTGGACAATTTCTAATGGGTTTCCCCATAGAATTCGCCCACTCCTTTAATATGGAGTCCATTAGCTCAATATTCAACTATCATACAATTGACAGATCTAGTCCCTTAAGTTTAATTAATGTCTTTTAGCCACAAACTTAATTCTTATTAATTCTTGACTAATATTAATTAAACAATATGATTTCTCCTTTAATATATTATTCTCATAATATATTAATAAATCATATTTAATCCTTTCTCTCCATAATTCATCCTATCAAGTTGCTTTGGTGAAGGCAACCCAAAAGGACCATGCACCATCGGGTCAAGTACATACCAAAATAGTTATGGAATTAGACACTAATCCAACAATAATTACATGTATATCACATGTAATTCATAAGTGAATTACATACTATTTACATGTGAATCACATGTAATCCATATGTGATTCACTTGTGATTTACATGAGAATCACACGTAATTCATATGTGATTCACTTGTGATTTACATAATCACAACTAAATCATCTGTGAATTAAATGTTATTTACAAGTGAATCACATGTAATTCATATGTAAATTACATGTGAATCACATGTAATTCATATGTGATTTACATGTGAATCACATGTAATTCATATGTGCTTCACTTGTGATTTATATGTGATTCATATGTGAATCACATGTAATAAGTGTATTTGATAAGTTATATATGAGTATTTTTTATTTTATTTTTTTACTTAATTAACTTACTGAAAACTAGACTTAATTCTATAAGATAGATATGTGTGTGTCTTTATGACTTAATTCAGAAAGAACTTAATACAATAATACAAAAGGCCAATGAAAGAAAGCTTTTTTCCCCATTAATTCCTAATTTTTAACAAATTTTCAAACTTTTTTTTAGTAAAAAAATAAAACAATCAGAAAGGTTGCAAGTTGTATTTTGTTTTAATTAGAAAAAATAGATTACCAGAGTAATATCATTATTTTCATGACCATATTAAAAATATTGACATGACAAACCTGCCATGCAAACCTCTTGCCATTCTTGTCTAATTCAAAATCTAATGAACAAAAAAAGAATCATGAAATTTAAGTTTAATAAACTTCAAACCTATTTATAAGTACAAAAATGCTCATTTTTTCATATCTATTGTATAAAAATCAACAATTTGCGAGTTTGGATATGTCACTAATTTTCTATATTGTTTTAAAAGTGCATGTGCACTACAAATATTTTCAAGGTAAAAAGAAAACATTAAACAAAGTTAGAAAATACAAAATATAAAATAATCTTTAAAAAAATGGAAAAGGTAAAAGATAAAAGGACGGAATTAACCATGCAGTAAGAAAACCTCATAGTAGCTGATTAAACGGTTTAAGAGGCGAACCTAGCTTAAAGATTATATTTAACTTATTAAGATCCTTGAGATTTGAAGCAAAATATGCATAATGGTAAATATAAAACCTAAAAAAAAGTTGGAAATAAAAAATGAAAAAAAAACATAACAAAACCTTATACAATGTAAATATGTCCGATTGAAAAGCAAAAAAACAATAATAAACATCTTAAAGGGGAAAAATTACCACCATCATGAACCAACACATTCATATTAATAATGCATCACCCAATAGGCTTTATGTATATTTTAGAACCTATAAATAATTGCATCAAATAATTTTAAATAAAAAGGTAACAATATAACAAAGATTTTATATGATGTCTATGATGATTTTACATCATAAAATGGTAAATAATCGGCATAGTTTATAATAATTTTAGAGACTCACAACATCTCTCCTTATTTCATCCATCTCCTTAATAGTTTTAGTTGAAAACTTCTATTCATAATATCGTTCCTTCCACTCAGGGGTGCGTAATTTAATCTGGCAAAAAAACAGAAATAAAATTACTTATATACCCTTATATTATCTCAATAATTAGTTTCTAGTGTTTGTTCTCAAGTGCCTAAAAAAGACTTGAATAAACTAAATACTGTAAAATAATGATGTGGTTACTAAAACCACCTAACTTCCATAAACCATTATATAAACTATTCAACTTTTTCAGATTTCTTGGTTGAGATTACCAATAAAGTAGAGTAGTTTAAGATAAAAAAGTGATTAACTGTTTTGTGACAAATTCACCAAATCAAAGAAATTTCAATCAAAGAAAATCTTCAGATTAAGAAAATTAAACATGAATATGCTGTATCTGTCACAATCAAAGAAGAATTCAGATCAAAATTAAAGAAACTAACATACCTTAAAAATCTTCAATTATTGAACATTACATTCTCTCACTCTCAACCTTTGAACATATCGGAGTAATTCACAGGTCATTGGATTGGAAGTCTTCATTGATTGTAGGATATCTTCACTATAAAAATTTAGATGAAAAATAACACATATCAGTGAACTCTTTAATAAAATATAGTGAAAAACAATTCTTGATTACCAACAAAACAATGAATGTTGACAGACCGTCACAACACTTGTAGCTATAGCAAGATCCTCATTTGCTTTGCTTCCTGATGTACTCTGAAAATTAAAGATTTAACAATCTCTTCCTGATGAAAGAAACAAAAACAACCATGATTTCATAATGGAAAAAATAACAAGAAACAACATGATTGTTTTACCTTCCAAAACCAGAATATTTTTCTGACACATGTTTATCTGATCAATTAGTAACTATATCTAATTCCTATAATGATTTTTTGCTTCCACCTATTATGATCCAGATGTTCAATAAATATTTGCACAAAAGAAATTTTAGTATTTTGTATTCTTTTTGAAGAAATGGCTTTAAATACGCAAAATATAAGCATCTATAAATCAACTAGTTTGAACGTACTTATATAATTTTATAGGAGAAAATTTCAAGACAAGTAAAAACAAGTTAATGGAATGAATGTGCTAATTCTTTTACTAGTAAATGTCAATGAACAATTGAACATGTGAAGTTGTTCTCTTAAGCATTTGATCGAACACCTTTTGCTCATCACATACCAATTCCTTTCCAGGTTTCTTTAAGGCTTTGGACCAGGTCTGAACAAAGTATATCACAAATAGAATATAATATAACTATTTGAATTTCAAAATAATCGAAGCAAACCTTTAGCTTTTCAGATCGAATAGAAAGCAACAAAAAACAACCTTCACTAGGCACTTTGGTCTAGTTTTCCACATTAGTTTTGAAGATTGACAAATTCATGACTCCAAATCGTATAGTAGATGAAGGCGTTGCAATGATCGATTATAGGCCAACAATGATAGTTGAGGTGTTGGTTTTCCACATCGATTTGAAATTGAGATCGTAAACATGATTGTCTAGAATCTAGATCTGGTGAGACTTTTATTGTCGTCAATCGAATGGAGATAAACTTCTCCGTTTAGATCTTCAATCGACAGGGGACACTGAGGTTTGGTATGTGATCGCGATCATCAGATACAGGAGGACGAGAGAGTGAGAGCGAGAGAGAGAGAGAGAGAGAGAGAGAGAGAGAGAGAGATCTGATGATGAATATATATATATATATATATATATATATATATATATATATATATATCTATATATACTAGGCGAATCCTTGCGCGTTGCGTGAGAATAAAATTATATAGTTAAAATAATAGCTTTTACCAAATTCTTATTTAATATTTCTATTTTGAAACAAAATGTTAGTAGTAAAGCAAACATATAGTTAACATATTAGTTTTTTTAAACATTATATTTTTTTTTAAGTCATTATGATATATACAATTATTTGATAATTTTATAAACCGTTTAAAATTGTTTAAATTATATATCAAATGAATGATAATATAGCGGGTAACAAAACGTATGAACAAAAATATGAACTGCAACTTTTAGTAACATAAAAATAGAAAAACCTATATTATAACATTTGTATTAAAAAAGATATATACACAACGAATAATAAAAAATATGAAAACAAACACTATAACTTTTAATAACATAAAAACACTAAAACATCTATTATAACATTTATATTAACTCTTCGTATTTAAATCACAAATCTCTTCAAATACATTAATATTTTTAATGAGAAAAACTTTACAACCTTATAAAAAAGGAAAATAAAAAGTTATTAGTGATTACTAATTAATAATCATAAGTTAAAAACTCTTGAATTGTAACTAATAAATATACATAAATTAGAAAACTCTTGAGTTATAGCCTGAGTTTCAAATGAATGCGGTACTTGGAAATGTATATTTATTATTATTATTATTATTATTATTATTATTATTATTATTAATTGGTTTTGATGCATCATTTTAATCACTTTAATTATTAAACACAAAGATATTTAATTATAAATTTATAATATAAATAGGTGCATATACATGTTAAGCAAATCACATATAACATGTATATATATATATATATATATATATATATATTCGTAAATGTCATATCTAATTCTTGTTGTAGTAATATGGATAAATTACTTTCATATGAAGAACATATCATGATAAGTTTATCATAATTACATATCAAATATTCAAAATTATGTTCTCTTTTAAATATTGTCTTTTAAATATGTTGTGTAGGATAACCTGATAAAAATATAATAGAAAATAAACATAATCATAATAGAAAAACTACAATCAAATTAATAAGATCATTGGGTGGTTGAATAGATAAATAAAGATGTTACATAAGCAAACATTTAAATCAAAATAAAAAAATAACATTCGTCTACTTTGCTTAAACAAAAAAACTTATATCTATTTTATGAATCTTCTTTCTTCATTTAACACCATTCAACCATAGAAACTTGATGACAATTTTTCACTAACCTGCAATCAAAATATTTTTCTTGAAAAAGAAGAATTAGAAAGATATTCCAAGCAAAACATTGATTTTTGGAGAGTCACATTCAAGATTGAGTAATACACACAAATGACATATAAAGATTAAATGAGAAACTGAATATAAAGAAAGAATAGAAAAACTTTATTTGTTTTGGTTGAAAGCAAAAATCATATTACAATTACCATCGATGCAAAATAACCCATTTCTTTAAATCATCATATTTGGATCATGAATGTTTCAACTATATGAAACCTTTTGAATCACAATGTCTTCAAATCCTTTTTACATTTAAGATTTTATATAACACAAAAGACACATAAGATTGGGCTTTTTATAGTAAACTTTTCACTAAATGCTAATTAAACATAATATAAGTTATAAAATTTTTGAGTGTTAAATCATAATTAAGAAAACTTTTGAGTTGCATTAGTTAAAAAATGGAGTTTCAAATGAATGCGGTTTGAGGAAGTTAAAAATGGGGGTTTCAAATGCATGAGATTCAAGAAAAAATGCTAGCTTTATAAGTATGTATCATATATATATATATATATATATATATATATATATAGAGAGAGAGAGAGAGAGAGAGAGAGAAATATTATGTGTGTTTTGCATATTAACTAAGCTAATTATTAATTGTTGGGAAAAAATATTTTTAATTCTCGATATGCCCCTATCATTATTTATAAAATGTATTTGATGCCATTAAAATAAGTGATAATTACAATTCTGCCATGATCAGTCCAAGCTATTTAAAATTTTGATCTAACATTCTAGTTTTAGTTCTCGGGTTCTCGGAAAACTATAACGTTTAAATGATACTTCAATATATATATATATATATATATATATATATATATATATATATATATATGTCATAGGGAATATGTAGCTGTTATGTACCTAATATTAGGTATAGAAACATCGAAAACTACATAGTTTTAGCAAAATGCAATGAAATCTCTCTACGATCTTTCTTATACCCTATATTAGACTAGATTATAGGCTTTGTACATATTTTTATGGAGTTTAAAATATTTAATTTTGCACCACAAACCATGTATAAGAATACATTATCAACTACCTATAAACCTTTATATTCAATTTTAATATAGAAAATGTAACGATCATATTCCGAGGTATAAATTTATTTAAATTCTCAAATTCTATTTTGGGCTAGCATAGGGTTGTACTTTTGGTTTGGGCCGAGAATTTGGCTGCCCATAAGTCGTACGCGGGGCATACCCCGTTGTACACTGGGCGTAATACTTAAATGAAACGCGGCGAGGAGGGGCGTACGCGCAACGTACCATATGGTACGCCTAGCATATGCGATCAGATGAAAACCCTACTTTTAGGGGTTTAAGGCTATATAAACCCCATTATATCCTCCTTCCCTGTCTTCCCATCAGTCTCCCCACCCTCAAGGAAACCCTAACTCATTCTTATCCTCCTTTGTGTGTGAAGAAGCTCTTGGTGAGTATTTTTGTGAAGAGAAGTGGTGAAGAAGGAAGAGAAGAAATTGGAGAAGAGGCTTGAGCTCAGGGATTTGGACTTAGCACCCTCTTGGTCAGCAAAGGAATGTATAAAGTTCTAAACTTTCTTCCTCTATCCTTCTAGATCTAGGTTATGGAAGTTGGGACCTTTTTAGGTCCAAAGGTTGAGTCTTGATCTTGAAAGTCGGTTTTGGAGCTTGGATTGCCATCCCTAAGGCTCAGAAACATCTTCCTAGCAATAAAGTTTCAGTCTTTATAGCTTATATGGAACCATGCATGAGATCTAGTTAGCTCCATGGAAGTAGAATGTTATTTATGGAAGTTTGAGCCTTTATGAGACTTGTAAGCCATCAAGTAAGCAACTTTATGGCTTAAGACGTGGTACAAGCTTAGGATCTGGATTTATAGCCTCTGGATCGGATTATTAAGCACTTAATTAGATTTTGACTTATCAGGGCTATACGCTGGGCGTACAAGGAGGTACACGTCGTGTACAAGCCAGCAACCAGTACGCTTAGTGTACCTTGGTGTACGCCCCGCGTACGCTGCCAGTTTGGGCTTCGAGTATTTTGGGCTCGGTGTGGGCTGAGTTTCAGTCTTAGGGTCCTTGGGCCTTAATGGCCCATCATAGTTCAGTTGCTAAGGACCAAGAATTTAGTATTGGGATTGGGTAAGGCCCAATAAGGGGTTTTGGGCCCAATATAGCAAATTGGGCCATTAGTGGGGCTATTGTGGGGCTATGATTGGACTTAGAAGGAATTGAGGGTTTTGGGCCATGATGTGACCATGCCATAGCAGGGGTAAAATGGTCATTTTACCAATAGGAGAATCCCTATTCTTATTCAGTACTTTATTTCCTTTGATAGCCGAGAAGCAACCAGAGCAGCAGACAGGGATTTCTCATTCAAGATTTCAGCAGTCAGGATCACGAGGTGAGTTTCCTTCTAGTAGGAACGGGTCTACGGCCACAATGTCGGCCCGTTTAGTTAGCAGCAGTTTCCGGACTTCGGTTCGATGCACTAGTTAGTATGTATGATGCCTTCGTAGCTCAAACATGATTTATGTGTTATGTGTTGCGGGCGGCCCGATGCAGTTTGCAGTATATGTGTTTATGCTACTTGATATGTTTATGTTATGCTATGTTCAGTTAGTTCCGGACTTCGGTCCGATGTAGTTTCCAGACTTCGGTCCGATGCAGGGGAAAGACCCCAGACAGTTCCGGAATCTGGTCCGATGCAGTTAGTTCCGGACATCGGTCCGATGTAGTTTCTGGACTTCGGTCCGATGCGGAGGGCAAGGCCCTAGTTAGTTCTGAACTTCGTCCGATGCAGTTTACGGACTTTGGTCCGATGCAGTGGGCAAGGCCCAGTAGTTGTTTATATGTTTGTATGGTATGTGGTAGTTTGGGGGAGCTCACTAAGCTTCATGCTTACGGTTTTCAGTTTTGATTTCAAGTACTTCCGCAAACAATGGGAAGAGCTCGAGATGATGGCATCGCACACACCACAGCTTCAGTTTTTATTCCTGGGAGATTGTTCAGTTTTTCCTTATATGTGATTTGATACAGTTTTTATCATGATACTTGTTTTGGTTGAGAGGTTGACGTATGGTTTTATGAGATAACTTTCAGTATATGAATTTTAGTAGTGCTAAACGAAAAATTTTTGGGTCGTATTTTGGGATGTTATAAGTTGGTATCAGAGCCTTGGTTTGAGGGATTCGGATACACTTTCGGGTGTGTCAGAACTCAAACTAAGGACACGGTAAAAGAATTTCAAAAGAAAAACATTTTCAAAAAGGGATTTTGAAAAAGAACTTAGAAATGAAAGAATTTTGAAAACAAGAAAAGGGTGTGGTGCATGCGATCAGCTGAGCTCAAGTAAGTACTCTCAAATTACCCATACAAGTTTATATTATAATTATCTATTTCAGTTTCAGTAGAACAACATGCTAGTATAGGACTGCGGATCTAGGAGGATGCATTATCTGCCTGCTATATGTGTTCCAGCTTTCTGAGAATTGCATGCTAGTATTGAGTAGACAGCAGTAGGATAGCCTGTTTAGGTTATGCCTGCTAGTATGAGCTTGGCATTGTATGCTAGTACAATTTCTTGTTACGAGGATAGAATTGCTAAAGTAGCTTCCTGTGTCTGAATGCTGCTTGCTTTGTGCTTTGTGGGACTCTGAGTGATAGGAGTTAGCCATTAGGTGAATACGTCACATCTCATGTGATCAGGTTGAATAATCTCAGAGTGTTGGATTTGGCCCTGCAACGTAGCTCTTGTTTAAGTCCAACCGTTGTAGGGACGAGTCTTTTACTCGAAGGATTATCTGATCCTCGTCACATGTAATGGTATTCAGATAATGGCTAATTGGAATTACAAGGAGGCCTTCAGCAGCTAAGAACTGGTTGGGTTGAGTCATAGATTTCCCTACGGCAAGCCTAGGATGAGAGTAGTAGAGATCAGGAGCAGTAGTAGTGGCTTGGTGGAGTCGAGGCAGTTCTTGAGGAAAGTACGGATAGATGTGGAAGGTAGTGGGGGCCCATACTACTGGAAGAAGAGGATCCGTACTTGAATCGAGGAAGGCTGAGATGAGACCGGAAGGCCAGTAGTAGTAGTGATCCCTCGAGATATATCAGTGTTTCTGACGTTTATCGTAATGTGTTTTTCAGAATGGTGGTTTTGCGCCCTAGACCAGCAAGCGGCAGTTCAGGTGCTGGAGAGGGATCAGGATCAGGCTCGGGAGCCGAGCATCTAGATGAGCATACCAGGGAGTTTCTCTCTTCAGAGATTACTCGTATCATGCTTGATCAGACTCCTGTTATTTTCAGTTCGATCAAGGAGGGTATCCTAGAGCTTATGGATGAGAGATTGGGCACTTTCCGTGCCGAGGTGGTGGCTATGATGGGGTCGCGCACACTTACGTTCAGGGAGTTCCGGGCATGTGGAGCTCCAGATTATCACGGGGCGCGAGACCCCATAGCGAGTACTAGATGGTTGGCGGATGTAGCCAACGCTTTCCGCACGAGCAAGTGTCCCGAGGGGGACAAGGTCAGATTGGCGTCCTGTCTTATGAAGGGCAGGGCACGGGATTAGTGGGAAGAGGTCAGACATGCCATTGGAGATGACGCAGCGTTGGATGCCATGACCTGGGCTGACTTCACTACCAGGTTCAGGGCTGAGTTCGCACCGGTTATTGATGTGTAGCAGTTAGTCAGGGAGTTTCAGGACCTCACCCAGACTACCGAGACAGTGGCGGAGATTACCGCCATGTTCAGGGAGAGGGCACATCTTATTCCTCAGTACGCAGCTGATGAGGAAATGAAGAAGGCTCATTATCACGAGATGTTGTGGAATGATATCCACCAGTTTGTGAGTCGGTCCAGCTGTGAAACGTTGGATGACATGATCGTCAGGGCTCGAGAGAGAGATTGAACTTGAGACAGAGAGGAAGAGGAAGCCGGAGGCGGCTTCGGGTACAGGGAGTTCGGGCAAAAAGCCTAAGGTTTCATATCACAGATCCAGGAGTTAGCAGAGCCATGGTCGGCGTGAAAAGTGTGGGAGATTACACGATGGGGCGTGCAAGGCAGGGAGTGTCGGCTGCAATAAGTGCGGCCGGACTGGGCATACGAGCAAAGATTGTACAGCTACTACTACCGCCATTACGGCATCAGATCTAATCTGCTTTCAGTGCAATCAGAGGGGACATAAATAGTCCTAATGTCCAAGTTTAGCTGCTCCGAGGAAGGTGTTAGCACGTGCCCCTGTTACTTTGAGGATTACAGATGGCCGTCAGGGCCGAGTTGAGCCGCCGGTGGCGATGAGTAGGGCTTTTCAGCTGACAGAAGAGGAGGCGCGAGCGACTCCTGACGTGGTGACGGGTATGTGCTTTTCCCTTATCTTTGCATTTATTATTGATTGTTTCTTATGGTTATATGTTTTGTATAGGGTCGTTATCAGTGAACGGCATTTCAGCCACAGTACTGTTTGATTCGGGGGCTACCCGATCATTCGTCTCTCTTGCGCTTAGCAAGAGGTTTAGCAGAGCTCCAGGGGAGCTAGATTGTCCTCTTGAGGTTGAGATAGCAGCTGACAAGACCGTCAGGGTTGCGAGAGTACACAGAGGATGTTCCCTACAGTTATTCGATGAGCAGTTTTCGGTGGACTTGGTCCCTATTCCCTGCGAGGGACTAAGGTCATAGTAGGCATGGATTGGCTAAGCCCCAATGGGGCGGTGATAGATTATGAGCTACAGTTGGTGAGGGTTCGCATTCCCAGTGGGGGAGAGTTGTGATTCAGGGCGAGAAGCCACAGCGCGGACCAGTTCTGTGTCCAGCAGCGAGAGCGAGGCGCTATTTCCAGCAGGGTTGCGCTGATTATAATGCCTATGTTTTAGATGCCCGGGTGAAGGGTAAGTCAACGGTCGATGATGTTCCGGTAGTGCGAGACTACCCGGATGTATTTCCAGAGGATTTTCCTGGAATACCTCCCGAGAGATAGGTCGAGTTCAGGATTGACATGATCCCTGGTGCGGCTCCGATAGCCAAGGCACCGTATCGGTTGGCTCCCCTAGAGATGCAGGAGTTGTCTATGTAGCTGCAAGAGCTTCTAGACAAGAGTTTTATCAGGCCGAGTAGTTCGCCCTGAGAAGCACCGATTTTGTATGTGAAGAAGAAGGACGGGTTCCACCGTATGTGCATAGATTACCGGGAGTTGAATAAGGTAATGGTGAAGAACCGTTACCCACTCCCGAGGATAGATGATTTGTTTGATCAGCTCCAGGGAGCGTCTTAGTTTTCCAAGATCGATCTATGCTCCGGGTATCATCAGATGCGAGTCAGAGGTGAGGATGTGCAGAAGACTGCTTTCAGGACCCGGTATGGTCATTATGAGTTCGTGGTGATGCCGTTTGGGCTCACCAACGCTCCAGCCGCGTTCATGGATATCATGAACCGCGTTTGTAGGCCGTTGTTGGATCGGTCGGTGATATTATTTATTAACGACATCTTGGTTTATTCCAAGACTCAGGAGCAGCACGAGGAGCACTTGAGAGAGGTACTAGAGATTTTGAAGAGGGAGAGACTTTTCACCAAGTTCTCCAAATGCGAGTTCTGGTTGCGTGAGGTGCAGTTCCTTGGACACCTCGTCAACCAGAAGGGTATTTTGGTAGATCCGGCCAAGATAGAGGTGGTGATGCAGTGGGAGGTCCCGAAGTCTCCATCTGAGATTCGGAGCTTCCTAGGTTTAGCAGGGTAATACAGGAGGTTCATTCAGGATTTCTCCAAGATAGCAGTACCGCTCACCCGACTGACTGAGAAGTCGGTGGTGTTTCGTTAGGGGCCTGAGTAGTAGGCAGCATTTGAGACCCTTAGGCAGAGATTGTGCGAAGCACCGATCCTTACCCTGCCATAGGGAGTAGAGGATTTTGTAGTCTACTGTGATGCTTTGATCACAGGTATAGGAGCAGTGTTGATGCAGCGAGGCCGGGTGATAGCTTACGCCTCTAGACAGTCAAAGCCTCACGAGGCTAACTATCCTACACATGATTTAGAGCTGGGGGCAGTGGTGTTTGCCCTCAAGATTTGGAGACACTACCTCTATAGGGTCCGTTGTACCATTTACACGGATCACAAGAGCTTGAGGTACCTCATGGATCAGCTGAATCTGAACATGAGGCAGAGGCGATGGTTAGATGTGTTGAAGGATTATGATTGTGAGATCCTTTATCACCCAGGAAAGGCCAACGTAGTGGCCGACGCCCTGAGCCGCAAGGCGGCAGCGGCCCCGATCAGGGACATATGTTTGAGGATGACGGTAATGACTCCATTATTAGAGCAGATTAGAGAGGCTCAGGCCGAGGGCCTCAAGGATGAGAGATAGAAGTGTGAGAGGATTGTGGGCATAGTAGCTTCTTTTGACTAGGATAGTCGAGGATTGTTGACCCTTCACGGGAGAGTATGGATACCGTACTGGGGCGGAGTACGGCAAGTGTTGATGGACAAAGCTCATAAGTCTCGATTTTCCATCCATCTAGGGGCGACGAAGATGTATAGGGATCTTCGACCCGACTATTGGTGGCCCTGCATGAAGCGGGATGTCGCCTGGTATGTGGAGAGGTGCCTGACCTGCAGGAAGGTTAAGGCGGAGCACTAGAGGCCTCATGGCAAGATGAAGCCGTTAGACATTCCAGTGTGGAAATGGGAGGATATCACTATGGATTTTATCACTAAGCTTTCCAGGACCGCACGTGGAGTAGATTCGATTTGGGTTATAGTGAATCGGTTGACGAAGAGTGCTCATTTTATACCGATCCAGGAGAGCATATCGACTGAGAAGCTAGCTGATATTTATGTGCAAGAGGTTGTGCCACGACATGGAGTGCCTGTTTCAGTGGTGTCAGACCGAGATGTCCGTTTTACCTCTAGATTCTGGAAGCGGTTCCATGACGAGATGGGTACTCGTCTCCATTTCAGCACCGCTTTCCATCCTCAGATGGACGGGCAGAGCGAGAGGACGATTCAGACTCTTGAGGACATGCTCCGGGCATGTGTCCTAGATTTCGGTGGCAGTTGGGATACGTATCTTCCGTTAGCGGAATTTTCATATAACAATAGTTACCACGCCAGCATTGACCGCCCTCCCTTCGATATGCTCTATGGGAGGAAGTGCAGGACACCGATTTGCTGGGGCGAAGTCGGTCAGCATCTCATTGGGAGCACCGAAGTGGTGCTCAAGATGACAGAGTTGATCCAATAGGTTCGTAGTAGACTGCAGACTGCGTAGAGTCAGAAGAAGAGTTACGCCGACAGGAGGCGTTCAGACATAGAGTTTCAGGTGGGAAACATGGTCCTCCTGAAGGTATCACCCTGGAAGGGTGTCATCAGATTCCGAAAGAGGGGTAAGTTGGGCCCCAGTTTCATCGGTCCTTTTAGGGTTTTGGCCCGGGTGGGTCGTGTTGCTTATCGGTTGGATCTTCCGGCAGAGCTCAGCCAGATCCACAACACCTTCCATGTTTCCCAGTTACGGAAGTGTTTAGTGGATGAGTCAGCGTTCGTACCCTTAGAGGACATTCAGGTTAATAGCAGCCTGAATTATATTGAGAGACCGGTCGCGATCCTGGACCGGAAGACAAAGACCTTGAGGAACAAGGTAGTTCAGCTAGTGAAGGTGTAGTGGCAGCACCGGAAGGGTTCAGAGTAGATGTGGGAATCCGAGGAGAAGATGCTCGAGCATTATCCGGAATTGTTTTCAGAGTCAGTAGCAGCGAACTTCGAGGACGAAGTCTGATTCAAGTGGGGGAGATTTGTAACGATCGTATTCCGAGGTATAAATTTACTCAAATTCTCAAGTTCTATTTTGGGCTAGCATAGAGTTGTATTTTTTGTTTGGGCCTATTTGTTTTGGGCCGAGAATTTGGCTGCCCATAAGCTGTATGTGGGGTGTACCCCGTTGTACGCTGGGCGTAATACTTAAATGAAACGCGGGGAGGAGGGGCGTACGCGCAATGTACCATATGGTACGCCCAGCGTACGCGGTCAGATGAAAACCCTAATTTTAGGGGTTTAAGGCTATATAAACCCCATTATAGCCTCCTTCCCTGTCTTCCCATCAGTCTCCCCACCCTCAAGGAAACCATAACTCGTTCTTATCCTCCTTTGTGTGTGAAGAAGCTCTTGGTGAGTATTTTTGTGAAGAGAAGTGGTGAAGAAGGAAGAGAAGAAGTTGGAGAAGTGGCTAGAGCTCAAGGATCTGGACTTAGCACCCTCTTGGTCAGCAAAGGAATGTATAAAGTTCTGAACTTTCTTCCTCTTTCCTTCTAGATCTAGGTTATGGAAGTTGGGACCTTTTTAGGTCCAAAGGTTGAATATTGATCTTGAAAGTCGGTTTTGGAGCTTGGATTGCCATCCCTAAGGCTCAGACACATCTTCCTAGCAATAAAGTTTCAGTCTTTGTGGCTTATATGGAACCATGCATGAGATCTAGTTAGCTCCATGGAAGTAGAATGTTATTTATGGAAGTTTGAGCCTTTATGAGACTTGTAAGCCATCAAGTAAAAAAACTTTATGGCTTAAGACGTGGTACAAGCTTAGGATATGGATTTGTAGCCTTTGGATCGGATTATTAAGCACTTAATGAGATTTTAAATTATCAGGGTTGTACGCTGGGCGTACAAGGAGGTACGCGCCGCGTACACGCCAGCAGCCAGTACGCTCAGCGTACCTTGGTGTACGCCCCGCGTACGCTGCCAGTTTGGGCTTCGAGTATTTTGGGCCTCGGTGTGGGCTGAGTTTCAGGCTTAGGGTCCTTGGGCTTTAATGGCCCATAAGATTTCAGTTGCTAAGGACCAACGATTTAGTATTGGGCTTGGGTAAGGCCCAATAAGGGGTTTTGGGCCCAATATAGCAAATTGGGCCATTAGTGGGCCTATTGTGGGGCCATGATTGGACTTAGAAGGAATTGAGGGTTTTGGGCCATGATGTCACCCATGCCATAGCAGGGGTAAAATGGTCATTTTACACATAGGAGAATCTCTATTCTGATTCAGTACTTTATTTCCTTCGATAGCCAGGAAACAGCCGGAGCAGCAGACAGGGATTTCTCATTCAGGATTTTAGCAGTCAGGATCACAAGGTGAGTTTCCTTCCAGTAGGAACGGGTCTACGGCCACAATGTCAGTCCGTTTAGTTAGCAGCAGTTTCCGGACTTCGGTCCGATGCAATAGTTAGTATGTATGATGCCTTCGTGGCTCAGACATGATTTATGTCTTATGTGTTCCGGGCTATGACCCGATGCAGTATGCAATATATGTGTTTATGCTAGTTGATATGTTTATGTTATGCTATGTTCAGTTAGTTGCGGACTTCGGTCCGATACAGGGGGCAAGGCCCCAGACAGTTCCGGACTCCGGTCCGATGCAGTTAGTTCCAGATATCGGTCCGATGTAGTTTCCGGACTTCGGTCCGATGCAGAGGGCAAGGCCCTGGTTAGTTCCGGACTTCGGTCCGATGCAGTGGGCAAGGCCCAGTAGTTGTTTATATGTTTGTATAGTATATGGTAGTTTGGGGGAGCTCACTAAGTTTCGTGCTTACGGTTTTCAGTTTTGGTTTCAGGTACTTCTGCAAACAAAGGGAAGAGCTCGGAATGATGACATCGCACACACCACAGCTTTAATTTTTATTCCTGGGAGATTGTTCAGTTTTTCCTTACATGTGATTTCATAAAGTTTGATACAGTTTTTATCATGATACTTGTTTTGGTTGAGATGTTGACGTATGGTTTTATGAGATAACTTTCAGTATATGATTTTTAGTAGTGTTAAACGAAAAAATTTTGGGTCGTATTTTGGGATGTTACAGAAAACTATTGTGAAAGATTGAAAATTTTCATTAAAAACCCAATAAATTTATTCTCATAACACATCAAAGAGAGTCATGCAAGTATACATATGGTAGGTGTCAAAGAAAGTTATGAAACCTACTAGAGATCTATTATAAGCAATACATTTGAAATACATAGATGTTGGGGATAAATTATGAAATCAGAAATAATATGAGCTCAAAAGCATTAGTAATAAGCTAATAATAAAAAAAATGTGTTTTTTAAATCTAATGAAATCAATTTTAATGGTTCTACACCAAATATTACATATATGACAACCATATATTCACATTTCCCATATATATATATATATATATATATATATATATATATATATATATATATATATATATATATATATATATATATATATATATATATATATATATATATATATATATATATATATATATATATATATATATATATATATATATATATATATATATATATATATATATATAAACACTAATCAATGGGTCGGTGCTGGATCCAAAATGAATGGAATTATGTAAGGGCTTTTCTAAGAAACAAATGTTCCAATTAATATGGTAATATGTAATTATTTATTGAAATAATTCAAAATCTTGTATCATAATTTTATGTTTCAACAATAATTACCAATATCGAAGTCACTCTTATTCGTCATTTTACAATTTAAATGTATGTCGTTGCCAAAATCGACCATTCAACCCATAATCATAATAATATAGTTTTATTTTGTGTTGTAAAAAAGAATCACATTTTTTAATTTGATTATTTCGCTTATAATATCATATTTTTTTTATTAAATTAGGTCAATATTTAAGTTGATTGTTTTATAAGTATATTTATTACCAAATAATATTTGATTTAGTGGTATCAAAATATTTGAAAATATGCTTTCTTTTAAAGGGCTGAAATTTAAGTTTCATGGTGGACAAATGTGTAGTTTAAAAGGAAATTTAGTGGATATTTGTTAGCCTTCAAAAATAATATAACTGTGTTTATTATTTTATTTGTTGTATTTGCTTCATTTAGCATTAATTGAAATCAAAATTGAACATTATACACTAAAATAACTTAATAAGAGTAATTCGACTAGCAACTTATATGTTTTTTATTATTAAGTTTCTAAATATATTAAAATTATATTATTGTTTTTTTATTATTAACATATTTTTAGTATTTGCTTATTTAGCATTAATTAAAATCAAAATCGAACATTAACACTAAAATAACTTAATAAGTGAAACTCCACTAGCAAGTTATATGTTTTTTATTTTTAAGTTTCTAAATATATTAGAACTATATTATTGCTTTTTGTTATCACGAAAGTGCGAATAAATGTAAGATTATACAAAATTGAATATAATTTCGAGGGTGACTCATTCTTCGTGTGGGTAGGACGTAACGAAGCATACTAATGGAAAGTAAATCAAAAACCAATTATATTGAATATTGTTGTGAAGTAAATATTGTAAATTTGTCTATTATCATCTCCATGATTATAGGAGATGATTGCGTACATATTTTTATCTTTTCCTTTGTATATATTTTTTTGATATCAATTTTTGTAACGATTAATTCTTGATTTTCAAATCCTATCATGGTATCGGCCTAATATAGCAATCCTTCTTCCCTAAAAACTTCCAATTCTTCTTCATCCTCCATGGTTGGTCCTTCTTCCTCAAACGATTCTACCCCTGTTTCTCTACAAACTCTTCTTCATCTTCTTACCATTAAACAATCTTCTACAAACTACCTATTATGGAAAAATCAAGTAATTTCCATCCTATCCTATCAAGGACTTTTCGGCCATGTCACTGGCTCCATCTTTCCACTACTAGAAACCATCCTCGTTGATGGAAAACTATCTCCTAACCCTGCCTATTCAAGAAGACCTGCACGAGAGAGTATATCATATGCATATTTAGACTGATTTAAGAAGAGTCCATTTTTGGTGGAAGAAACCTCTAGCCCCAAGAAATAATTTAGAGGCCCCAAATCCATGATGGCAAACTCATGATGAAGACGACTGATGAAGATTTGAATAACCGTATCGCTGCTTCCGGTTAGAATTATGTCGTCTACATAGACAAGTAGATAGAGAACAACCGAGTTTTGTTTATAAACAAATAATGAAGTGTCGGCTCTACTTGAAACAAAACCAAGGTTCAAAAGAAACAACCTAAGACGTTGAAACCAAGCTCGAGGGGCTTGTTTGAGTCCATAAAGGGCCTTTTTAAGTAAACACACATGATTGGGAGTGGATGGCTTTTTGAAGCCCGATGGTTGTTCCATGTAAACGGTTTCACTTAGACTGCCATGTAGAAACACATTTTTGACATCAAGTTGATGCAAATGCCAATTGTTAATTGTGGCAAGAGAAAGAACCACACGGACCGTAGAGGCCTTAACCACAAGACTAAAGGTAAGAGAGTAATCGAAACCGGGTATTTGGGTGAATCCATGAGCCACTAAGTGAGCTTTGTAGCGATCAATCGTTCCATCCAATTTGTACTTTGTTCGATAAATCCATTTGCAACCAACAATGTTGGCACATGAAGGACGTGGAACAAGTACCCATGTATTTTTTTTGTGCAAGTCATAAACCTCCTCTTGCATTGCATTTACCCATTTAGAGTGTTTAGAGGCTGATTTATATCCCTTTGGATCCTTATCAGCGAACAGCGCATGATGAATAGGGCTAGAGGAAACAAAAGTTAAATCGGAAAACTGTCGTGGTTTAAAGCTACCAACTTTTGATCGGGTAATCATTTGGTGTGTTGAAAGTGAAGGAGGGGGCAAGGGAGGTGAGATGTGGGAATCATAGGGGGAAGCATTTAGTGGGGAGAGGGATGTAGTGGACGGGAACATAGGTGTTGAAATAGGTGGTATAGAGGATTGCGTTTGGTTAGAGGGGTTTAGTGGGGTTGAGGTTTGGTTTATAGGGTTGGGTGGGTTACATAAGGAGCATGGTAAGATATTTGCATCAGAAGATGTAGTGGGTTCTTTAGGAATAGTTGTGGGATTTTTCGAAGAAGGCAAAGGGGTTGAGTTTTGAAGTGGACCAATAGAGTCATCAAAATTTACAAAGGTAAGTTGAGTTTCATCAATATGAGGAGAGAGCCCACTAAAAGGATATGTGTCTTCATCAAATTGAGCATGTTGGGTTAGATAGATCCATCAGGTGGTTGGGTCCAAACACCGGTATCCCTTGTACTTAGGGCTATACCCAATAAAAACACAAAATGTACTTCTTGGAACAAGTTTGTGCTTTGCATAGTCACAAAGAGAAGGGAACACACGACAACCGAAAACTTTAAAATTGGCATATGATGGTGCTGGTTTGAAGAGAAGCTCATAAGGAGAAATGTTGTTAGTCACCGGTGTAGGAAAACGATTTATAATGTATGTGGCAGAAGAAAAAGCGAAAACCCAAAAAGTGGCTGGTGCATGAGAATTGAAAAGCATAGCAAGTCCAATTTCTGTAATATGTTGGTGTTTACGTTCGACATGCCCATTTTGTTATGGCGTGTGTGGACATGAGAGACAATGATGAATGCCATTTCATATGAATAATTGTTAAATGCGTCTATTTGTAAACTTTGTTCCACCATCACTTTGGAATGTCTTAACTTTGCAATCAAATTGGTTATGCACAAATAGGTGAAAGGATTCTAAAACTGTGTAAAATTCTGATTTAGTTTTGAGAGGGTAAAACCACATGAAACGTGAAAAATCATCAAGAAATGTGACATAATATAAATAACCCTCATTTGAACCATCATTCATAAGATGCTTTCAAGTAAGGATAAGAGAGGGTTGCAACAAAATCCTTTTGCCCTTGATGAAGAATGTATAACCCGTTTTCACAAGTTCCCTGTGCTCGAACCTCCTGTGTGTGTCGAGCCTAAATATGAAAAAAAAGTCCAGATAACAACACATCAACAGGAGAGTCCTTGGTTAGTTTGCTGGTTGATAAGAGGTTTTTGGCTAAATGGGGAACCACTAAAACGTCAAGTAAAGGAAGATTAGTGATAGAGGAAGTGCCAATATGTGATATTGGCAGTGTTTTACCGTTTGCAATAGTCAATGAATTGGTACAGTTGTATGTAGCTTCGGTGTTAAGACCATCCAGAGAGGTTGTCATCTGTGTTGATGCTCCGGAATCAACGTACCAATCGAGGGAATTTGTAGTAACATTACACTGATTATGGAAAACACTCAAGGGACACCATTCAATGACCCTACATTGTATCGCTCTCTAGTTGGTGCTCTTCAATATCTTATCATTACTCGTCCTGATCTTTCATATGTTGTGAATCAGGCAAGCCAATTTCTTCAAACACCCACTACCTCACACTTCCGACTTGTCAAACGGATTCTTCGTTATGTTAAAGGAACAATTTCCTATGGTCTAACATTTGATAAACCACCACACACCAACCTTGTAGGTTATTCGGATGTTGATTGGGCGTGATGCATTGAAACACGTCATTCCACTTACGGGTACTCCATTTATCTTGGCGGAAATCTTGTCTCTTGGAGTGCAAAGAAGCAACCCACCGTCTCGAGATCCAACTGCGAATCTGAATATCAGGTCCTTGCCAACACCACTACTAAAATTATATGGCTTACTCACTTACTTCAGGAATTACATGCTTTACCGTCCGTTTGTCCCACTATTCTATGTGATAACCGTAGTGCATTTTTTTATCCGAAAATCCAATGTCTCACAAATGGACAAAGCACATCGATATAGACTACCACTTTGTTCGTGAATTGGTCTTCTCTGGTCTTCTTCATACTAAATATGTTCCAACCGATCTTCAGGTGGTTGACATCTCCACAAAGAGTCTACCTTGACCAAAATTTGAACAATTTCGAGCGATGCTACGTGTTGGACCACAACCAATTCGGTTGAAGGGGTAATGGAAAGTAAATCAAGGAACCAATTTTATTGATTATTGTTGTAAATTAAATATTGTAAATTTGTATATTATCATCTCCATGATTACAGGAGATGATTGCTTACATATTTTTATCTTTTCTTCTGTATATATATTTTTTTGATATCAATCCCTATAATGATTAGTTCTTGATTTTCAAATCCTATCACATACACTGTCATGCTTTTGAACTTAATTTCCAAAGAACTCATGTTTGGATAAGTTTTATAATGTTATATAGACTTCTATACTTAAAAATATAATGAAGATATAACTTTTCAAAGAGAGTTACATGACCCTTTTGTGTTAACTATAAGTATAGGGGTACCATCTTTCAGTCAACAGGCAAAGATAAAATTAGTATGTGATTCGAGTTAGCATCAGTAACTTTCCTGTCAAACATAACCTACAAATAGTGGTTTATGTAAGGAATTTTTTTTAAAGAATAACAATGTATTTTAGTTCTTTTCCAAAAATAACAAAATACTTCGAATATTTTACACATTAGAGTATATGTAACGTAAAATCTGTAAGGGTGAGAACAATGAAATAAGTAATTGTGAACAAAAATCTGGTGTATCGTCCCGAAAATACTAAGTAAAATTTTCTATATTTAAATCAACAATACCATCAATCATTCATTTCATAAACCGATAAAAATGTGATAATGTAGAAAATAGTTATCATAGTACAAATTAAAACATCAAATGCAAATAACTAGTGGATGCAGTGCGATCATGTCGGACCCTTCCCCTTCGAACCAGAGGTACCCGAAACCATAACATATACTATAAGCACAAGTCTTAGTAAGTTTCCCTAAAAATACCATACACCATACATACATCGGGCTCCGCCTGACATCGAGCTCCGCTCGATACATATTTATTATAAATATGTGGTAGGCCCCGCCTAACACATTCATCAGACCCTGCCTGGCATCGAGCCGAGCTCAGTATACATACAAACACATGCAAGAGTCACACATGTGGCTAGCAACCTATAAGCATAAAACAATTGGCCAACATTGGTGTCTTTGACTCGCAAATACTTGTGAGGAGACTCACTTCAATCTGAAGATAACCGAATCTCACACAAGCTGCTGCTACAAGAACATATCAAAACCAACCCTAATTAATAATTAGGATATTATCCCATCATCAAGTTCCATTTCATATTCTCTTTCACAAAGGGTAAAAGACAATTTTACCCTTCTAAGGCTAAACCCACCCAACTTGGCCTAAAGTACAAAATAATTTATTTCTATTTTTGGGAGTATGCCATGCGTACACCTTAACTACACCCCGCGTACCAAGTTCCCACAAAAGAGAAAACTGGACAAAACTCGATATGCATTAGGTACTACAGGGTTACGCCCCACGCAATCCTTCTGATACAAAATTTGAGTTTTATGTTCTTAATAACTAAAGAGTAAATTTCCAACTTACAGATCTGAATCTGAGGGACGTCTAAAGTCATAAAGATCCTGATTTTATAAATTTGCATGGTTAGGGAGAGCCCAAAACCAAACCCTAGTTTCACCACTTCATAAAATAACCAAAATTTCATGCATGGGTGGAATATAACCATCAATATCTAATTTTTATGCAATAATAACCTCATAAACACCAAAAAAAATCCTAATTCTAAGATCTAGAGTAGCTTTTACTCACAAGAACCAAAGCCTTGGGACCAAAAGCATGCAAATCTCTAAGCTTACCTAGATCTAAACAAAATAATCATAAAGGCGAGAGCTTTATACTTCCAAAAGCTTGTAAAGGTGATGAAAGTTTTGGATCTTCAAGCTCTAAGCCCACAAATCCTCAATGATGAACTTCTCATTCTTCCACAAGGCACCAAGGACACTCTAAAGGTCCAAAAAAAAGCTCTCAAGGATTAGGATTTCGAAATGATAGAAGGAGTAAGTGTAGGCTTATGATAAGGGAGGGATCAAGGGTCATAAGGACTTTAAATAAGGTCTTAACCCTAAAAAAATAGGGTTTGAGCTCAGTGGCTCTACGTCCTGCGTAAGCAAGGTGCGCCCTGCGTACAACAGAAGATGCCTATGCTCATGAAACTTAGCTATGCCACACGTAGCTGCTGACTACACCCTACGCAAGGACCATTATTACAATATAATTAATAAACCAAGCCAAAAATGAAGAATACCTAGGAACATGGGTGTTACATAAGGAGCATACGATCAAATATTAGAAAATTAGAATAGGAACATTTATTTTTCCAAAAATAGTAACATTCTCATTCTATTAACCAAAACTAGCAACATCTTCATTTTTTTATGCAAAAATAGCTACATACTTTCATTTATTTACTAAAAATAGCAACATGTATATTACATTTACCAAATATTGCAATATAATTGGTGTCGTTACTTTTGAAGGTTACTTTGGACATTTGTTAAGCAAAGACTTACATGCATCACCAAAGCATTATGAACATTGATCCAAAATGTAGGGGTGTAAACGAGTCGAGCCGAGCACGAGCCTGACCAAGCTTGAGCTCGGCTCATTTAATTTTGAGGAAGCCCGAGCTCGATTCGAGCCTTAAAATGAAGCTCGAGCTCGGCTCGTGAACAATTCAGTGGGCTCGCGAGCCTAATCGAGCCTAAACAAGCGTCCATGTATATATATATATATATATATATATATATATATATGTGTGTGTGTGTGTGTGTGTATGTATGTATGTATATATATATATATATATACATATATATATATATACATATATATATATATATATATATATATATATATATATATATATATAGGCTCGTTTAAACTCGTTTAGGCTCACGAGCCCACTAATTGAAGCTCGGCTCGAGCTCGTTTAATAAACGAGCCTCATATTTAGGCTCGAGCTCGGCTCAGGCTCGTTTAATTCGATCTCGAGTCGAGCTTTTAACGAGTCGATCCCGAGTAACTCACGAGTAGCTCGGCTCACTTACACCCCTACCAAAATGCATGCTTTTGTTTCGCTTCATTTTTCGCAGGGTCAACACTCTCAAATTTCTTACCCAAATGTTCTAACCAATTTAAAACTAATTAGAACAAACAAAGATAAAGAATAATAAAACGCAAAATTTTAAACCACTGAAGTTAACGATTATAATTACTTGAATCTTTTTAGCAACCTTGCATCATAATTGAAGCCTACATCATCTAAACCTATTTTCAAGACTTTGATTATCTTAGCCTACAACTCTTTCTACTCCTTTACCTATCCATGTTTACTGTCCCATGAAGCTCCCTTTGCATAATAAGTAATCCATGTATTAGAAATCTTTGTTGTATAATATGTACCCAAAGAAGAGAAAGGTGAAACAGAAGAACAAAAGGGCTACTTTGATTTTGGTCATTAACCTTGCAATAGATAAAAGATATGCATATGATCAAGTGTTCAAAAAGTCTATCGGGGCCATCAATGAAGGTAGTATGCATTTATTTTTTGTTTTTGTAATAATCTTGTTGTCACTTGTCTCTCCAACTTTGTAATTCTCATCCTTTTTTGTCTTCTATTAGAAATGGGGATGAGCTGTTTTTTTTATAAAAGAAGCTAGTGCGATTATGTACCTATGCCTTTTATGATCAAATTCTACTGACGATAAGTGAATATTATTATATAGATTTTCAAATTTTTACATATGCATATTTTTATTTTTTTCCCAATAAGTGTTGTTTGTAGAACATTTGGTTAAGAAACTCAAGAGTGTTGTTATACAGACACTATAGAAAATTTCAAATTGTAGAAAATTTTAGCTTCTAGTACATGTTGTTATACGGAAACTACATTAGATGATGATGGCATTCGTGTCTTTTACACTGATGAGGGATCATGAGTAACAATAAACTGTGAAGTTTTGTCCCATCGACATGTTGAAATAAGTGTTAAAGTAAACCCGGGTATGAAGGTGTTTAATGTTGATAGATGACATGGAGACTTCATAAGGAGGGTGATAAGCCAATGCTTGAGTATTTCTTTTAATTAAGCTCATTACTTGTCCTAATGCCACTTGGAAAATAGTGTGTAAAGTATGTCATGATATTTAAATCTCGTATATGGCATGAATGCAAACAAATTCCAATCTTTTCTTGCTAGGCATTAATAAAATGAAGTAATTGTAATGGTCGAAAGTTTTAATCTTTTTATGAAGTAAATAAAGAGAATTATAGAGTATTATGTGTTTTATGTGTAGTTATATGTAATATGCGTGCTTAAAGTGATATAATAAAATAGGAACAAAATACGTGTCATAAATAGAATAATAGTTAGGTTGAATGGCCTTGATGAAAGAAGTAGTCGTAATGAGGATTCTTGAGATATAAGGAACACTTAAATATGAGTTCGTATGAAGAAGTTATGATCGTTTGAAGTTTCGTGTTCGAACCTGATACAGCAAAGTGCGTCATAAGAAGTAAATTTTAGATAGGTTTCTTATTAGCTTAAGAAATCTAAACGAAATTTGTAGTAATCATAAAACTGAGAGAATGCATATAGAGAATGTTAAATTTTGATTTCATATGAGGAAGTTATGATCTTTTGAAGTTTCAGCACAGTAGTGTAGACACCAAAATTGAATTCTAGATTGGTTGATTGTTAGACGGAACAATGTAAATGAGAATTGAAGATCTCATTAGTAGAGCCTAATGATATAAAGACAGAAGAAAATGGAGTCTGTTTGTAAAAGTTATGAATTTTACACGGTCATTAACAGTGTAATCTTCACAGACTATTAGATTTAAGATCGACCGAGAATTAGCCAACGAGGTCTAGATGAAAGTTTTAGTACTTGAAATACCTATGTGTGGATATAGAGAACATCGAAAATGGAGTTCATATGATCGACATATGAATTTTTGAAGATTTTGTCATACCTACCCTTGCCACGCTGCTCCAGCCAAAATCGAACACGTGTAAGCATTTGAGAGGGTCGACCAAGGTGGGTCGTGACTATTGGATTAGTGTCTAAGTCCATAAATATATTTGGTATGTACTTGACCCGGTTGTTGCATGGTCCTTTTGGGTTGCCTCACCAAAGCATCTGTACATGAGTATTTACGGAGAGAGAGGATATCATGGTTTAATAATATATTATATGAATAATATATTAAAAGAGAAATCATATTGTTTAATTAATATTGGTCAAGAATTAATTTTGTGGCTGAAAGAGATTAATTACATAAAGGGGACTGGAATAGCCAATTATAAGATAATTGACTTTGGGTGTGGATATTGTGGATTAAGGGAGTGGACGAAATTAGGGTTGAAGCCCACCTTGAAATCGTCCAAGGGCCCTATTCCAGATGGTTCTTGGAGCTGCTTAGGTCCTAAGCTATCCAATTAGGGTTTCGACTGAAACCCTAGTAGCTCAGCTATTTAAGGATCCCTAGGGCTTCATATTTCGGCTACCCCTAAAACCCTAGAGTTCTAAGAGCCGAAATTGTGCCTCCATTCCCTCTCTTATTGATCATCTTCTTGCCTTGGTGTTTGTAAGCCATTAGAGGTATTACAGTTGTGATACTAAGCTCTTGAAGTTCAAGATTCTTGCTACTATCAAAAGTTAATCATCTAAACTTGTATTAGTTGTAGATTTCAATTTTTATAGTATTATAGATTAGGGTTTACAAGCTTTGGATAAATTTGCATGTATAATAGAGAAACCTAGATCCAAAGCTTTAGGGTTTTGCATGTGCACATATGAATGTTCTTTTGCTTAAAACCAATCGGTGGTATCAGAGCCTTGCTTGGTTTCTATTGTATTTGGTGCATTGTATGTTTGTTTATTGCTTAAAATCAATTTTTCTGCCTTCTGCCTGACAGACTCGTGGAGTCCCAAAGTGAACTCGACGAGTTCTGTAAAGGATTCGGCGAGTTATGGTGTCAGACAGATGGATTTTCAGGATTTTGGCTTAATTTGACTTGGGATAATTACCATAAATGTTTTTAATTAATAAAATCCGAATTTTATTGAACCCATGTGATTATCTTAGTCAAAATAGAAGATATTTATCATTTAATTAGATAATTATTGTCTTATTTGATAAACCTTAATTATTTGAATTATTTGATCAATTATCTTGCATGAAATTGGATTAGGTCAAAATTAGATAATCACCAATTAATTGTTTAATTATATTATTTGAATTTTGATTTAGATATTTTTGAAATGTTTCAAAACTTGCCCTCAAGTTTTGGAATTTAAACTTTGATTAAAAGTTTAATTTTGAAATAATTAAATTCCAAACCCTAGAATTTTATAAGTTTAAAATGCACCCTTATACTATTATAATATTATAAGAGTAATTATTATATATGTATACGATAAATGCTAGTCTTACTGTTAGTAGGCCTCATTCATGAAGTCGATCTATAAGGGGGGTATAAGGTTGCTGCCTATAAAATGGTAGTTTAATGGGTGTCCACTCTCACTCACCGCTTTCTTGATTGGTGGAGGGTCTTTAGCCGAATGGGTAGGATCAGGGAACTAATTCCTCATTAAAAGTATAATGATTAATAAAGTAAAGAAATGTTTTTATTAAATTCCCAATCTTAGTTACTTTAGGAAAATGTGAATTTGATGCTATTCCATGAAATTACACTTTGTACCCTTGCCAAGACGTTAGTCGAGCGTGTGTGGTTAACCGGAACACTAATTTGGGTCTAGAAAAGGTGGCAAAGGGTGACTCAATGCTTTCATAGATCAATGGAGCGTGTGTAACTAACCGGAACATGGATTAGGTGACTGTAACATTGAGGGCACCAAGTACTTTTGCATGGTTATTCACACCTTGTTTGTGATCCTTGGTATCCCAGTCACAAACTTGAAGGGCATATCGGGATTTCAACATGCCATTGAAAAGCTCAATGAATCTCAAAAGATATAGGAGCTTTCAATACATTTAAAACTTAATTTTCTTTTTGTTTTTCATGGTGGAAATTAGTGAATCCTCATTCACTTACCTTCAAATTATTTGTTGTTTAGATTACGACATCCCTCTTATAAATTGCAAATAAGGTTGTTGGATCCTAGTCCTAATTTCTCATTTGGGTGTTTAATTGAGGATTATTATCTAATCAAACTTTGTCTCTTTTCTTTTTCAGATGTCTAACTCGAACAACAATAATGCTTCAGGCTCAACCTCTTCCGGCTCGTTCTCACTCATGAATTTATGTGGGAGGGTGATTTCGATGGGACCAATTTCAATTATTGGATCTGCAATATTTAAATGGTTACCCGCTACGAGGACAAGGACTATGCCCTCGACAAGGAGCTGAAGGAGGTAAATGTAAACACTGCTACTCCCGAGGAGATCGTTGCCTTTGAGGCCCACGAGCGAGATGCTACGAAAGTCCACTGCATCATGCTCGTGACGATAACTGCAAAACTCTAAAAGTCCTATAAGGACTACTATCCTATGAGATGCACCATGATTTGCTGTACAGGTACCACCAAAGTGCCAGGCAGGAGAGGTATGAGATCATCACTTTAGTGATCACGACCAAGGTGAGGGAAGGAGGGTCTGTCACTGCTCATCTACAGAAAATGCAGAGATATGTCGACCTCCTGCCAAAGTTAAATGTTAACTTCGATGAAGACCTGGCGATTGATATTATTATTTACTCCTTACCACCCTGTTTAAACTTGTTCCGCATGACCTACTACATGAACAAGGAGGAGGTCAGCTTGAGCAAGCTTCAAGGCTTATTGAGGACTACTGAGAGCAACCTCAAGGATAAATCTTTTGCATCAACTCCCGCTACAGCTGGCCCCGTCTTGGCTATTGGGCAGGGAAAGGGTAAGAAGAGGAAGGCTCCTTCCAAGAGCCACCATAAGGGAAAGTCCCATGATGGCATCTCTTCAAGTCGAACCAAGGCTGGTCCCGCTGCACCCACTTCCAACCTAAAGGATGCAGAGTGCTACTACGTGCATGAGAAGGGGCACTGGAAATGAAGCTACCCGAAATATCTGCAAGATATCTAGGATGGGAAGATCAAGCCGTCCTTCAGATGTATTTATACTATTCTATCTAATAACTCATCGCATGCTATTTCTTAGGTTCTTGATACAGGATGTGGTTTTCAAATTTGTTTTAATTTGCAGGGCGTAAGAAGAAATAAGGATGTGGAGCATGGGAAGATAAACTTGATCATGGGGAATAGAAGATCGTCACCTGTCACCAAGATTGGAGTTTACTCTTTAGTGCTTAGTAGTGGGTTAGGACTAGAGTTAAATAATTTTTTTCTATTCGCTAGAAATGGCAAGAAACATCATTTCTTTTCATGGGTTGTATAGACAAGGATTTAGATTTTCGTTTGATAATGAAAAGGGTTCTATTAATGCTTATCTTAATGGTGTTTTCTATTTTGAAGCACTGCCTTATAATGGAATATATGAAACTGTGATGGTTGTAGACAACTTAGGAAATGATGTGTTGCATATTGACTATTCCAATAGTTTGGACAAAGCATGCTTGTGGCATTGTCGTCTTGGACATGTCAAAAAGAAATGCATAGCCCAACTGCAAAAGGATGGAGTGTTGGAGTCATTTGACCTTAGGAACGATGAGGTGTGCAAGTCTTGTTTACTTGGAAAGATGACCAAGTCACCCTTCAGTGGTACTTGTGAAAGGGGTGAGGGTTTATTTGATCTCATACACACCGATGTGGTTGGGACCTTTAGATCCACCACAACGGATGCAAGCCACTTCTATGTGACTTTCACCGATGATTATAGCAGATATGGGTATATCTACTTAATCTAGCACAAGTCATAAACCTTTGAAAAGTTTAAAGAGTTTAAACAAGAAATAGAGAATCAGTTGGGCAGGGAAATCAAGATGCTTCAGTCTGATCGAGGTGGAGAGTACCTTAGTCTTGAATTCCACGACTACCTTAAGGAATGCGGAATCGTTTCACAACTAACGCCGCCTAGGACACCGTAGTTGAATGGTGTAGCTGAGAGGCGTAATCGAACCTTGTTAAACATGGTTCGTTCCATGATGAATCGTGCTTTGCTACCTGTATTATTCTGGGGGTATGCCTTAGAGACTGCTTCACATATCCTTAACTTAGTCTCTACAAAGAAGGTTTCCAAAACACCTCACGAGATGTGGACGGGGAAGGCTCCCTCGTTGGTACATATAAGGTTTGGGGTTGTGAGGCTTTCGTGAGACGAGAGACTCACGACAAGTTCGAACCTCATAATGTGCAGTGTATTTTCATCGGCTATTTGCAGAAGTCCTTTGGATATCTCTTCTATAGACCAAGTGACAATATTGTCTTCGTTGAAAGGAGAGGTGTTTTCTGAGAGCGAGAACTCATAAGCCAAGGAGAGTGGGAGGCAAATCGATCTTGATGAGCTTCAAGAATCTAATGATGAAGGAACCTCAAACATTGGCGCTCAACTTGAGGAGGAAACTCCTATTAAACCGATTGACGAGTCCTTACCTCTTATACGTTCCAGTAGAGTTAGTGTTCCGCCTGTGTTGTATGGTTTTCATATAACAAGTGAGGGTGATACGTTTATTAGTGATAGTACACTAATAAATTTGGATGAACCTAATAGCTACAAGGAAGCCATGGCAGGCCCGGAGTCTGCGAAATGGAAAGAGGCCATGGACAGCGAGATTCAGTCCATATATGACAACCAAGTTTGGAATTTGGTTAACAATGTGCCAGGTCGTAAGATGGTCGGGTGCAAGTGGATCTTCAAGAAGAAGACCGACATGGATGGGAAAGTGCTTACTTATAAGGCACGATTGGCTGTGAAGGGATTTACTCAAAATCCTGGAGTTGAATATGATGAGACCTTCTCACCGGTTGCAAAGATAAAGTCTATTAGGGTGATGCTAGCCATAGATGCGTTTCATGATTATGAAATATGGCAGATGGATGTCAAAACTGCTTTCCTTAATGGGAAGTTGGCTGACGGTGTTTACATGAGTCATCCAGAGGGTTTTGTCGATGTGAAGCATCCTAATAGAGCGTGTAATCTTGAGAAATCCTTTTATGGATTAAAATAAGCGTCTCACAGATGGAATCTTTGTTTCGATGAGAAAGTCAAAGAGTTTGGCTTCCTGCCAAGCAAGGATGAGTCTTGTGTATACGTCAAATCCAGTGGGAGTGTAGTTAGCTTTCTCGTACTGTATGTTGATGACATACTACTCATAGGAAACGACATCCCGACCTTGCAAGAGGTTAAGTCATGGCTTGGGAAGTGTTTCACGATGAAGGACCTCGAAGAGGCTGCCTACATTCTGGAAATAAGGATAGTGAGAAACATGAGTAAAAGCCTAATAGGACTTAGTCAGAATACTTACTTGGACAAAATACTAAAGCGTTTTAGTATGGAGAATTCCAAGAAAGGGGAGTTACCAATCCAAAGCAATACCAAGTTGAGTAAGACTCAATATCCGAGTACCGAGGCCGAGATAGCAGAAATGAGTCGAGTACCTTACATATCCACTGTTGGCTAGATCATGTATGCTATGACTTGTACTCGCCCTGATGTGGCCTTCACTTTGAGCATGGTCAGCAGATATCAAGGGAACCCTGGTAGAGCGCATTGGACCGCAGTGAAGAATATTCTTAAGTACCTTCGGAGGACCTAGGAATGGTTTCTAGTCCTCGGTAGGAGTGACGACTTAAGGGTGCGAGGGTATAGTGACTCTGGCTTTCAGGCCGATCAAGATAATTATCGATCTCAGTCAGGCTGGGTCTTTACCCTGAATGGAGGAGCAGTGACTTGGAAAAGTTCCAAGCAGGAAACCATAGCTGATTCAACGTGCGAATCAGAGTACATAGCGGTGTGCGAGGCGTCAAAGGAGGCGATATGGTTGAAGAACTTCATTGGAGACCTTGGAGTTGTACCAGCCATAAAGGAGCCTATGGAGATTTTCTGTGATAATGAAGGAGTGGTTGCCTTAACCAAGGAACCGAGCGATCATAGCAGATCCCGACATATCGAAAGGAAATATCACTTTATTAGATATCGGGTAGAAGAGGGACTCCTCGTAGTGAACAGGGTATCGTCAGAGGATAACCCAATAGATCCCCTTATGAAGGGAATGAGTAGGGTTAAGCACTTGCAGCACACTATAAGCATTGGGTTGAAGGACGATATTAGTTTAGATTAGATAGTTTCAAAATGTGTAATAGATAAATTGTAATTAACATTTGATGATTAAATAAAGGATTATTATTTATAAGTAAAGTTACTGTCTTGTGTTAATAATTTACCTATTGTTTCACTTTGCATGTTTGGACTTCCTGAATAATAAGATTATTCGAACAGTCCACAGTCGCTTATACTTTGGAAGTAGGTACGAATGAAGATTGTCATTAAATTTTTTGTAGACTGTCTAAAGTTTATTAGACATAGCAAAAGTTTACTGCAATGTTTATGAGTGATTATGAAATAATATTTGAGCATCAGATTAAAACCCACACTTGTTGGTATCACTTCATGGAATTTATCATGAGTGATCGCAAGACGATAATATCATATAGTCTTTAAACCTAGATATATGGTTCATTGTTTGCAAGTTGGTTGTGCATTGATAATGCATAAACGCATCAATAACTTGATGTTATAAAACACATGTTGTGCATGTTTTGATGAGTGAATGGTAAATACATATAATTCGAAGTTTATCTTTTCCTTTTATCCTAAGAGGGTAAAAGCGATATCTGGGCTCCTCGATGATTTAATTTGACTTATTTGCCAAGCCCGATCAGGACTGAATTAATGTGTTCGATTAAGTTCTACGTCAGACAAATCAGAGATCAAGAAACAAACTGCTGGACAATAACTATGACTATGTTCCAAGTGATTGTCCACACGATATCTAGAGAACGGTGGACTATACGAACCCTTATCTAAAGGACAGGTTGTTGATAAGATCAGAGTTCGACAGTGGCTTTTGAGAGCTATGATTGCTAATCGGATCCTGAAGTAATACTTGAAAATTTAGTTATTAGACTTATCTAAGTGGGAGACTGTTAGATTAGTGTCTAAGTCCATAACTATATTTGGTATGTACTTGACCCGGTTGTTGCATGGTCCTTTTGGGTTCCCTTCACCAAAGCAATTGGACAGAATGATTTATGGAGAGAGAGGATATCATGGTTTATTAATATATTATATGAATAATATATTAAAAGAGAAATCATATTGTTTAATTAATATTGGTCAAGAATTAATTTAGAATTAATTTTGTGGCTGAAGGAGATTAATTAAATAAAGGGGACTGGAATTCCCAATTAAAAGATATTTGACTTTGGGCTATAGATCTTGTGGATTAAGGGAGTGGATGAAATTAGGGTGGAAGCCCACCGTGAAATCGTCCAAGGGCCCTATTCCAGAAGGTTCTTGGAGCTGCTTAGGGCCTAAGCTTTCCAATTAGGGTTTTGACTGAAACCC
The DNA here is from genome assembly GCF_002870075.4 of Lactuca sativa. Lineage (NCBI taxonomy): Eukaryota > Viridiplantae > Streptophyta > Magnoliopsida > Asterales > Asteraceae > Lactuca > Lactuca sativa. The sequence continues at coordinate 52,241,761 of NC_056627.2, forward strand.
TAACAGCTCAGCTATTTAAGGATCCCTAGGTCTTCCTATTTCGGCTACCCAAGAAACCCTAGAGTTCTAAGAGCCGAAATTGTGCCTCCATTCCCTCTCTTCTTGATCATCTTCTTGCGTTGGTGTTTGTAAGCCATTAGAGTTATTACAATTGTGATACTAAGCTCTTGAAGTTGAAGTTTCTTTCTACTATCAAAAGGTAATCATCTAAACTTGTATTAGTTGTAGATTTCGATTTTATTGTACAAGCTTTGGATAAATTTGCATGTACAATAGAGAAACCTGGATCTAAAGCTTTAGGGTTTTGCATGTGCACATAGGAATGTTCTTTTGCTCAAACCTAGATCCAAAGCTTTAGGGTTTTTCATGTGCACATAGGAATGTTCTCTCGAGTTTCTTTCAATCTTAGCCTCATTTTCCCTTAGTTTTAAGTTCCTGGTGAAGCCTTGAGGTCCTTGAGAGCTTGAAATCTAATAGCTAGCAAGCCAGAGTCCTACCAATGCAATTTCAAGACTTTTTTCTAGGAAATTTATGTAAGTTAAGTTACACTCAACTTTATCTTAGTCTAATTTATATTTATATTCATAGTTGTTATTACGAATCTATAAATAAGATTTATCAGTGATTCCAAGTCGTTATACTGATTGATCAAGTTACAGGGATGATGTATAGGATGGATTTAGTGAGGTGTTGAAAGTGGGATTTCCAAACAATATACTCAATATACCAAACAGACCTTACCACCGATATGATCCAACCTGGTTGTTCCTTACTTGATAAATCTTGATGTAGACATTGGGTTTATTGAGGAATCTAGAATATCATTACTTATAAGAAAGAATAAACTAAGACTTAATGATAATTAAACCTAGGTCATATCATAGGAAAGGTTAAGTGTTGAAGTGAAGTGCTAATCAACTTTCTAGTCATCCACTGTAACAAGTGAGTGCATATTTACTTTCAGCTTACACATGGATATAAACTATCTAGATGACTATATGCAATGTGTGCCTATTATCTTTATTACTTGATATATGTATGTAAGGTCGTACCTTATGATCTGAGAGTAAAACACTCTACACTATCTATTAATGTTAGCATCAACTACATCAACAACGCCAACAGATCAAGCTTATTAGTGACAATTTATAGCGTAGTTATTCTATATACTCTTTTGTATATTAGGTAATCATATAGATAAGTATAGAATAGATCTTAGATCCAGTATCTTTGTGATAAGATCGGTTCTTAATATAGATTAGATATAATCCCTTTAATCATGGGATTGATATGTATAGATTAGTATATACGACATTCATGAAAACCCTAATGTTGTGAACACAGATTGGTGTCATCATTGTCTTCGTGATAACCGTCTTCTTTGTGAGGACAAAACCTCCTTATTGGTGAAAGAAACAATTTGGAGAACTCTCTGTGTCTTTTAAGTTATGTTCTTTATTTTCTTTGTTTAAAGTTTCTCTTTAGTCTTTATACATGAAGTGTATCCGATCAATACAAACCTTCAATTAGTATCAGAGCAGGATTGTGATACACTCAAGTAATCATGTCGATCTCCTCACTCCAAAATCAAATGTTGCAACAAGATTTCTCTATTTTGTCAACAAAACTTTTCTACTAGGAAACGAAAGGCCATGGAAGCTCTAGAGTTCATGGACTTTGACATGCTCGATGTCATCAATAAAGGTCCTATCGCTGCTATGCATAAATCAACCAATGATGGTGCTTCTGGTAGTAAGCTGAAAGGGAAATATGTTCCTGGATACAACAAGGAAGAGAAAAAGATGCTAAGTCTTTATGTAAAGGCAAGAAATGCTATTGGAAACTCACTTCCTTCCTCTATCTATCTTTTGGTCTAAAACTTCTCCATCGCTCAAGAGATGATGATCACTTTATCATTAGCTTTTGAACAGGAAAACTACTCATACGATGAAAGTAATTGTCTCATGGCTAAGATTATTGAATTTCATACTAACGATTCAAATGTGTAATGCCCGTGTTTCTGGCTAAGCATTATTATTATGGTGTAGTAGTTAGGGTCGACAATTGTAACTTATTCTGAAGTAATGAAGAAGAATTATTTGAGTATTATGTAATTTATGTGCAATATATGCGCTTATAACAATATAATAAATAATAATAAAACTATGCGTCAAAAATAGAATGAATATTTGACCAATATCTTAGAAGAAATTTGGAGTAGTTGCGACAAGGATTCCAAAGATATAAAGAACGCTGAAATCTGACTTATAATGAAGAAGTTATGACCCGTCGAAGTTTTACGACAAAACCGATACGACGCTGTGTATCGTAAAAACTGATTTTGGGATAACATACTTTTTAGCCTTAGCAATCTAAACAAAGGTCATAGTATACGTTAAACCGAGAGTGTGCATAAAGTGAACGTCCAAATCTGACTTCGTTAGAGGAAGTTATGATTTTTCAAAGATTTGGCATAGCAATATGCAGCCCGAAAATCGAATTTTAGATTGATCATTTTTAGCCGACACAATCTAAATGAGAATCGAAGATCTTGTTAATGGGAGGTCAATAATATAAAGACAAATGAAAACGGACGTCGGATAACAAAGTTATGAGGTTTTAATGGACTTTAACTGTCTAAGACTGTTAAAATATAACTTTTAAAATAAATTCAGAATTATCCGACGGAGTCTAAATAAAACTTGTAGATCACGTCTCTACCTACACATGGATATAAAGAACGTCCAAAACGGAGCTCGTATGCGAAAGTTACGAATTTTAGAAGATAATTAATTTTTGGGTCTAACCTCGGAGTGCCACGTGGCACAATCCTGACCGTTGCTTCCTCCTCATGCCTTGCCACCGGATGGTGACACCTATCCACATATGTCCAGCATAACTTACAATATGCCCAACATACTGCAGTACGCCCAATGTACCAGTTATGTAAGCCCCGTGTACATACGATTTCCAGCCTATAAATAGAGGTGCAAATCTCCCATTTTGTTCACACCAAATCCATTTTTTCTCTCTCAAATACTGTCCTTAGCCCCTCCCCTTTCCTAGCACTTCTCAAGTGTTAGAGGCGAATCCCGGAGCGCCAGAAGGCTCCAAGAAGAAGAGCTTTTGGCTAAGAAGTTATGCCCCTACAGAGCCCGACTCCTAGCTAAACCCCCTTTAAGTGTGTAATGTTTACCCTTCTTTAAGTATAACTTATGTTTAATTTCATTATCATTATTATGAACCTGTAAACAAGATTTATTAGTGATTCAAAGTCGTGATACTGATTGAACTACGTACGGGAGAGTTGTCTAGAATGGTCACATTGGGTTTGGTTGTTGGATATCAAAAAAGCTATATGTCGAAATGGTCATGGATGGTTGATCCATACTTGATAGATCACGACGTAGACTTTGAGTTAATGATGATTCTAGACTAATAATTAGTCGCAATAAATATTATACTAAAATCTAGTAATAATGATACTAGCTTTTGACGAAGGAAAATAAAATTGTTAGAAACAAATTGTTGCCCGAATTAGAATTTGTCCCTTTAACAAGTGAGTGCATAGTTACTTTCATTTTACCGATAGATATGAAGTATTTAATATAAATTACGTGCTAAGTGTACATAATATCAGTGTTCTTGATATCTACGAGTAAAGATGGGTAGATAATATAGATGATGAAATAATGATGAGAGACCTTGATGTTTAAGTTGATTCAGTCATCTAACGGAGTATAGATGACAACCGATGACTATTCTAGAAAGTCAAGTGGAACGATGGCAGGCTCGCAGCCAGTAGATGTTTTTGAACAACGTTCTCACCAGGTGTACTCCATCCCCCTCATGGTTTCCTTATTAATAGTAACATCCATAAAATTCAAGCCAAGTTAAAACTTTTTCAAGCATTCAAAAACCATTATTTATTACAAAACGTTTTCAAAATAGTTTCATATCAGAGTATCCAAGAAACAAAGTCATAAAAATGCGAGGAGGTGCACGATCACATCTTCTCCTTCCCGCGATCATCCGATGTACCAGAAACAAAATCCAAAACTCTATGCCCGAAGCTTAGTGAGTTCCCCCAAAATACCAACGCCATACAATCATAGCCATATCATAATACATAAACAAACAACATGCATAATGAGCCATCATCCTGACTGGACCATCTCGCAGGCCCATTAGCCTATCTGGACGGCTAGCTCTCCGAGCCATCAAAATGTCCGGACCGCCTCGCGGGCCTTCAGCCTATCCGATCCGCTCGTCGGGCCTCCGGCCTGACTAGTACGCCCTTATCGGGTCTGCAGTCTATCCGGGCCACCCTGGGTATGTTGTTCTAAAGCACAAAGCAACGACCACCTCAACATATCCCCAATCACACAATAAACACTTAAATATCAAATGCTAGAATATACAAAAAGTCAGACCAATCTAACAGATCACTAATCATAGCATCATCCAATATACCAGGATACCGACCTAACAGGTCACCAACATAACATCATCCTATATACCAGGATACCGACCTAATAGGTCACTAAGCATATCAATATGCAATAAACCCAGATTCAAATCCGAAAAGGGCCGACGTTGGTACCTTCGACCTTGTTAGTATAGTGAGGACAACTCAGCTCACAATGTCGATCGGAACTGAAGTGACAAACTCTCTAAATACGGCTCCAAACACCAATACCTACAACCACTAATGATCCACTTCCATAAATACCCAATTTACCAAAATACCCTCAGAAGTTGGTCAACCCTTGTTCAAAGTCAAAGTCAATGGTCAAGGTCAACAGTCCATGTTAACCCGACTCATCGAGTGCAGCTTACTGACTCTTCGAGTTCCTTCAGAACTAAAAGAATCATGAAAATGTGAGTTGACTCACCGAGTTTCCAGACAACTCGTTGAGTCCATGCCGTGTCAAATATGTCAATAAAACCCCTACCAACCCATCGAGTCGCCTTGCTAACTCGCCGAGTTTATGCAGAATCTAGAAAGCGGGAAACCCTCATCCAACTCGTCGAGTTGACTTATGCAACTCACCGATTCCCTATAGTCCTTTTCTCATTTGGACTTTTTTTAGCTAAACCAAGGTTCCAAACTGTAGATCTAGCTTCCTAGGGTATAGTTTCCACGTAAAGTTGCAAACTGTATGTGCATGCAAAGCCCAAAATGCCAAAACCAAGCTAAGGAAGAAGTTTTTAGTTAAGGAGAATGATAAGTCTTGACAAATTCGATAAATTTATGACTAAGAGGGCTTAGAGGAGTCTAGATCTGAAATCTGCATTTCAAGATGTTCTTAATACAGGAAGAGTCTCAAGATTAAGCTAAAAATGACCTAAAACTAAAGGATGAAGAGATATACTAAAAGAATGATCAAGGTAATGACTTTTTACCTTCAAATGGATTCCAAAATGATGTAGATACTGGATCCATGAGCCCCTTCTCATTCCAAGCTGCTAGCTCTTCAAATCTCTTCAAGGAATGCACCAACAACACGCTTTTAGCGTCATAAACCCTCAAAATGGGATTAGATCGCTTAGGGTCTACTTCTGGATGTGAAAATGTGGTAAGGAGGCTGGTAGGAAGGACTTAAGATCCTTTAAATAGGGTGAAAACCCTAAAAAATAGGGTTTTCATGCACATCCTCTACTCGTCGAGTTGGGGTCCTCCAACTCGTCGAGTAGGTTCTATAAACTACACGGCCATATCCATCTCTACACGACGAGTTGGGGGCAACCAACTCATCGAGTATGTTTTAAAAAAAAAGAATATTAAACTTTAGAATTTATACCTGGGAGTTGGGTGTAAAAATTCTCCCCCACTTAAACTAGACTTCGTCCTCGAAGTCGGCTGGGGCAAACAACTCCGGGTAATGCTCCTGCATATCAGCCTCGGCTCCTAATTCCACTCGGATCCCCTCCTGTCCTCCCATTGTACCGTTACCAAAGATACCTCCTTTTTCCGTAGAACCTTCACTTTCCTCTCCAGAATTGCCACATTCCTCTACACGTAATTCAGGCGCTCATCGTCCTGAATATCGTCTAATGACACTATCGTCTCCTCATCAAGTATGCACTTCCATAACTGGGAGACGTGAAAAGTGTTGTGAATCTGACTGAGCTCCTCTGGGAGGTCCAGTATATAAGCCGCTTTGCCAAAATTGGCAATAACCCGAAAGGGGACAGTGTATCAGGGACCTAACTTTCCCCTCTTCCTAAAGTGGATCACACCCTTCCAAGATGAGACATTTATCAATACCATGTCACAGACCTGGAACTCCAACTCGGAACGGTGTCGGTCGGCATAACTCTTCTGCCGACTCTAAGCAGTCTACAACCGCTGCGTAATCTATTGAATCTTCTCAGTAGTCTGCAGAACTACCTCGGTTCGAACCATCACCCTATGGCTAACCTCGCCCCAACAGACCAGGGTACGACATCTCCTCGCGTACAACAGCTCAAAAGGTGGAGCACTAATGCTGGAATGATAGCTGTTGTTGTAGCCGAACTGTGCAAGTGGTAGGTGGGAATCCCAACCCCCACTGAAGTCAATGATGCATGCCCTCAACATGTCCTCAAGGGTGTCTATGGTCCGTTCACCTTGGCCGTCAATATGTGGATGATAAGATGTACTAAAATGCATCCGTGTACCTAGATCCTCGCGGAACTTCTGCCAGAAGCGGGAGGTGAACCTAATATCATGTTCGGAAACAATACAGACCGGAACTCCACGGCGAGTGACGATATCGCAGACATACACATCGGTCAACTTCTTGGTCGATGAGCTCTCCCGAATAGCCAGGAAATGGGCACTATTGGTCAATCGATCCACGATGACCCATATAGCATCAAATCCCTTCTCCGTCCTTGGTAACTGGGTAATGAAGTCCGTCGTGATTTGTTCCCATTTCCACATAGGAATCTCTAGAGGCTGCAGCTTGCCATGCGACCTCTGATGCTCGACCTTGAACATCCTACAGGTCAAGCACCTCTCGACATACCAAGTGATTTATCGCTTCATGCACATCCACCAGTAGCTCAAACTCAGATCCAGGTACATCTAGGTGGCCCACGGGTGAATAGAGAAATGAGACTTATAAGCCTCCTCCAAAACCATTTTTCTGACCCCACCAGACATCAGAACCCATACCCGACCACATCAGGTCAATAATCCCCGGTTATCCTGCACAAATTGGGTGTTCTCGCCCCTAATCCTCTCGAGTTTCCAATTCTCTTGCCACGTACCTTCAGCCCGGGCCTCTTTAATCAAGCCCACAAGTGGAGAATCCACTGATATCCTCATACAAGTTGCTGGTATAGAAGATCCAGTTGACTTGCGGCTCAGGGTGTCTGCAACCACATTCTCTTTACCTGGGTGGTAAATGAGCTCACAGTCATAGTCCTTGACTACATCCAGCCACCTATGTTGTCTCATGTTCAGGTTCGGCTGATCTATAATGTGTCTAAAACTCTTATGGTCCGTGTATATGGTACATCGGTCCCCATAAAGATAGTGTCTCCAAATCTTGAGAGTGAATACCACCACTCCTAGCTCCAGATCGTGTATGGGATATCTCGTCTCATGCAGCTTCAGTTGCCACAAAGCATATGCTATCACCCGCCCTCTCTGCATGAGTACCGCTCCCAGTTTAGTGATAGATGCGTCACAGAATACCACAAAATCCTCAACTTCTTCCGGAAGAGTCAGGACTAGAGCCTCGCAAAGTCTCTGGCGTAGAGTCTTGAATGCACTCTACTGCTCAGGGCCCCATCAGAAATCCACCCCCTTCCTTGTTACACGAGTGAGGGGTACTACAATCTTGGAGAAGTCATATGAATCTTCGGTAGTACCCTGCCAATCCCAAAAAGCTCCTGATATCCGAGGGAGATTTTGGAACCTCCCACTACATAACCGCCTCGATCTTGGCCGGATCGACCAAAATCCCCTCCTGATTAACGATGTGTCCAAGGAACTGAACTTTTCGTAACCAAAACTCGCATTTCGAGAACTTAGCATAAAGTCGCTCTCGTCTCAAAACTCCCAGCAACTCCTAGAGATGACCCTCGTGCTGCTCTCTAGTCTTGGAGTACACCAAGATCACATCTATAAACATAATGATTGAGCGATCAGGCATCGGTCTGCATACCCGATTCATCAGGTCAATAAATATAATTGGCTCATTCGTGAGCCCAAATGGCATCACCACGAACTCATAATGCCCATAACGAGTCCATAATGCGGTCTTCTCCACGTCCTCCTCCCTAACTCTAACCTGAATGTAGCTAGACCTCAAGTCTATCTTCGAGAACCAAGATGGTCCCTGTAACTGATCAAAGAGATCATCTATCTGTGGGAGGGGGTAACAGTTTTTCACCATCAGTAACCTGCCTCAGGTCCAAAAAAATCTTGTGTCATTCACTTGCGCTCCACCCATGGAATGTAGCGAGCGCGGAACATATCCCAGAACTGATCCCAAGTAACTGTAGCTCTCTGATCATCAGTATACGACCCAGTCATCAACCTCCACCAGTCCTTTCCTCTGGACCTTAACAGGTTTAGAGCACATCTAACCTTCTGGTAAGCAGGACATGAGCATGTGAAGAAGCATCCCTCTACATCAGATAGCCACCTCATTGCTACAATAGGGTCCTGAATCCCATCAAAAGTCGGGGGCTTCGTGTTATCGAAGTCTCGGTACTGGAAAGCCCAGCTGGTCCCATCACCAGCGGCTGCTACGGCTATGGAGGCTGCATCGATAGCCGTCTCAGAAAGAGCTGCATAGCGCTCATCAAAGTACTCCATGAAGCATATGCTATCGCCCGCCCTCAACATGTAGGATCTCCTGAATCCTGGCGTCCAACTCCTACGGTCTCATTTGACAGATAGTCTCGGGCAATGCTGGTCCCTCCTGACCACTCCCTCCTGATCCTGACCCAGATCCAGTCACAAATCTCCACGTAACAACCATGCTGAAAATATATCCGGAAAATATCAGACATCCCATATAATAACAAGGAACCAACTCCCAAAAAACCCTAGGGGTTATGACTTCCTTAATATGTGTATGGGTTCTGTGCTTTCAGTAGTATGTGCCCATACTACCTTCCATACCTACCCATATTTGTATCAAGTATCAACACAACTCCGTTACAATTTACATAAACATAGATGGGCGCTCAATCCTCACTCCTAGAGGAAGGCTAGATATCTCATAACTGGCTGAATGATCCCGCATAACTCATCCATGAAAATTTCACCAACCATACAGCAGTCGTGTATGCTAATCATACATAATGTCAAACCCTATAGACTTTCGAATATCTGATCCTACCCTAAGCCCTTCATCAAACAAGAACAGGAAATAAGGCCAAACCAAACATTCTCAGGTTGTAAGATCTTAACTATTTACAACTATGATGCATACACTAAACAACTATAGTAATGATGTCAATTTCATATAAGGAAAACCCTAGGCTATCAAGCATCATATAATCAGGCAATTCTATCAAGCAATTCTTGAATATTGCTAGCCTATCACTAGCATGTTGTTCTAACATATAATAATATCAAATATCCGTATGGAATTTTGGGGTCTACTTACTATCTCCGGGTGATCGTACACTTTGCATCCTCCTTTAGTATTTGAAAACCATTTGAAAACCATTTTGAAAATCCTTTCCTTAGTTTGATACTGGATTCACACGAGTGTTCCCCTAATTCACTCAAACTAAGGCTCTGATACCAAGTTGTAACATCTATAAAATTCAAGCAAATTTAAAACTTTTTCAAGCATTCAAAAACAATTATTTATTACAAAATGTTTTCAAAATAGTTTCATATCAGAGTATGCCAGAAACAAATTCATAAAAATGCGAGGAGGTGCACGATCACGCCTTCACCTTCCAATGATCATTCGATGTACGTGAAACAAAATCCAAAACTGTAAGCCCAAAGCTTAGAGAGTTCCCCCAAAATACCAAAGCCATACAATCATAGCCATATCATAGCAAGTAAACAAACAACATGCATAATGAGCCATCAGCCTGACCGTACCACCTCGCAGGGCCATCAGCCTATCTGGACCGCTCTCTGAGCCATCGACACGTCTGGACCTCCTCACGATTCTTCAACCTATCTGGACCGCTTGTCGGGCCTCCGTCCTGACTAATACGCCCTTACCGGGTCTCCACTCTATTCGGGCCGCCCTGGGTATGTTGACCTAAAGCATAAAGCAATGACCGCCTCAACTCATCCCCAATCACACAATCAATACATAAATATCAAATGCTAGCATATACAAATAGTCAGACCGATCTAATAAATCACTAATCATAGCATCATCCTATATACCAGGATACCGACCTAACAGGTCACTAACATAACATCATCCTATATACCAGGATACTGACCTAATAGGTCACTAAGCATATCAACATGCAATAAACCCGGATATAAATCCGAAAAGGGCCGACATTGGTGCCTTTGACCCTGTTAGAATTGTGAGGACAACTGACCTCACAATGTCGATCGGAACAGAAATGTCAAACTCTTGAAATACGGCTTCAAACACCAACACCTACAACCACCAATATCCACTTCTATAAATACCCAATTTACCAAGAAACCCTCAAAAGTCAAACCGGTCAACCTTTGGTCAAAGTTAAAGTCAACGGTCAAGGTCAACAGTGCATGTTGACCCGACTCGTCGAGTGTAGCCCACTGACTCGTCGAGTTCCTTCAGAACTCAAAGAATCGTGAAAATCCGAGTTGACTCGCCGAGTTTCCAGACAACTCGTCGAGTCCACCCCCTTCCTTGTTACACGAGTGAGGGGTACTACAATCTTGGAGAAGTCATATGAATCTTCGGTAGTACCCTGCCAATCCCAAAAAGCTCCTGATATCCGAGGGAGATTTTGGAACCTCCCACTACATAACCGCCTCGATCTTGGCCAGATCGACCAAAATCCCCTCCTGATTAACGATGTGTCCAAGGAACTGAACTTTTCGTAACCAAAACTCGCATTTCAAGAAGTTAGCATAAAGTCGCTCTCGTCTCAAAACTCCCAGCATCTCCTGGAGATGACCCTCGTGCTGCTCTCTAGTCTTGGAGTACACCTAGATCACATCTATAAACATAATGATTGAGTGATCAGGCATCGGTCTGCATACCCGATTCATCAGGTCAATAAATATAGTTGGCTCATTCGTGAGCCCAAATGGCATCACCACGAACTCATAATGCCCATAACGAGTCCATAATGCGGTCTTCTCCACGTCCTCCTCCTTAACTCTAACCTGAATGTAGCTAGACCTCAAGTCTATCTTGGAGAACCAAGATGGTCCCTGTAACTGATCAAAGAGATCATCTATCTGTGGGAGGGGGTAACAGTTTTTCACCATCAGTTTATTCAACTCCTGGTAGTTAATGCACATCCAATGTGAACCATACTTCTTCTTGACAAAGAGAATCGATGCTCCCCACTGAGAACTGCTCGGACGAATGAACTGCTTGCCCAGTAGTTCCTATAACTGAGATGACAGCTCATGCATCTCTGGTGGTGCCAATCGGTATGGCGCCTTAGCGATAGTGGCCAAACATGACACTAGGTCGATCCTGAACTCGATCTGCCTCTCCGGAGGCACTTCGGGTAACTCCACCGGAAACACATCAGCGAACTCTTTGACAACCGGAACATTTGAAACCGAAACCTGATCCCTGACCCGTGTATCCACCGCATACACTAAGTAACACACACACTCATGCTGAATATATCGTCGAGCGCTGGCAGCTGAGCAAAACCCGTAACCCAATTTGGTGCCCTCGCCGTAGATAATCAGTACTACCCACTTAGGGTTCGAACTACCACTCGCTGACCTTCGCAGTCGATCATGGCACCAAAGCGATTAAGCCAGTCCATACCCAAAATCACACATACATCCCCCATGCGAATCAGAATCAAGTCTACCAGGAATGATACCCCAAAGATCTCCAATAGGCAACCCTGATAGACTGAAGAAGCGGAAACCTCGTGTCCGTTGGTGATAGAGACTCGTAATGGACACTCTAGCTCTCCTACAGACGAGCTGAACTCCTTACTGAATGAATGAGAGACAAATGACCGCTTGCCCCCGAGTCAAATAACACCAAAGCAGGTAAGGATTTCACTAAAACGTACCTAATCATAGGTACAAACATATAAGCATAAAACACATACAATCATAAGATAAAGGATAGAAACATACCAACAACCACATCCGGTGCTATCTTGGCCTCCTCTGCTTTAAGCTGGAAGGAACTTCCCTAAGCCTTCGGAGGCTCTGCTCTACCCTGACCCTTGTCAGTAATCCTTAGTTTAGCCAGCACTGGAGCTGTCACCGGCCTAGCTGCGAGCTATGGACAGGTGGTCTTCACATGACCAACCTGATCACAGTAAACCAGATCCTCATATCCTGCACCGGGGTTGGCTGGCGACAATCCCTTGCAAAGTGCCCCTCACAAGTATTTACTGCATGCACTACCCGATGTAGAAACTCCCGAATGGCCCTTCCTGCACTTCCCACAAGTGCGGCCGCGTTGGCCCCCAGTCCTAGAATCCGTGGTCATGGGCTGCTTCGGCACAGGCTGCGACTACGCGAGGCCGGCCTCTGCTCCCGCAATTGTAACTCAATCTCCAACTCATGCCACCTAGCTGCCTCCTGTAACTCCAGCAGCGTATCACAATACTGGGTAGCAACAAACTAACGAATGTCAGTCTTGAGCATGCTCAGATAATGTGTCATCTGAGCCTACTCGAAAGCAAACTCCAAGCAGAACATGACCCTCTCAGTGAACATACAGGTGATCTCCGTCATTGACTCCGTAACCTGCCTCAGGTCCAAAAACTCTTGTGTCATTCACTTGCGCTCCACCCATGGAATGTAGCGAGCGCGGAACATATCCCAGAACTGATCCCAAGTAACTGCAGCTCTCTGATCATCAGTATACGACCCATTCATCAACCTCCACCAGTCCTTTGCTCTGGACCTCAACAGGTTTAGAGCACATCTAACCTTCTGGTAAGCAGGACATGAGCATGTGAAGAAGCATCCCTCTACATCAGATAGCCACCTCATTGCTACAATAGGGTCCTAAATCCCATCAAAAGTCGGGGGCTTCGTGTTATCGAAGTCTCGGTACTGGAAAGCCCAGCTGGTCCCATCACCAGCGGCTGTTACGGCTGTGGAGGCTGCATCGATAGCCGTCTCAGAAAGAGCTGCATAGCGCTCATCAAAGTACTCCATGAAGCATATGCTATCGCCCGCCCTCAACCTGTAGGATCTCCCGAATCCTGGCGTCCAACTCCTACGGTCTCATTTGACAGATAGTCTCGGGCAATGCTGGTCCCTCCTGACCACTCCCTCCTGATCCTGACCCAGATCCAGTCACAAATCTCCACGTAACCACCATGCTGAAAATATATCCGGAAAATATCAGACATCCCATATAATAACAAGGAACCAACTCCCAAAAAACCCTAGGGGTTGTGACTTCCTTAATATGTGTATGGGTTCTGTGCTTTCAGTAGTATGTGCCCATACTACCTTCCACACCTACCCATATTTGTATCAAGTATCACCACAACTCCCTTACAATTTACATAAACATAGGTGAGCGCTCAATCCTCACTCCTAGAGGAAGGCTAGATATCTCATAACTGGCTGAATGATCCCGCATAACTCATCCATGAAAATTTCACCAACCATACAGCAGTCGTGTATGCTAATCATACATAATGTCAAACCCTATAGACTTTCGAATATCTGATCCTACCCTAAGCCCTTCATCAAACAAGAACAGGAAATAAGGCCAAACCAAACATTCTCAGGTTGTAAGATCTTAACTATGTACAACTATGATGCATACACTAAACAACTATAGTAATGATGTCAATTTCATATAAGGAAAACCCTAGGCTATCAAGCATCATATAATCAGGCAATTCTATCATGCAATTCTTGAAGATTGCTAGCCTATCACTAGCATGTTGTTCTAACATATATTAATATCAAATATCCGTATGGAATTTTGGGGTCTACTTACTACCTCCGGGTGATCGTACACTTTGCATCCTCCTTTAGTATTTGAAAACCATTTGAAAACCATTTTGAAAATCCTTTCCTTAGTTTGATACTGGATTCACACGAGTGTTCCCCTAATTCACTCAAACTAAGGCTCTGATACCAAGTTGTAACATCTATAAAATTCAAGCAAATTTACAACTTTTTCAAGCATTCAAAAACAATTATTTATTACAAAATGTTTTCAAAATAGTTTCATATCAGAGTATCCCAGAAACAAATTCATAAAAATGCGAGGAGGTGCACAATCACGCCTTCACCTTCCAGTGATCATTCGATGTACGTGAAACAAAATCCAAAACTGTAAGCCCAAAGCTTAGAGAGTTCCCCCAAAATACCAAAGCCATACAATCATAGCCATATCATAGCAAGTAAACAAACAACATGCATAATGAGCCATCAGTCTGACCGTACCACCTCGCAGGGCCATCAGCCTATCTGGACCGCTCTCTGAGCCATCGACACGTCTGGACCTCCTCACGATTCTTCAACCTATCTGGATCGCTTGTCGGGCCTCCGTCCTGACTAATACGCCCTTACCGGGTCTCCACTCTATTCGGGCCGCCCTGGGTATGTTGACCTAAAGAATAAAGCAACGACCGCCTCAACTCATCCCCAATCACACAATATATACATAAATATCAAATGCTAGCATATACAAATAGTCAGACCGATCTAATAAATCACTAATCGTAGCATCATCCTATATACCAGGATACCGACCTAACAGGTCACTAACATAACATCATCCTATATACCAGGATACTGACCTAATAGGTCACTAAGCATATCAACATGCAATAAACCCGGATATAAATCCGAAAAGGGCCGACATTGGTGCCTTCGACCCTGTTAGAATAGTGAGGACAACTGACCTCACAATGTCGATCGGAACAGAAATGTCAAACTCTTGAAATACGGCTTCAAACACCAACTCCTACAACCACCAATATCCACTTCTATAAATACCCAATTTACCAAGAAACCCTCAGAAGTCAAACCGGTCAACCTTTGGTCAAAGTTAAAGTAAACGGTCAAGGTCAACAGTGTATGTTGACCCGACTCGTCGAGTGTAGCTTACTGACTCGTCGAGTTCCTTCAGAACTCAAAGAATCGTGAAAATCCGAGTTGACTCGCCGAGTTTCTAGACAACTCGTCGAGTCCACCCCCTTCCTTGTTACACGAGTGAGGGGTACTACAATCTTGGAGAAGTCATATGAATCTTCGGTAGTATCCTGCCAATCCCAAAAAGCTCCTGATACCCGAGGGAGATTTTGGAACCTCCCACTACATAACCGCCTCGATCTTGGCCGGATCGACCAAAATCCCCTCCTGATTAACGATGCGTCCAAGGAACTGAACTTTTCGTAACCAAAACTCGCATTTCGATAACTTAGCATAAAGTCGCTCTCGTCTCAAAACTCCCAGCAACTCCTGGAGATGACCCTCGTGCTGCTCTCTAGTCTTGGAGTACACCAAGATCACATCTATAAACATAATGATTGAGCGATCAGGCATCGGTCTGCATACCCGATTCATCAGGTCAATAAATATAATTGGCTCATTCGTGAGCCCAAATGGCATCACCACGAACTCATAATGCCCATAACGAGTCCATAATGCGGTCTTCTCCACGTCCTCCTCCCTAACTCTAACCTGAATGTAGCTAGACCTCAATTCTATCTTCGAGAACCAAGATGGTCCCTGTAACTGATCAAAGAGATCATCTATCTGTGGGAGGGGGTAACAGTTTTTCACCATCAGTTTATTCAACTCCTGGTAGTTAATGCACATCCAATGTGAACCATACTTCTTCTTGACAAAGAGAATCGATGCTCCCCACTGAGAACTGCTCGGACGAATGAACTGCTTGCCCAGTAGTTCCTATAACTGAGATGACAGCTCATGCATCTCTGGTGGTGCCAATCGGTATGGCGCCTTAGCGATAGTGGCCGAACATGACACTAGGTCGATCCTGAACTCGATCTGCCTCTCCGGAGGCACTTCGGGTAACTCCTCCGGAAACACATCAGCGAACTCTTTGACAACCGGAACATTTGAAACCGAAACCTGATCCCTGACCCGTGTATCCACCGCATACACTAAGTAACACACACACTCGTGCTGAATATATCGTCGAGCCCTGGCAGCTGAGTAAAACCCAGAACCCAATTTGGTGCCCTCGCCGTAGATAATCAGTACTACCCACTTGGGGTTCGAACTACCACTCGCTGACCTTCGCAGTCGATCATGGCACCAAAGCGATTAAGCCAGTCCATACCCAAAATCACACATACATCCCCCATGCGAATCAGAATCAAGTCTACCAGGAATGATACCCCAAAGATCTCCAATAGGCAACCCTGATAGACTGAAGAAGCGGAAACCTCGTGTTCGTTGGTGATAGAGACTCGCAATGGACACTCTAGCTCTCCTACAGACGAGCTGAACTCCTTACTGAATGAATGAGAGACAAATGACCGACTTGCCCCCGAGTCAAATAACACCAAAGCTGGTAAGGATTTCACTAAAACGTACCTAATCATAGGTACAAACATATAAGCATAAAACACATACAATCATAAGATAAAGGATAGAAACATACCAACAACCACATCCGGTGCTATCTTGGCCTCCTCTGCTTTAAGATGGAAGGAACTTCCCTAAGCCTTCGGAGGCTCTGCTCTACCCTGACCCTTGTCAGTAATCCTTAGTTTAGCCATCACTAGAGCTGTCGCCGGCCTAGCTGCGAGCTATGGACAGGTGGTCTGCACATGACCAACCTGATCACAGTAAACCAGATCCTCATATCCTGCACCGGGGTTGGCTGGCGACAATCCCTTGAAAAGTGCCCCTCGCAAGTATTTACTGCATGCACTACCCGATCTAGAAACTCCCGAATTACCATTCCTGCACTTCCCACAAGTGCGTCCGCGTTGGCACCCAGTCCTAGAATCCGTGGTCATGGGCTGCTTCGGCACAGGCTGCGACTACGCGAGGCCGGCCTCTGCTCCCGCAATTGTAACTCAATCTCCAACTCATGCCACCTAGCTGCCTCCTGTAACTCCAGCAGCGTATCACAATACTGGGTAGCAACAAACTAACGAATGTCATTCTTGAGCATGCTCAGATAATGTGTCATCTGAGCCTACTCAAAAGCAAACTCCAAGCAGAACATGACCCTCTCAGTGAACATACGGGTGATCTACGTCATTGACTCCGTAACCTGCCTCAGGTCCAAAAACTCTTGTGTCATTCACTTGCGCTCCACCCATGGAATGTAGCGAGCGCGGAACATATCCCAGAACTGATCCCAAGTAACTGCAGCTCTCTGATCATCAGTATACGACCCAGTCATCAACCTCCACCAGTCCTTTGCTCTGGACCTCAACAGGTTTAGAGCACATCTAACCTTCTGGTAAGCAGGACATGAGCATGTGAAGAAGCATCCCTCTACATCAGATAGCCACCTCATTGCTACAATAGGGTCCTGAATCCCATCAAAAGTCGGGGGTTCGTGTTATCGAAGTCTCGGTACTGGAAAGCCCAGCTGGTCCTATCACCAGCGGCTGCTACGGCTGTGGAGGCTGCATCGATAGCCGTCTCAGAAAGAGCTGCATAGCGCTCATCAAAGTACTCCATGAAGCATATGCTATCGCCCGCCCTCAACCTGTAGGATCTCCCGAATCCTGGCGTCCAACTCCTACGGTCTCATTTGACAGATAGTCTCGGGCAATGGTGGTCCCTCCTGACCGCTCCCTCCTGATCCTGACCCAGATCCAGTCACAAATCTCCACTTAACCACCATGCTGAAAATATATCCGGAAAATATCAGACATCCCATATAATAACAAGGAACCAACTCCCAAAAAACCCTAGTGGTTGTGACTTCCTTAATATGTGTATGGGTTCTGTGCTTTCAGTAGTATGTGCCCATACTACCTTCCACACCTACCCATATTTGTATCAAGTATCACCACAACTCCCTTATAATTTACATAAACATAGGTGAGCGCTCAATCCTCACTCCTAGAGGAAGGCTAGATATCTCATAACTGGCTGAATGATCCCGCATAACTCATCCATGAAAATTTCACCAACCATACAGCAGTCGTGTATGCTAATCATACATAATGTCAAACCCTATAGACTTTCGAATATCTGATCCTACCCTAAGCCCTTCATCAAACAAGAACAGGAAATAAGGCCAAACCAAACATTCTCAGGTTGTAAGATCTTAACTATGTACAACTATGATGCATACACTAAACAACTATAGTAATGATGCCAATTTCATATAAGGAAAACCCTAGGCTATCAAGCATCATATAATCAGGCAATTCTATCATGCAATTCTTGAAGATTGCTAGCCTATCACTAGCATGTTGTTCTAACATATAATAATATCAAATATCCGTATGGAATTTTGGGGTCTACTTACTACCTCCGGGTGATCGTACACTTTGCATCCTCCTTTAGTATTTGAAAACCATTTGAAAACCATTTTGAAAATCCTTTCCTTAGTTTGATACTGGATTCACACGAGTGTTCCCCTAATTCACTCAAACTAAGGCTCTGATACCATGTTGTAACATCTATAAAATTCAAGCAAATTTAAAACTTTTTCAAGCATTCAAAAACAATTATTTATTACAAAATGTTTTCAAAATAGTTTCATATCAGAGTATCCCAGAAACAAATTCATAAAAATGCGAGGAGGTGATGATCACGCCTTCACCTTCCAGTGATCATTCGATGTACGTGAAACAAAATCCAAAACTATAAGCCCAAAGCTTAGAGAGTTCCCCCAAAATACCAAAGCCATACAATCATAGCCATATCATAGCAAGTAAACAAACAACATGCATAATGAGCCATCAGCCTGACCGTACCACCTCGCAGGGCCATCAGCCTATCTGGACCGCTCTCTGAGCCATCGACACGTCTGGACCTCCTCACGATTCTTCAACCTATCTGGACCGCTTGTCGGGCCTCCGTCCTGACTAATACGCCCTTACCGGGTCTGCACTCAATTCGGGCCACCCTGGGTATGTTGACCTAAAGCATAAAGAAACGACCGCCTCAACTCATCCCCAATCACACAATCAATACATAAATATCAAATGCTATGATATACAAATAGTCAGACCGATCTAATAGATCACTAATCATAGCATCATCCTATATACCAGGATACCGACCTAATAGGTCACTAACATAACATCATCCTATATACCAGGATACTGACCTAATAGGTCACTAAGCATATCAACATGCAATAAACCCAGATATAAATCCGAAAAGGGCCGACATTGGTGCCTTCGACCCTGTTAGAATAGTGAGGACAACTGACCTCACAATGTCGATCGGAACAGAAATGTCAAACTCTTGAAATACGGCTTCAAACACCAACACCTACAACCACCAATATCCACTTCTATAAATACCCAATTTACCAAGAAACCCTCAGAAGTCAAACTGGTCAACCTTTGGTCAAAGTTAAAGTCAACGGTCAAGGTCAACAGTGCATGTTGACCCGACTCGTCGAGTGTAGCTTACTGACTTGTCGAGTTCCTTCAGAACTCAAAGAATCGTGAAAATCCGAGTTGACTCGCCGAGTTTCCAGACAACTCGTCGAGTCCATGCAGTGTCCGCTATGTCAGGAAAACCCTTACCAACTCATCGAGTTGCCTTGCTAACTCGCCGAGTTTATACAGAATCCAGAAACCGGGAAATCCTCATCCGACTCGTCGAGTTGACTTATGCAACTCGCCGAGTCCCTTCTGTCTTTTTCTCATTCGGACGTTTCTAAGCTAAACCAAGGCTCCAAACTGTAGATCTAGCTTCCTAGGGTATAGTTTCCACATAAAGTTGCAAACTTTACGTGCATGCAAAGCCCAAAATGCCAAACCAAGCTAAGGAAGAAGTTTTAAGTTAAGGAGAAGGATAAGGCTTGACAAATTCAATAAATTTATGACTAAGAGGGCTTAGAGGAGTCTAGATCTGAACTCCGCATTTCAAGATGTGCTTAATACAGGAAGAGTCTCAAGATTAAGCTAAAAATGACCTAAAACTAAAGGATGAAGAGATATATTAAAAGAATGATCAATGTAATGACTTTTTACCTTCAAATGGATGCCAAAATGATGTAGATATTGGATCCACAAGCCCCTTCTCATTCCAAGCTTCTATCTCTTCAAATCTCTTCAAGAAATGCACCAACAACACACTTTTAGCCTCACACACACTCAAAATGGGGTTAGATCGATGTGGTTCTGCTTCTGGACATGAAAATGTGGTAAGGAGGCTGGGAGGAGGGACTTAAGTTCCTTTAAAAAGTGTGAAAACCCTAACTATTAGGGTTTTTGATACACAACCTCTACTCGTTGAGTTGGGGTCCTCCAACTCATCGAGTAGGTTCCATAGACCACGCGGCCATATTTGTCTCTGCACGACGAGTTGGGGGAAAGAAAGTCATTGAGTAGGTTCAAAAAAATGAATATTAAACTTCAGAATTTATACCTGGGAGTCGGGATGTTACATTGACATATATTGCTGAGGAATCCCCAAAAGAGTGTTGTCCATCCCGATGAAATTCCTTAAGCTAGGTCCCTTAATTTAGAAGCTTTAGGGACAGAAAGTGAGGATAAAAAGAATGGGTAAATGGGTTGATTGATTTGATGAAAATTAATGAACTTAATTATTATGGGTTGAAAACCCTATGTCCTCACCGGGCTCCCAAAACCCACTCAGTTTAGAGCACATGAGTGAAGATCTGATGAGACATCAACGAATTATAGGCCATTAGAATAATAGATGTTGTAAGGCCTATACTATTACTATTTATGCTTATGTATTGTATTGACAATGACATCCTAATGTTTATAATTCATGAAAACACATTTCTTCATAAATGCTTTGATAATTTACTTATCATATTTTGGGAGCAAATGCCGCAACATATTTCATCAAAAGGATACTCTAATTTTCAAATAAAACATAAATAAATTGGTCTTTTTCTGGCCGTGAAATTGGGGATGTCTCAATTGGTATCAAAGCATTAGTTTAAGTGAACTAGGAATTTGTAACATTTCTAGAATTAAACTTAGAATGCTAAGCTATGATTGTGAGATGAGTGTCTGCTATATTTTAGACACAAGCACTAGCTTATTTTAGGAACGATGCCTAAATTGCTTTTTTGTGCTAAATGAATATGACACTTTTATATGTTATTATTTGATCGAATCTATGGTCTATTGTCGACTGGATCTGGAAACCTTATGTGCTTAGAGAACCCAAAGTGGATTTGAAAACGCTAAAGGAAATGCTAATGCTAATCAACGACCTGTGATTGAGCATGCACCAGAGGTAGCAGCTGCACCCGAACAAATCACAATGGCAGGAGTCCAAGCAATTATTTGGGCTAGTGTAATGACCCAATTTTCAAAAGATAATTTTATTTTTGATTAACCAAAATATTGTTCACTATCATAAAATACCAAATACAATTTTTTTTTCTGAAATTCATAAAGTACAATTTTATTTCAAATTATCAGAGTGTCCCATAAGAAAAACGCCTGAGAGAGTGCACGCAGCATCATCAAGCCTTGCATTTGCCCTTGGGCTCAGATGTACCTGAAACAAATCCACAAACTGTAAGCTAATGCTTATTGAGTTCCCCCAGAGCATACCGCACATACAATCCACATAACACATATCATATTAGCCACAAAAGCTATATATATCACATAAGCCATATATATAACATCTAAGGATGTCGTGGGCTCGTCCCTAGGGTCTTACTCCAGGATGACATAGGCTCCCCACATGGTCTTACACCTAAGTGCCATGGGTTCTCCCATGGTCTTTAATAGAAGGCCATGGGCTCTCCACATGGTCTTACATCTAGTTGACATGGACTCTCCATATGGTCTTTAGTAGGAATGTTATGGGTTCTCCAACTGGTCTTACATCCAGGAGCCATGGGCTCTCCCATGGTCTTCCATACAAGCATACAGCTAGCATACAATCCTAGCATGTAACAAACTATCGTGTCTCATAAAATAACTTCAACTTGAGTATCACATAACATAAATGAGCTGACCTTGGTGCCTTCGACCCATCAGTATGGTGAGGAGACTCGCCTCTTGAATGTTGAACTGATAAGATGAGATTAGATATATCCCACACACTGCTCATCCTCAACGGCCTATAGTCATCATGTGATTAACTTGTTACGATCCCATAAATACACTCAAAGTCAAACCGAGTCAAAGTTAAGGTTAATAGGTCATGTTGACCTCAACTCGGGGAGTGCATCTAGAAACTCATCGAGTTCCTCCCGAGTTTGCTCCACCGAATCCCAAGTCAACTCGCCGAGTCACCTTAGTGACTCGTCGAGTTCATCAATTGTCTAGAAAACCTCAAGTCCATTCCGACCAAAGCCCTAATCATCCACTCCACTCGATTAGAAACTTAAAAATGGGCAAACCTCATCCCAACTTGTCGAGTCAACTAAGGGACTCGATGAGTTCCTTCAGTCTTTTCCATGTCCAGCCCTTTCTAGTGGGATCTAAGGCCCCAAACTTCATATCTAACCTCCCATAGTGCAGATATCATGTAAAGTTGCAAACTTTATATGCATGTAAGGCCCTTCAATGCCCTAACATCGAAACTAGGCTTCTTACAAGGTTTTTGTGCATGGAATCGGGCTAGACTACATAAAGTGAGCAACTTTATGTCATTGGGGACCTAGAGTGGTCCATATCTGGAACCATTTCCTTGTAATAGGTCCAGATCCAAGTTTGACTCTATTTTGCCCTAAAAATGGCCATTTACTTGCAAGAGAAGGGATCTAATCAACTAGATATCAATGTGACAACTTTATACATCAAGATGATGGCTAATATAGAGTAGATGTCGATTCTTTGGCTCCTCTCATTTCTCCTTCTTCTCCAAGCTCAAAAATCCTTCACAAATACCCCAAAAATGCTCACAAAAATTCTTTCTCTCACCCAAGGAGGTGCAAGGACGAACTAGGATTTTCTCTGGCTTATATGGTGGTAAGGGAGGCCACAAGAGGCAGATTATGTTCTTTAAATAGGGTGAAAACCCAAAAAATTTAGGGTTTCTCTTTACAACTCTTACTCTTCGAGTTGGTGCGTTCCGACTCGTCGAGTAGGTCCTGAATCCCGCATCCTCATATCACTCTCTACTCGACGAGTTGGAGCATCCCAACTTGCCGAGTCCATGCACAAAGCCCAAAAAAACATATAAATTAATCGACACCTGGAACAGGTGTTACAACTATGATGGTCGAACAATGAGAGGAGATGAGACAAATGTTACAGGGTAAAAGGGATGAACCTACTATACCCATTAAGTAGCCTGAACTGAACATCGAACGATCAGAAGAAGGGAATTATAGTAGAACTATCAGTCAAGTTGAGCCGCAATTGGGCAGAAGAAACCAGCACAATGTAGGAAATGACGGAAGTGGATGCAAGCACAAGGATTTCATGGCATCCAAACCACCAAGTCTTTCTAGAAGCCCAACACTCGTGGAAGTCACAGATTGGATCTCTGAGATGGAAATGATGTTTGAAAGTTGCGACTGCAGCAACAAACAGAAGACCGCTCTCGTGGTTACACTGTTAAAGTCAGGGGTACTGAGCTATTGGAATCTACTAGCTGATACCATATCCAAGGGAGAAGATAGCAATATGTCTTGGGAAAACTTTGGTACAACCAAAAAATGCAGTACTACTCTGAGCAGTATCTTCTGGAGATCAACAACGAGTTTCAAAATCTGAAGAAGGGAAGAATGAGTGTCACCGAGTATGCAGCAAGTTTTACAGAGAAAATGAATCGTGTTCCTTACCTAGTTCCAATAGAACTCTCCAAGGTTAACAGGTTTGCCAATGGATTACCGGAAAACTTTGGTCCAATGGTCAAACAAGCAACCACGTTTAGGGTCGCCATTTGGGCAGCTAAAAATGTAGAGACCCAGATAAGGGAGAAGGGTCTGGAAAGAGCTGAGGTAGGAGAGAAGAGCAAGTTTGATGGATCTTCAAGTTCCAACAAGAAAAACATGTTCTCGAAATCCGGTACTAAGAAGTTTGGAGGAGGAGGTGAAGCAAGATGGTGTGATAAGTGCGAAAAGAAACACTTTGGAGAATGTTACGAGGAGGTGACTTGTTACAAGTGTGGGAAGATTGGGCATTACGCCAATAAGTGTACATCCAACAAGAGGGTGTGTTATGGATGTAACAAAGACGGGCATCTTTCAAAGGACTGCCCAAAGAAGAAAAAGGCAGCAAGGCCTAATGTTCCGCCAAGGCCAAAGGCAAGAGCATTCCAGATCATCCTAGAAGCAGCAAAGGATGCAGCAAATGTCGCTTTAGGTACTTTTTTTGTAAATGGAATGCCCAATAATATATTGTTTGACTCTGGAGCAAATAACTCCTTTATATCGAACAAATTTGGTGGAAGACTAACCTAGCATTGCCTTTAGATAAACTAGATATTGCTCTAGTTGTAGAAGTTGGTAGTGAAAAATTCATACATGTTAGCAATTGCATTAGAAACATCTTCGCCGATTTGAATGGGAATAAATTCCACGAGGACCTGTTACCTATTGAGTTGAATGGTTTTGACATCGTATTGGGAATGGATTGGCTTAGTGCGAACAATGACGGGATACTATGCTAGAAGAAGATGGTGAGCATGAGCCCACTTGGAGAACAATCATTTATGGTGTACGGGGACAAACGTAGAGTAATTTTTAGAATCATTTCCCTAATAAAAGACAAAAAATGTTTGTCTAAAGGATGCACATCATACTTGGCCTTTGTGATCAATGGAAAAAGGAGAAGAAAGAGATACAAAGAATACCAGTGGTGCATGAGTATCCGGAAGTCTTTTCTGAAAGATCTTCCTTGATTGCCGCCTGATAGACAAGGGGAGTTTCGAATAGACTTGTTGCCAGGATTGACACCAATAGAAGAAGTACCATACCGGTTAGCACCGAAAAAGATGAAGGACCTTATGATGCTAATTTACGAGTTGTTGGACAATGGTTTCATTAGACATAGTTCAGCACCCTGGGGAGCTCTGGTGTTATTCGTGAAGAAGACGGATGGAAGCATGAGAATGTGCATAGACTATAGAGAGTTGAACAAGGCAACAGTAAAGAACAAATATCCATTGCCAAGGATTGACTACCTATTCGATCAGCTGCAAGGTTCGAGCTATTTATCAAAGATCGATCTTAGGTCAAGATATGATCAACCGAAGGTGAGAGAGCAAGATATTGAGAAGACCGCATTCAGAATGAGTTACGGACACTATGATTTTCTGGTTATGTCATTTGGACTAACCACTGCTCCATCACCATTTATTGATTTGATGAATAGGGTTTGTAAACCATTCCTTGATAAATCCATGATAGTGTTCATAGATGACATTCTGATTTACTCAAAAGAGAAAGCAAGAGCATGGCAAGTACCTGCGAGAAGTATTAAAAATTTTGAAGAAGGAGAAGCTATATGAAAAGCTATCCAAATGAGATTTTTGTATTTGAGAAGTCTAATTCTTGGGTCATGTGGTTAACCAATAAGGAATAAT
Source organism: Lactuca sativa (assembly GCF_002870075.4). Classification (NCBI taxonomy): domain Eukaryota; kingdom Viridiplantae; phylum Streptophyta; class Magnoliopsida; order Asterales; family Asteraceae; genus Lactuca; species Lactuca sativa. Next base: position 52,267,517 of record NC_056627.2, read on the forward strand.
GGTTGACCCAGCAAAGATTAAAGTTGTGATTAAATGGGAACGAACAAAAAGTCCCACTGCGATTTGTAGTTTTCTGGGATTAGCTGGATATTACCGGAGATTTATCCAAGGCTTTTCTTCAGTAGCTGCTCCATTGATAGCTTTGACCCAGAAAGGAGCTACATATACATGGAGTGAGAAAAATGAAGAAGCATTCAATAAATTAAACAAGAAGTTGTGTGAAGCACCGATTCTTTCATTACCTGACGGAGTTGAAGACTTTTCAGTCTATAGTGATGCATCTAGAGTTAGGTTAGGTTATGTTCTGACCCAGAGAGATAAAGTGACAGCATATGCATCTCGACAACTGAAATAACACTGGAAGAACTACCTCACTCATGATCAGGAGTTGGTAGTGTTAGTATTCACATTGAAGGTATTGAGACATTATCTTTATGGCACAAAGTGCAAACTCTTCACTGATCATAAAAGTCTTCAGTATCTCTTTGATCAAAAGGAATTGAATATGAGGCAACGACGTTGGCTAGAGTTGCTCAAGGATTATGACTGCGAGATACTTTAACATCCTGGGAAAGCAAATGTTGTAGTTGATGCTCTAAGTTGAAAGGTAAACCTGGAAAGAAAGATGCCAGGAGCGTTAAGAATAGAAGTTGTCTCAATAATTGTGGAAAGCATTAAGAAAGCTCAGGAAGAAGCTTTGGAGAAAAATGACTGAAAGGAAGAATGTTTAGGCAAAATGTTGGTATTCGGTACAAATAGTCAAGGATTGAAGATATTCCAAGATAGAATTTAGGTGCCTATGATGGGAGGAATAAGAGATCTTCTGATAGAAGAAGCTCACAAGAGCATGTACTTGATTCATCCCGACAACACTATGATGTATATGGATTTGAAACCTTACTACTGGTGGCCGACGATGAAGCTCAATGTTGCAAAGTATGTGGCAGATTCTGTAACATGTGCGAGAGTTAAATCAAAACACTAGAAACCATATGGGAGTTTAGAACCGTTACCTGTACCTGTGGGTGAATGGGAAGACGTCACCATGGCTTTTTTTACTAAACTGCCAAGGACGAAGAATAGTCATGACATGGTTTGGGTAGTCATGCATCGGTTCACAAAGAGTGCACACCTCATAGAAACAATGAGAGATGGTCTATGGATAAGCTTGCAAATGCTTATGTGAAGGAGATAGTAAGACTTCAAGGTGTTCCGTTAACGATTGAATCGAATCGTGACAGTCATTTCACATCAAGATTTTGGAAGAGTCTACAAGAGGAAATGGGTACAAAGTTGTGTTTAAGTACATCCTACCATCCACAGACTGGTGGTCAGAGTGAAAGAACAATTCAAACATTGGAGGATATGTTGAGAGCATGTACCCTAGAATTTCAAGGTAACTGGGATGAGAGTTTACCCCTGATAGAGTTTTCCTACAACAATAGTTACCATTTGAGCATTAAGATGGCACCTTATCAAGCTTTGTATAGTTAGAAGTGTCGTATTCCGTCTCGTTGGCTTGAGGCCGGACAAAAGTAATTTATGGCCCTGAAATAGCACATCAGACAGCTGAAAAGCTAAAAGTGATTAGAGAAAGAATGTTAGAAGCTCAAGATCGCTAGAAGAGCTATGCTGACAAGAAGAGACGACCAATGACATTTGAAGTTGGAGATTTGGTATTCCTCAAAATCTCACCATCGAAAGGACTTATAAGATTTGGAAAGATAGGAGAGTTAAGTCCAAGATCAATTGAACGATTCAAGGTTCTTTAAAGGATTGGGAACCACGCTTACAAGATGGAATTATCGGAAGAACTGGATGGTACTCATACCAATTTCCATGTGTGTTATTTGAGGAATTTTATGAGAGAAGTTCCCGATATAATTCCACTTTCGGAGTTAAGGTTGGCTGAAAATAAGAGGTTAATTGAAGAGCCTGAAGAAATTGTTGACCGTAAGACAAATAAGTTGCGACACAAGATGGTCGAATTAGTGCTTGTGTGATGGAAACACACGAATGGGACAAACCTTAACTGGGAAACAAAGAGTGACACGATGAGTCGCTATCCACATCTGTTTGCTGATGCATGATTCCAGGACAGAATCATCCTAAGGAGGAGAGAATTGTAACGCCCGCATTTCTCGCTAGGCATTAATATTATGATGTAATAGTTTGTGTCGACAATTGTAACTTATTTTGAAGTAATGAGGAAAAATTATTTGAGTACATGATTTATGTGATTTATGTGCAATATAAGTGCTCTTAACAATATAATAAATAATAATAAAAATATGCGTCAAAAATAGAAACAAGATTTGACCCAATATCTTTGAAGAAATTTGAAGTAGTCGTAACAAGTATTCTAGAGATATAAAGAATGCTGAAATCCGACATATAATGAAGAAGCTATGACCCGTTGAAGTCTTACAAGAAAATCGGCACGACGCTGTGATTTGTAAAAAGTGAGTTTTTGATAACATACTTTTTAGCCTTAGCGATCTAAACGTAAGTCGTACTATATGGTAAATCGAGAGCTGACACAATCTAAGTGAGAATCAAAAATATCGCTAATAGGAGCTCAACGATATAATGACAGATGAAAACAGACGTCAGATAACAAAGTTATAAATTTTTAACGAGCTTTAACTGTCTAAGCCTGTTAAAATATAACTTTAAAATTAAAATAAAATATAGCCGATGGAGTCTAAACAAAAGCTGTAGATCACGTTGCTACCTACGTGTGGATATAACGAACGTTAACAATAGAGCTCGTGTGTGAAAGTTATGAATTTTAGAAGATAATTAATTTTTGGGTTTAACCTCGGAGTGCCATGTGGCACAATCCTGAACGTTGCTTCCTCTCCACGCCTTGCCACCGGATGGTGACACCTGTCCACGTACGCCCAACGTAACTTATGATATAACCAGCATACCAATTATGTACGCCCCGTGTACTCACAATTTCCAGCCTATAAAAAGTGTAGCAAATATCTCATTTTCTTCACACCAAATCCATTCTTTCTCTCTCAAATACCCTCCTTAGCCCCTCCCTTCCCTAGCACTTCCGAAGTGTTAGAGGCGAAGCCCGGAGTGCCAGAAGGCTCCAAAAAGAAGAGCGTTTGGCTCAGAAGTTCTGACTCTGCTGAACCTGACTCCTAGCTAAACCCCCTTGTAAGTGAGTTATACTTACCCTTCTTTAAGTATAACTTATGTTTAAATTCATTATCATTATTATGAACCTATAAACACGATTTATCAGTGATTCAAATTCATTATACTGATTGAACTACTTACGAGAGAGGTGTCTAGAATGGTCACGTTAGGTTTGGTTGTTGGATTTCAGAAAAGTTATATGCCGAAATGGTCTCGCCTCCCAACTGTCCTTCCTGACTGATCCTTACTTGATATATCATGATGTAGACTTTGAGCTAATGATGAATCTAGACTAATAATTAATTGCAATAAATATTATACTGAAATCTAGTAATAATGATACTGGTATTTGACGAAGGAAAATAAAATTGTTAGAAACGAAGCGCTGCCCGAATTACGAGTCGTCACTTTAACAAGTGAGTGCATAGTTACTTTCATCTTACATATAAATATGAAGTATGTAATATAAATTGCGTGCTATGTGTGCATATTATTTTGTTCATGATATCTATGCTGGATGAATAAAATATACATGTTTTATTCAATTTAAACTGTATATGTATTTTATACCTATAAATATGATGAGTAAAGATGGGTAGATGATATAGATGATGAAATAAATAATGAGAGGCCTTGATCTTTAAGCTGATTATGTCATCTAGTGGAGTATAGATGATGACCACAGACTATTCTAGATAGTCTAGTGGAACGTTGGTAGGTTCACAACATGTAGGAGTTTTTGAACTACGTGTTCACTAGCTGTACTCCATCCCCCTCATGGTTGCCTTATTGACATATATTATTGAGAAATCCCCAAAGCAGTGTTGTCCATCCCGATGAAAATCCTTAGGCTAGGTCCCTTAATTTAGATGCTTTAGGAACAAAAAATGAGGATAATGGGAACGTGTAATCGGGTTGATTGATATGATTAAAATTAATAAACTTAATTATGTGGGTTAAGACTCCTATGTGCTCATCAAGCTCCGAAGCCTAATCTACTCAGTTTGTTATATTACAGGTAGTGACAATAGAGCACAAGAGTCATGATCTGATATGAGATCAATGGATTATAGGCCATTAGAATAATAGATGTTGTAAGGCTTATACTATTTTTGTTTATGCTTTTATTGTATTGACATTGACATCCCAACATTTTTAATATAATGAAAACACATTTCTTCGGAAATGATTTGATAATTTACTTATCATATTTTTGGGAACAATTCTGCAACATATTTCTTCAAAAGGATACTCTGATTTTCAAATAAAGCATAAACAAATCAACCTTTTCTAGCTATGAAATAGGGGATATCTCAACATGACAACATTAGAACCCTTGATGCTGATATTCCTCATGCTGGTAAGGATCTCAAGCTAGAATGGGACGATACCTCCGCATATTAAGTAAAGAATCTTGTTGAATTTTATTTTGTTGATCATATTGAAAAGGATGGCACAATCGATCTCTTGAGTTTTGATTTATTTGTCTCAAATAAACAAAAATCTGCTCTTAGTCTTGAGTTAAAGAAACTCAAGGAAAAACTCTATTTTCTCAACAAATATTTCTACATTAAGAAGGGAAAACACATGTATCTTGTTGACCAATAACTTTCTTCACACTGAAAAAGAAAAGGTCGTTTATCATTCTAAAAGAAGTCAACTTATTTTAAAAAATTGGTCATCTTATCACTTTAATGTCACAAGAATTATTAATGCTCAGATTTCATACCAGTGTGAGAAAATTCTTGGAGGTGATATAGAAGGTGTTGTTTCCTTAAACAAAGTCGTTGAGACTAACAAACCTTTTATAAAGCTGACTATTTGAAAGAAGATTTTAAGTGTAGATTTGTGAGTTCTTATTTTATAAATCAAACTTTAATTGATACTCACTACTCTACTAATTCTAATGGCCTTACTAAATGTGTTTCTAAATTGTATACTTTTGATCCTTCTCACCAACCTTCTCATCGTGAGTATGTTCTTCCTTCCACTAAAAGTTTACTAAAGTTTCATATATGTAATGGTGAAGTTCATTCTATGAACGAAATTCTTAACATGCTTCCATAGTGCTCAGTTAACAAATCTGAACCTAAAGATCAATTGAAGTCTTCTACTTCTGATGAGTCTTCAATGCATCATGAGTCTCACAACAAAGGAATATCTGAGCATACCATCGATGAAATTCCTTGTTCTAGAACTAAATCAAGAACTTTTAAATAAAAAAATCAAAATTCTTTAGACGGAGCAGTTGAAAAGAAATCTAAATCTAATGTTAAGGGAAAGAATTTTGGAATCAAAGTTTGTTATCGACTTGGTGACGCCTCTCACAAAGTCGGCGAGTGCACTTTTGAAAATAATTTTGCTTGCACTGACAACATCATGACTAGCAATTATAAGTGGATCAAAAAGAGAAACTATTTGAATTGTCTCCCTGATGACTGTTATAATATATTTTCGTGAGTGACCCTTTGCAAATGGGCTAGTGTATACTATGTACATTTTTTTATTTTCTTTTTGTTTCCCGGCTTAATGTATATCTTAGTTTTAGGTTAAAGAGCATATTTGCTATTTAGACAGTGGATGCTCAAGATATATGACCGAAGTCAAATCACTTTTGGAAGTATTTATAAAGAAAGATGGTCTGACTGTCACGTATGGAGATAATGGCATGGTAGCTACGAAGGGATTTGGATCTACCAAGTGCAACTCCGTTTTTTTCAAAATGTCTCTTATGTGAAAGGTCTTCAACATAATCTCATTTCTATCAGTTAATTATGTGATGCTGGCTACGGAGTTAGTAGAACTATATTAATTGTTAGCCAAATTAATCATTACAAACTTGTAGGAAACGTCAACAAAATTTCCATAGTTATATAGAACACTCGAATCTGACTTCATATGGAGAAGTTATGATTATTTGTAGTTTTGATTTTAGCCTTATAAGGCAAAGCACATCATAAAATTTGAATCGGAGATAGATTGCTTATTATCCTATGCAATCTAAATGAAATTCAGAGTGATCGTAGAAGTGATGGTTTACATATAGATAACGTGCAAATCTGATTTCGTATAAAGGTGTTATGACTTTTTGAAGTTTTAGCGCATCAGTTGTGCAACATAGAAACCGAAATTAAGATCTATTGATTGTTGGGAAAAACAATCTACCTTAGAGTTAAAAGTGTTAGAGATCCTGACGAAACATGGTGTACAAGTAGATAACGTCCAAATCTGATTTCCTACAATTTTGAGTCACAACTTTAGGAGTTTTTATGGGTTAATAAGAAAGCTCTAAAGTGTCAGAGACCCTGACGAAAAGAATATTTCGAAGTCAAAGTTCTGCCTACAACCTTTTCGGTTTTCACTAGAAAATGTTGTTACTACTTGTTAGGTGCATTACCCGCTAATTGGATAGCCAGTAGGTTCGCCCAGATAACTGTCTTTGATGCTCAGATTGAATTACCTTTAAATAAATAAAAATGAAAAAATGGGTTGAAAATCTAGACATTAGAATTCAGGCTATGAACTACCTTTGATGCTCAGATTGAATTGCCTCTCCATAACTTACAATCTAATTTCTTCTAACATTGTGATTATTGGTTTTCGTCTTGTATCTCTAATTGCATTATTAAAGCTCTTAGATGATCTATTTTAAAATGCATCACACATCCTCCTCTAATGAAAGAAACATCTATTGTAACATTCCATTTGAAATTAAATAATTAAAATTAAATAAAATAAGTAAATAAATAAATAAATAAACCCTAAAACCCTAAGATGCGAATTATATTCTATATTATTTTATTGTAGCTCTAAATCCATAATAATTTATTAGTGTTAACCATGGGAGTTAAATATTATAATCTTGTAATTTAGAGTCTATATTATATCTATTGCACTTGCATTGGACGGATTTTTCGGTTGCAAGGGCTAAAGAGTAAAATAAGGATTTAGATTGTAATGATTAGAGAAGGAGGGTCCGAATGTGCCAAATGGGGTGAAGTTTTAAAATGGAGATTAGAGTTTAAGATCCGTCACTTCCCTTCCCTTTTCCCCTCATTGCATACATTGAAACCCTAATCGTATGCATTAGTCAGCCGCCATGCACGACCCTCCAGCTGCTACCACCCATCTCCCTCATTTTTCTGATCAGCTAATGGCCACCAAGCGACTACCGTTCTCAGCCGATGCCCTTGTCGCCAATGTGAGCCATCAACCAGCACGTCGTTGCTCCTATTACCGACGATAGTGAGGACCAAGAACATATGTCCTTTCTACTGTTGTTGCTGTTGTTGTTCGCGGTTGCAGCTCATCTTCTCCGTTCCTTAGTTCTATGCCACAGCCACGTCTGCCGCCGCTCGTACGACTCTTCTCCGCTGCTCCAGTCAACATCCACCACTCTGAGGGAGGCTGCTGTGTGCATCTTAGCTTGTGTGTTGCAAGTAGGTATGTATTCTTTTGTGTTGTTGTTCGTTGTGGGCGTGCTCATTTGGCCTGAAAACCGAGAACAACCACCATGCAACCGACCATGGTGGCTGCCACCATCCTGCCGCTACTAGCCACCATTTCTACTGGATGTGGCTTGTGTATGTAATGGGACTGATGATGGGGAAGCTTGTGATATTTTATGGGCCTAAAATCATAACCACCACCACCGTGAGGTGGTGGCTGCTGCCGTGAACTGCAGTTGACCACTATCACCCAAGGTGGTAGTGGGTGGTGCCCGACTTATTAGACGCTAATTAATCTAAAAACTCAACGATGGACCTAGTTGGCATAAGTTTGGGTTGGAAACCCTAATTAGAGTTTAGAAAACCCTAATCTTGGAGACTTTAGTTTGGGACTTGTCGGACCTGCATTTTGGACTGTTGGATTGGAGTTATGAATTATACCCGATCACATTGTATAATTTACCTAGTAGAGTGATGGGCGTAATGAATTAAGTCCTTAATGGGTTAGGAGTTCTTACTTAACCTAATCCTCATTTTATGTGAAAACCCTAATCATGTTTGGGCTTCAAGTTGGAGCTTTTCTTTTGGGCTTAGTTGTTTGGGTTCTTGTTGGGCCATTTGAGAATAAGTGTATGGACTAGGGTATTTGGATGGGCTTTAGGGTAAGGCCGGGGTTTGGGCCCAATTTGGAAAATTAGGCCTTAATTGGGCCTTAGTTGACCATTTGGCTTTTGGGCCTTCAGAGTATGAGTTTGGGCATTGGTCTTGGACCAAGCTAGGTTAAGGATAAAATAGTATTTTTACCCCAAGTATGCATTAGAATCCAATTGTTAATTGGGTGTTGTTTTGATGATTAACAGTTCGAGGATCTGTCAGCTAGCAGCCATGGATCGTCTGTGTGATTCGGTAGTGTTAGGTGAGTCTCCTCACTAAGTTTAGCGGGTCGAAGGCACCAATGCTGCCTCATGATTTATATGTTAGGATGCTAGAGGTATGCGTGCCTCTTCCATGTGTTGTATGATGATATGCTTACCGGGAGAGGCCCGTTACTATGTGGGGCCTGATAAGTAGATTGTATATTAGTTATTAGTATCTAGTTTTATGCTCTGATACCAGGCGAGGCCTGATGTCGGGCGGGGCCCGATGACTGCATGGTGTGCTATATTCTTTGTGATTATTGCATGTGCTAGTATGATTATATGTCTATATGATTATATGGTTATATGGAAATGTGTGTATCGGGCGAGGCCTGATGACTGAAACATATGCTAGTGTTTATGATCATTTTATGTGTTAGCATGAATATGTGATATTTTGTAAGTGTTATCTCGGGTGAGGCCCAGTGACATGAAAGGCCTGAGAATATCAGATCTTTAATCCGAGCTGGGCTCGATGCCGAGCGAGGCTCGATGTCGGGCAGGGCTCGAGGCTGAGTGGGACTCAAGACTGGGCAAGGCCCAATGGATGGTGGGGGCCCAATATGTGATTTATGTATGCGTGATATGTGGTATCTTGGGGAACTCACTTAGCTTTATGCTTACGGTTTTTAATTTATGTTTGAGGTACTTCGGTTTTCAACAGGAGGAGCTCGGGTTGACTGTATAGCACACACACTTTATGTTCTGCATTTGACTTGTTCTAGGGTTTTATACTCTGATTATAATGTATCAGTTTTATTTGAACAATTAATTGATGATTCTTCTTCTATGAATAAAACGGAATTTTATGTCAATATTTTTAGGGACGTTACAAGTTAGTATCAAAGCCTTGGTTTGAGGGATTCGTGCACACTATCGGGTGTGTCTGAACTCAAACAGAGGATTTGGAAAGGTTTTTCAAAAAGAAATATATCTACTTAATAAAAGAGTTGTCTAAAATAAGACAAGGGTGTGGTGCATGCAATCAGCCGAGCTCAAGTAAGTTTTCAAAGAATATCCATACATGTTATCTGTTATAATTTGATTTATGAATCTGTGAATCGCATACTAGTTAGGGCTAAGGGTCTGCTCAGTTTCTGCATGATAGAATGCTAGGAGAGATTCCTTGTTTTCCTATTGTATGAACTTGTAGACTTGCATGCTAGTTCCGATTAGCCAGTGATAGGTTGGCCTGTTATGTGATGCCTGGTAGCCTAGGAAGCATGAGATGCTAAATTGGGTTCAATTTAAATGCGTGGGCAGTCAGTAACGAGACTGGGAGCTCCTTGTATGAGTTATAGTATGTGGGATTGGAGTGTAGTACATGGATACTACTTACTATGTGCTTTGTGGAACTCTTAAGTGATGAGAGTTAACTACTAAGTGAATATGTCAAGTTACATGTGACAGAGGTTGAATAATCTTAGAGTGATAGATTTGGCCGTATTGCGCAGCTCTTGTCCGAGTCTAACTGGTGTAAGGATGAGTCTGTTACTCGAAGGATTATCTAAACTTTGTTGCATGTGATTGTATTCATGAGGTGGGCGACTGATATTGTGAGGAGTTCTTCAGCAGCTGATGGCATGATGAGCAGCGGCGGAACTAGTATTTTTCGTCAGTAGTAGCACCAAAATACCATGCTTATTTTTAACCTTTTTGAACTTTATAGCAATGAACTTTGAGTTCTTTTTTTTTAGTTTTACAGCAGCATACTTTAAGTTTTGTAGCCATTCACAGTCAAAATACCATGCTTATTTAATTATTTTTTAAACTATGTAGAAAAGCAAACTAAAATTACATGTAGATTTGAAGAAAAAGAGTATTACAGTCAATCTCGCTTATATAACAAAAACTTATGCTTTGAAAAAACACAAAGGTAATTATGTAACTGATAGTTCCTTAGCTCTAATATGTAACATCTATTAAGCCACCAGTTCTAACATCCACTAAATAACTCTAATTTGCAACATCTACTTATAGAATTCACTAGCACTTGATCTAAAAGTGCAATTGCTCGCAATTAATTACAAAAAGTAGTAGTAGTTTGAGTAATCTGTCAAGAACTTGAATGAAAAGAAATATATTGAATTCAAAAGTGGAATTGAACCTATTTGACATAGCTACCGATCCCATGAAGTCCATGACCAAACCCTTTGATAAATTAGAGAGTTTCGTAAATGAGATCAAAAGAATAAGAAGTATAGCTCTAACCAGTTGGCAAAAAAAAAAATCCTCTAACTTAAATTTAACCCATATGTAAAAAAGAACAACTAATATTTCATTTAATCTACTTAGAAAAAGTAGCAAATGGCAATTACTGATTATACTCTTTTAGGAATAACAAGATATATACTATTTTAGATATAATAAGTTTCATTTGTAAAAAATTAAAAATAAATAAAATAAATAAACAAATTCACTAAACATTTTATCAAACAGTTTATGAACATACAAAGTACGCAAATCGTGAGGCCATTTGGAAGGTTCCCAGGAGATAAAAAACAAGTAAAATAAAGAAAAGTGTACACAGAGGAAGTGATTAAACATCATTACATGTAATAATGAGATGTTAACCTGATGCCCTTGCTTTATAGAAATCTGCTAGAAAGAAAAGAAGTTGGTATGAAAAATAATTGGTACTAGAACTCGATTAAAACCCTTCTTCTTGGGAATTTTTGAGGGGTAGCACGGGCTACCCTTGCCAACTAATTGGTTCCGCCCCTGATGATGAGGTCGGGAACCTAGGAAAGCCTAGGGATTACTTCAGTGAGATTTGATGTGCCGTTAAGGTTGCGAGATAACTCCAGAATAGGGTGAGAAAATAACTAAAATGACGATGATGTGGACAAAGGGATGAAAAAATAAAAAAGAATGGTTGTCAAAAGGCTTTTAGCCCAACGGTATCAGGTGTTGTCCCTTCCTTCATGACATCAAGGGTTTAAGTTTTATCTGTGACATAGGTGGGATCAAGAGTACTCTAAGAATAAGTTAGATTTGTCGTTCAAAAAAATAATTATAAATAACCTCCGAAATTTTTATCTGTTGTTCTATCACTACTCCGTCGTTAATCCGTGCTAATCTGTTACAGTTAGTCACTAATCTATCCATTTCCATTGTTAATCTGAAATTGTATAGGTCCATTCCTAATTTTTCTCACGTCCATATGAGATTTATGAATAGAATCACCTATTTTTTTCATCAGTGATATACTGATTAAAACGAGTTGATTGTAGGGTCAAAACTCAAACATTCAAATTTGGAAATTTGTTTGTTCTTTGATTTTGCTATAGATGAACAGATATTAATGGTCCTGAACATTGAAATGATGAGTAAGTTAAATAGTTAATAGTAAAGAGTAGTGTGGGTGTACCATGTACTTTTAACGATGAATATTCGAGTAACTTGTAGAGGGTAAACGGGTCATTTCGCGTATAACGTATAATCATATACCCCTCCTGTGATGTAGGGGGTACCATACCTATTCTGATAGAGACATCTCTGTGAAAGACCCAGCTGTATCATATGCTTATTGTGGGGGGAAATACATCACAAAGATATTATTCTTTCTTCTTTATGAACACATCACTTTTACAATCAAATATTATTCTCACAATATATTCTTTTGAATGGACGGCGCTTAAACTGATTACCTAATAAAAATTCTAACAAACAGTTTTAAACAGATAATCTAGTCAAATTTAGTCAAATTAAGGAATTAAGGAAGTAATTAATAATTATTAGCCAAAAATTAAGAATGGTCTCAAAATAACCCAAAAAACCGTAGGTTTTTAGATTTGTTTACTTTTTCGCTAATTCGTCTATTGTTTCGTGTTTTGTATAAAAAAAATTTCATTTTGAAGATATAAAACCATAGGTTTTTTTAGACCTACGGTTTTCTCTCTATAATCTACGGTTTCCCAAACTGTAGACTACGGTTTTAAATTAAAAACTATGTTTTTTTTTTTTTGAAAACTACGGTTTTGTGTTGAAAACTACGTTTTTTTTTAATAATAGAGTATTTTTTTAAGAAAAACTATTTTATTCTATTAATTGTTAAAAAACTACTTTATATTTTACAAAATATATTTTTTTTACAAAATAATTGTCAAAACACAACTCAACATTTTATAAACAATATTTTTAATCAAAATAATTCTCAAAAGAATACTCTCTATTAAAAAAAACCGTAGTTTTTTAGCCTAAAACCGTAGACTATACCCCCAAAACCATAATAAAAAAAATGTAGATTTTACCCAAACTGTAGGCTACGGTTTGGAAAACAGTAAATAATACAGATAAAACCGTAGGTTTCAAAATAACATACATTTTTACTTCTTATATATATATATATATATATATATATATATATATATATATATATATATATATATATAGTTAGGTTATTTTGTTTTCACTATCTATTGTGTGTATGTATGACTGATTCTGGACCAATCATTTTAGTTATTTTAAGAAAATAATCAATGAATATTACATGTTGAAGATATAATGAATATTAATTACATCTTCAGCATTTAATATACATTAATTACTTTCTTAAAATAACTAAAATGATCGGTCTAAAATCAGTCTTACATGCAAACAATAGATAGTGAAAACATTTGAACCTAACTCTCTCTCTCTCTCTCTCTATATATATATATATATATATATATATATATATATATATATATATATATATATATATATATATATATATATATATATATATATATATATATATATATAAAATACGAAACAATAAACGAATTAGTGAAATAGTTTATTTCAAGCGTTGACCGTAATCAACTATGTCCAAACTATTCTTTTGTGGGCTAGTTTTAACTAATGTGTTTTTTTTTTTGCTATTTTTGAATAAGTAATTAATGATTTTGGCTAAATTTGTATTTTTCTATTTTTAAATATTAAACGATACAAAATTTGATTATAATTTTTTCTTACAATAATCAATTGATTTTATTATGTCAAATTTGCAAGGAGTTAAATGGGGTGTTTTTTACCAATCAATACTTAACATTTTACATCTAAACAAACATAAAGAATAAGAGGTAGCAACTAAGACTTCAAAAACCGAATCTTTCATCAACGTTCTCTATTTCAAGATCGAATTGTTTTGATACTAACGAATCATCCACAAAGTAGTAAGTCCTACAACATTGAGATATATTTTTTTGGAAGTCTTTAGTCTAGGACCGTTGACCGGGCATATATATATATATATATATATATATATATATATATATATATATATATATATATATATATATATATATATATATATATATATATATATATATATATATATATATATATATATATATATATATATATATATATATATATATATATATATATATATATATATTGTTTCGGGTTATTTTAGTTGAGTCAATAGGATAATTTATGTTGGAAAATGTAATCGATATCCAAACTGAATTACATTTTGCGTATTTAGGTTGGATGGGTTATTTAAACATATACCAGAATTACATAACATATCTAATAAAAATTAGGCGGTTTTAAAAATGAATCTATTGAAAAATTCTTATGTTTATGCATGGATTACATTTTCCAAAAAATGGGTAAATGTATTTATTTTAACATTTTTTAACAGGTTATTCAACTTTAACAAATAATATTTTTTGCAAACATTTTAAATTTTATTGGAAATTTGGACTAGATTTACACTTTTGGTCCTGATTTCAAATTTTATTACAAATTTGGTCCAAAATTTATAATATAGGCCTAGATTCCAAAATTTTGCTACAAATTTATCATAAATTTAGTTGTTATATATATATATATATATATATATATATATATATATATATATATATATATATATATATATATATATATATATATATATTTCAAAATTTTGTTTCGAATTTTTGAAATAAATTCATCATAATCATATTCGAAATCAAGGCTAAAAGTGTAAATATTAGACCAAATTTGTAATAAAATTGAAAATCCTTAACACTTTTGGCAAAAATGTAAATTTTAGACTGAATTTGTAACAAAATTTGAAAACACTAGGTTAAAAGTGTAAATATTGGATCAAATTGATAATAATTTTTAAAATCTGGGTCAAAAATGTAATTTTAAAAAATTGGATTAAGTGTTGACCTGTAACGGGTCCAAATGAATAATTTTCTGGTTTTTAGGACTAAATTAACTAAAAAAATAATGACTGAATCGATCATGAGACCTAAACATAAATATTTTTCAGTTGATTTCTTAATGTTAAATGCCGCTAACAATACAAGATATGTGTTTTGTATATGTCTGGATCCCACACGTACATGCCTTATTATTAGGGTTGGGAGGGTTGGGGGGGGGGTGGATCTAAAAAAACCCCAAAATGTCTCTCTCTCTCTCTCTCTCTATATATATATATATATATATATATATATATATATATATATATATATATATATATATATATATATATATATATATATATATATATATATAATGGTGTACCATGCTGGTAGTCCGATGAAATCCACTACTCGCCCGTTACTCACCAGGTTGGCTTTACAAACATTGCCACTTGTTTCAGGAAAATATGTATTCGAATACATCGTGTGCGAGCATCGGAATCGTATCCCAAAAAATATGTCAAATAGTACAAAGCAAATAAAATAAACAAGGAAATGACAAGAAGTGCGACTGCTCGCAGACTGGGTAATGATTGGAGGACTGGTCTGAGAAATGGGCTTTACTGACCACGGACAACCTATAAATAGACCCAAAAGACATGCTAACTAGGTAAGTAAGGAGAACACATATTCCTTGACACAAAAACAATACAAAAAATTCGCATCTAATTTGGGCATCAGAGAGCTATACAGGGGTCCAACCCTCGGTATAACTGTGTGACCTAATTCCTGTTATTCTTACGCATAGTGAATTCTCAGACGCCTATAGGATGAAACCCTCCAGGGTGAAAGAGCTCACCGTGCGCATGGAGTTCACCGTATCAACATGGGCACCATCTATATTATAAGTATTCCTAGGTGATAAACAGAGGAAATACTCGATAGCCAGATAGTCAAGCAACAAAAATGAGCTACCCATTGAGGTTAAGGGATACCGACAAACTACATAGTCTGTTTGATAATGAAGCATATCATATCCCTCATCTCCAGGAAGATGGACCGGTACTTATATATGGGTGAATATGTGACGTAGGCATTCATAGAATATACCGTGACAGTGGGAGTTCGACCAAAATCATGTATGAACATTGCTTTTCACAACTACTAGAACAAATAAGAAATGGATGCAACAGCCAATAGGGAATTTAACAAGCTTTGCGGGACATTTTGTTTAGCCAAAAGGGATATTATCCGTTCCATTAACTTTAATTAATCAGGCAACACATGCCAAATATACACAGATGATAGCCTTCACAATCGTACAATCAACATCGCCATACAACATTACATTTGGATGAAGTGCAATGAGAAAGTTCAGGGCGATCATGTCGTATGGCATCGTTCGATTTCAAATAAAAAGTGGATTTGGAATGTTCTATAGTGAACAACTAATAGAATCCATTGCAATGGTGGAAAGTGGGATGGGAGCAATGAAGTTAAATACAACACAAGCAAATAATGGGTTAGAAGAAATCACAGTCAATAACAAATATGAAAACCAAGGAGTGTCGATAGGAGTCGAGTTACCACATGAATTAAAAAAGGGATTAACGATACTTTTAAAAGAAAATGTTGACATATTCACGTGGGAGGCAACATACATGATAGGTGTGCCCAGACAACTGGTCGAGCACAAATTAAATGAGAAATCAGGAAGTAAGCCAATTCGACGCCAATTCGATAGAAAAAAGGGGACAATCAAAACACATGAATAAAGCAATAAATGTTGAGGTCGACAAATTCGTAAAATTAGGAATACTAACGGAATCAATTTTCCCATCCTAGGTAGCAAACCCGGTCTTGGTGAAGAAAGGGGACGAAAAATGGAGGATGTGTGTAGACTTTAGAGACTTAAACAATGCTTGTCCAATGGCTGCTTGTCACACCCCCAAACCAGAACGACAGAAAAGTTCGGGGCCGAATGACGTCATGTATAGTATCATAACAGTTGAGTAATAGTAAAGAAAGCAAACACAACCAACATAAATATAATTTAAAAGGTTACATTGTTGCATGAGTTACATGTTTCCAAATAAATTACAATATAATGAAAAAATGAGTTTTTAACCGGCGTCTTAGCGTCCCGACCTCAAAAGCTGGTGATTACCTGTATTACTGATTCCTTGAGAATACAAGTTGTTTCGAAAATGTGTCAACAATTAAGTTGGTGAGTTCACAAGCATTTTGTATGAGAAAATGCATGCCTTTCCGTGTAAAGTAATCGTATTTGTTTCTATAAAATCCGATATTTTCTATAAAAAGAGTTGTAGTCTTAAATGTTCCAAGACCAAAATGTATAAGTATTCTCCATACTTGAAATACTGTATGTAATTTTTATACGTATATAAAAACATTTAAGTGTTTGTTAGCCCTATAAAAAAATGTGTTGCTAATACCCCATGTGAGTTATTATAACCATGCTAGTGACCCAGTCGGCCTGTAACGACGTTCTTCAGGCGTCGGAATGTTATGACATTTGTCACCCCAGACCTGCCGGTTTAACTGTAGCTAACAGTTTAGGTGCGGGATTGTCAGTCCAATATAGATCTATAAACTAGTATCTCGCTCTCCCTATTAGAGATTCGGGTTACAATTAGAGGACTTTATGCAATACTTTAAAGTACCGTGAAGTCGAATATCTCAGAAATTTATTCATTAACAAGTTCCTTGTTCTTGTAAATGTACATATCTCCTTTTCATAGTGTTTATGTAATGTAAAAATAATTATACGTATTTCTTTTGTCCCGAAAGGGTAAAAGAACATGAATGTTTCACAAACTATACCTATTATAGTTTAAAAATATATGTTACATCGAAATGAAAACCTTTATGTTTTAACAACTTTGCATGTCAAATTTATATGTTTGGTAGTAATGTTGTTTCGCGTAAATTAGCATTTTCACGTAAAACGTGTATAAAATATAAGAAAACATAAGTAATGGTTTTTATTTGAACACAAGTTTTCTTGTGTTTCACTTGTATTCCCCCTCCCCCTAAAATATAGAAAAAGATGTGAAAATGTAGGGGTATGAACTCACTATATCTGTATTCGCGGTTTGATAACGAAGTGACGATGGCGATCTTTAAGTTACGGACACTTGAAAATGATTGAATCAATGAATCCTAAGGAAATAGATTGAAGGAAAAGGCTCATGGGGATGTTTGATCTTTGAGTTTGGAAGGAAATGAGACTTGATATTTGAGAGAGGATTTGTGGTGAAATGTTACTAGGAATGTTTGCAGTGTAAAACGAGAGATGGGAGGTAGTGATCTCGGCTATTTAAATGGATGAAAAGGTGTTAGTGATTTGATGTTTGTATTGGTTAGTGTATTTTATCACCTAGGGAAGCTAAACTACAAATCAAGTGGCACCACTTGCCCACTTTTATGGTGATTTCGGCCAAAGTAGGGGTGATTTTGGTTCTATATGGCTGAAAACCTCTTGCACGCTCACATATGATGTCGATTTCGGTCATGGATTCATCCAAGAAAGGGTTTTCAGTCCTATGTGAAGAGATTTATGTCCTAGTGGGCCTTCAAATCTAAAAACTCATTTGTTTCAAGATTCCAAAAATCCAAAATCTTAAAAGTAGTAACATTTTCATACTTTTAGACTTAACATTTTGACTTGTGTTCACTTATATCAACTTAAATCAACATGGTTTTCAATATATATTTATATATAACTTATATAAACATGTATTCTTGGCTTTCAAATTTCTATTGCAACAAAGTTAAGACATGGTTTCACTTATACATAATACATCTTTTGACTTGGTTCGACTCCAAGTTTGCCAGTTGTCACATCATCCCCCCGTTAGAGGGAATTTTGTCCCAAAATTAAAATCTTTAGTGAGACTTCAAGTGTTGGGGAAAAGATGTGGGTATTTTTGTTTCATTTGATCTTCTCATTCCCAGGTGAATTCAGGTCCCCATTTGGCGTTCCTATAGACCTTCACTATTGGTATACGACTTTTTTTCTTCTCTTGACTTCTTTATCCATGATTTATACAGGTTCTTCTACGAAGTGTAGACCCTCGTTTATCTCGATTTCATAGAGCGGGATAAGAAGAGTTTCGTCGGACATACATTTCTTTAGATTTGACATGTGGAAGGTAGGATGTATGTTACTAAGTTCTTGGGGTAGTCTGAGTTTGTAAACTACCAGACTCATTCTAGCAAGATTTTGAAAGGTCCGATGTACCTTGGATTTAGTTTTCCACGCTTTCCAAAGCGTATCATCCCCTTCTAGGGTGGGATCTTTAACAGAATGCGGTCACCCACCTGGAATTCCAAGGGCTTGCGTGCTTGTATGCATAGCTTTTTTGCCGATCTCTGGATGCTTTTAGTTGTTCTCAAATTTGGACGATCTTCTCTGTTGTCTCCCTTATGATCTCAGGTCCCGTTAGAGTGCTGTTAGGAACTTGCCCCTTGGCTAGTTGCGTGTCACCCACTTCAGTACAACACAGAGGTGATCTGCACTTGCGGCCATAGAGGGCTTCGAATGGAGAAAATCTGATGCTAGTGTGATAGCTAGTATTGTATGAGAACTCGACGAGTGGTAAATAGGTATCCCAAGATTTAACAAAGTCTATCATGCAAGTTCTCAACATGTCTTCCAATGTTTGAATAGTTCTATCACTTTGCCCATCGGTTTGTGGGTGGTAGGCAGTACTCATATCCAACCTACTACCTAAGGATTTCTGTAGTGACTGCCAAAACTGCGAGGTAAATCGACTATCTCTATCGGAGATAATGGATATGGGAACACCATGCAATCGTACGATATCTTTAATGTATGTTCTGGTCAGTTTCTCCATCTTGTTAGTTTCCTTTATTGGTAGGAAGTGCGCAGATTTGGTCAACCTGGCAACGATTACCAAAATGGTGTCAAGTCCACCCGTCGTATTGGGTAACTTGTGTTATAACCCGAAAAACTTCTCGCATACACTCTTCAATTCTTTCCAATATTAGACTTATTTTACTATATGCTAGTACCCTTTAGAGCCAAATGAAGCGTTCTAAATGTGTTATAATCAAGGTAGGAGTGTTAAAAAGGGTTAACTCGAAGTGTAGGAATCAAAACCGGGCCAAACACTCCAACACATGGAGTGTGCGGCCACACACTTGAGTGTGCAGCCACACACTTGTGTTTGCGGCCTCACACCCTTCCCAACTGCACACTCCACCTATATATACCATACTTAGTCATTTTTGAACACTTCTTTCACTTCTTCAAACATAGAACACGAAATCCTCTCAAGTATCATCCATTCTCCTTGAAGATGTTCATAAAAAGGTACCAAGAATACCAAGAACACCAAGAACACCATCTGGCCGCACACATGGCAGCAAACACCATCTGGCAGCACACATGGCCGCACACAGGGCCACACACGTGTGCTGGCAGCACACTAGGCCGCACACCTGGCCGCACACACACATATAGTGTGTATTTTGGCCATACACCCTCTTGTATAGCCTTATAAACCCTCATACAATCATATATGATTGTAACACTTCATTATAAGTGTTTACTAGTCCCTAAGGTGGTCCCAAAATCATCAATTAGTTGTTCATAACACTAATTATATCCATATATGTGCCAATATATGCTAAATAGGATTCGAGTGTGTACTCAAGTCACCACTTGACACCTAGCATCAAATCCAACATTGTCATCAGAACCACTCACTACAGGTGAGTTTATACCCCTTTAATTAACCTTTGAAATACTTTTAAATGTTTTAAATGCTTTTATGGGGGGAGGGGAATACAAGTTGAATACTTATTGTTATTACATCAATCACATGTGATTAATAACTATAAAACCAATGATTTTATCACTGTTTCAAACTGTTTATCAAACTGTTTTACTTCAAAATGTTTTACAAACTCTTTTACTTATCAAATACTTTTATTTAAACTTTATTATACTTCTTATAAATTGGATGTCCATATATGTATAGATATATAGGAAATGTTTAAAAGGCTTAGGAAGGCCATCCGCCCTATTTCCTTTTCCTCGATTTGGATGTGGTCTGGTGGGATGTCGGGTAGCCGTCCGAGGGTCGTTTCAATATTAATTATATATCATATGTGCATATATAGACATAAAAGTACTTCCATATTCATGCGTATCAGTTACATCATTAGTAAGTTACCATCGGGGTAACACAAGATTACACTTATACTATTGCTAGAGCAATGAGTCAGTTCATTCATGAGTCGGTACTTAGTACTATGAGAAACATATACATTACAGTACTATGAGAAACATATACATTACAGTACTATGAGAACATATACAACTATACCTGAAGGAGAACATATACAACTATACTAGAAGGAAAACATATACAACTATACTAGAAGGAGAACATATACAACTATACTAGAAGGAAAACATATACAACTATACTAGAAAGAGAACATATACAACGATACTAGAGCAGGAACAATACATTACCTATACATACATACACTTACATAAATGTGATCCACTATATCGGAGCATGCCTTAAATGTCATGGCTCGAGTTGTAACCAGAGTCTCTTGGAGGGAGATCGTGAGTTTGCGTATAGATCTATACTGGATTGACTATCCTACACCTTGCTGGTAGCTACAGCCGAACCTGCAGGTATGCGGGTGCCAAACATCATTCCGTGTTACGACCATTCATTATGTCGTTGTTACCAGTCGATAGTATGGTGCAGTTAAATCACATGATACCTTAATATAAATCCGGTTTAAGGAAGTTAGTACAACAGTAGTTCCTATAATACAACACTACAGTACTACAATAATTTACCCATTACATATATTTAGTGATTATGTCACTTAAACATAAATGTACAAACTATATTTTGTTAATGATAGTTACACTTGGGAAATTACACACTTTTACAACAAACGAACATACAAAACAGTTAAGCCTTGGTAGAAGGCTACTTTAATAGAAAATATAGGTTTTTCTGAGAGATTCAAACTTTTATAAACACTTACAAACATCTACATACATTTTACAAACTTATACTTGAGACATTGTTCAAACGTTTCGATAACAAACACCGACACTAAAATACTTATGAACTCACCAGCTAAATGCTGATAAACTCTTTAAAAATAACTTGTATTCTCAGGTCGACAGTAGACAGGTACCGAGACCAGCTTTTGAGAAGATGGAGCGAAATCAGGACTCATCTCTTTATTTTGATTTACATTATTTTTGGTGTCTATAACTATACAGAACACACTTGTATTAAATATGTATATTTAATGTAATGGATGATTTTTTTTGCTTGTTTACTATTACTGTGTTGTGATACTTTACATGACATCCTCCGCCTTAGAACGTTTCTGCCGTTCTCGGTTTTGGGGTGTGACAGATTGGTATCAGAGCATTGTTTATAGTGAATTGAGTATATCAACCCATAAAAGATATACTAACTATAAACCCATTTGGGATAAAAACACTCTGACCAAGACTCTATACATTAAATACTAAAATATTTAATTAAGTATACTAGGCTGCATTCATACTAAAATCAGTGTCGCAATGACAAGAACAAAAGTATTAAGATTGTTAAATATCACAGGTAAGCTCGGGGATGTATGGTCAGTCTTGGGAATGGCATAGCAGAACAACTATGCTGGTCCGAGGAGTGATTAGTATATGCCCTAGAATGGTTGTGACATGTTAACAAGTCTAAAAACTTACCAACACTACTACGACAAGAACATTAGAACAGAACATAAGTCTAAAATACTATATGAGTATTTTGGGTTACTATAATTACATACCTGAGAATTAAAAAGATCTCCATCAAGTGGGTCAATACTTGTTAAGTGTATATGCTAAGGTTATATGAAATTTAGGTGTTATAGACTCAGAATCTGTGACCTTTGCCTCACTTCCTGTTCCTTGTTTGGTTGTGGATTTGGAGTTAGGGCCACTTATTCGAATGGCTATCCTACTCTAATTTCATATAACTAGTATACACTACACAAGTATTGACATAACTGATGAAGATCATCTTATAATTATCTTAGATTAGTACGCCTATTTATAAAAGATTCTTATATCCCCTTTCTCGCATAGATATCATGGCTGGATTTCATCATGGTGACCCATACTTCCCCAACCACGGCAATACAGGATGACTGGAAGAGGAACCGGAAGATGATCACCCGATTCCTTTGGATTATCATGAAGCTGAAGGCTTTTCTGATGGTTCTGACTCGGAACCCGAAGTCAACAATCTACCTCCCGTAGGTCAAGCCCCAAACAACGATCCCCAACAAGCTTTTCCAGGTCCCACTCCCTTGTGGGTAAACAACTTGAATCGCTGGAGCGACGAACAAGGTCAACCCTTACCTTACTTTGGGGACCGAAGCTTTTACAACGTTAGCGAAGGTGGTTCTGCGGATAGAGCTTTGCCCGTCATGGTCCGTAGAATTGCTCGAAATGTAGAACAAGGTCGAGCAGCCATCGACCGAGTCATGGAAATTGATGCCAACTCAGGCGTTAATACCGTCCGCATTCGACATCTGGAAGAAGCCCTTGAAAGGACGAGGAGATCCAATGACGCATTGCGACATCAATTGACCACCGAAGTCGCAGAACTTCGAGTTCGCCAAAGAGCTCACGAACGACACCTCCGAGAAGTAGTTCGTCAATTGGCAGATATGAGGATTCACCTTAGGAATTCCCGTCGTCGTTAGAAGATGTCTAGTACATCTTTGTCTTTTGATTAAGGAATAGCCTTTAGTATCTGGGCTTTTAGTAACGCTTGTCTGTAAAATATTCCTAACTTTCAGTACGCTAACTAGGAATTTAGTAACTGTCAAACTTTTCCGTATGGTATGATGTAAGACCTACTGTGATGGGTTTTGGTCCTAAAAATATCCTATGTGCTCATACAAACCCTAATGCTTGGATCTAGGTTTCTCTATTGTACATGCAAGTTATCCAAGACTATAAACCCTAATTCTAGCATTCAAGTAATCATATTAACATGAGAATAGGTTTAAGATGTTACCTTGATTGTTATGTAGCAATAACAATCCCAAATCTCCTTGTATTGACTTTAGAAAGGCTTAGAGTCACAAGTGTCACTCCTCTAATGGTTCACAAACACCATAAGCAAGAGGATGAAGAGGAGAGAGGATGGAGGCTGCCCAAAAACGTGTGAAACCCTAGGATAAGTCTTAGCCACGTTTTTAGTCATAAGGGATCTCTTTATATAGGAGGCAATTAGGGTTATCTAACAAGGAAACCCTAATTTGGATGCTTAAGCCCTAAGCAACCCATGGAGCCCTTTCCTTAAGGCCTTGGACGATTTCATATGGGCTTCCCCATAGAATTCGTCCACCTTATAATAAAAGGCATTTATAAAGTGTTTGAAAACGTAATTGTAGGGGTATGAACTCAATTGATAGATAAAAAAAGGTGAAACGATAACTGACCAGAAGTTCGACTAGGGAAAGTTGAATTTTCTCGGGATTCTCGGGAATATCGAGTGTCTCAGGAGTGAAAAACCTTCCTTCGGAACTTGGGTATGAAGACCGGGGCTTCGGGGGGTTTAAACGTAGAGCTTCAGCACCAGGGAGAGAAGAAATGAGTCACGAAACTCAACACCTTCGGCTGCTATTTATAGCCCCAAATTGGGCGCCACATCGTGGTACACCTCACCACGTCGTGGTGAGTGATTCTATCCTGTTTCGTTGACGAGACGTTTGCTGACGCACCTGGCACCCATCAGTCACAATACCACGTCGTGGGATTCTTCACCACGTCATGGTAGGCTTGACAACCTCGGATTTCGGGTCTCGAACTTGTAAAATGCATAACTTTCACGTAAGAGCTCCGATTTCGACGTTCTTTATATACACGCGAAGGTGAGAATATACACTACAACTCTCATTTAGACTTCGTCGGCTAATTTTAATGTTAATTTTTATTATTTATTTTTAACAGGCCGGGACACGAAAAGTCCGTTAAAAATCCATAACTTCTTCATGTGATGTCCATTCTCATCAGACTTTATACCATTGTGCTACTATTATTGACATCTTCGATTCTCATTCTGGTTGTATCGGCTAAATATCTCTCGATCTCTATTTCGAGTATTTTAGTTGTCTGCTGCTATATCCGAAACTTGGAAAAATCATAACTTCCTCATACGAAGTCAGATTTGGATGTTCTTTTTATGTATGTTCACGGTTTAATGATATCTATGACTTTTGTTTAGATAATTAAGGTTAAAAAGTATTTTATTAAAACTTCACGTTTTACGTTTAATCGTATTGACGGTTTTGCTAAGAATCTTAGGTTGGTCACAACTTCTTTGTTATAACTCGGATTTTAATGCTCTTTATATTTCTGAAAACTTGACATGATAACTATCGTTTTAGGCAACCTAACAGAGACTTTTGAACATTTTATTTTTGAAGCAAATTTCATTATATCAAAAGTGATTACAATTCTTGACTTTATAGGTCATTACATTGATTCGAAATATCGGGTTGTCACACTAAGTTTATTATATAATTTAATCAAATTATGATTTAAACTTACGATTTTCACATATATTTTTCCCGAAAAACTTTTCTACATGAATTACTGAATCCGAGTACTCCTCGAGTACTTGCTACTCGGCAGTTGGCCGAACGGGTACTGAGTAACGAGTACTTGCTACTCGGCAATTGGCCGAACGGGTACTGAGTAATGAGTTCAACAACCTTGAGCACGGTCTAAACTTTTTACCTCCAAAAGCTCTCCAAGATGAAGTAAATGTAGGATCTAGAAGCTAAAACACGTCCAAGGGTTGTACAACAAGCTCTTCTTCTAGAAAACTCATTAAAACAACCACCAAAGAGACTTTAAAGCTCAAGGATCACACTCACTAGATAAATAGGGTTTAAGGGAATAAAACAAGCAATGGAGGCTAATAAGGGTGAGGTCCAAATGTCATAAGTGAGCTTAAATAGAGCACATGCCCTAGGATTAGGGTTTTTTTACTTTGGCCACATACGTCCTGGTACATCTTGTATCTCAGTATGCCAATCATACATGGTTAAAGTCTGCATCCATAACACCCATGTACGTTAAGCGTACACATATGTGCGTCAAATGTATGAAAGGGATTCCCATGCAAAATAGATTTTAATCCAAGCGCAAAAAGGTAACATACCAAATTCCAAGTGTTACAGATCTCCCTCACTTGATTTAAACTTCATGCATGAAGTTTGCTATCGCGAATAATTTTGCGTAGTGCTCTCTCATCTCGTCCTCCGGTTCCCACATCCACTCGGAGCCCCTTCGGTGCTGCTATTGCAGCTTCACCATACTCACCACCATATTAAGTACAGTCTTAGTCTTCTTATCAAGAATCACTTTGGCCTGCTCCACATAATTCATACGCTCATCCACATGAATATCATATAACGATATCACTGCAGAATCATCAGTTACACATTTCTGCAGTTGAGATGTAACAACGTAAATTTTCAAACAATTTTTTTCATTTTTTAAAACATAATTTCTTTAAAAAAAATCCATTGTATCACATATTATCTCGATAAACAGCCCCAAAATCTCAAGTATGCAAATCTTCATCATTGTGTACAGATCATGCCGACTATTTCCCGTGATCCTCACTATTATTGTATGAAAATTTGACTAGTGGTAAATGGGTATCCCATGATTTACCAAAATCGATTACACAAGCTCTTAGCATATCTTCCAAGGTCTGTATGGTCCTCTCACTTTGACCGTCAGTTTGTGGATGGTAAGCGGTACTCATGTCTAGTTATGTTCCAAGAGGTTTTGTAGCGACTGCCAGAATCGTGAGGTGAATCTATTATCTCTGTCAGAGATAATGGATATTGGCACACCATGTAGTCATACAATCTCTCAGATGTATGTCCGAGCTAGCCTCTCCATCTTGTCGGTTTCCTTTATGGGTAGGAAGTGTGCAGATTTGGTTAATCTATCTAAGATTACCAGATGGTGTTTAGCCCACCTGTTGTCTTGGGTAATTTAGTTATGAAGTCCATGGTTATCCGTTCCCACTTCCACTCGGGTATTTCGGGTTGTTGTAGTAATCCTGATGGCTTTTGGTACTCTACCTTGACTTTAGCGCAAGTTAGACACTTGCCCACATAGGTAGAAATCTCTACTTTCATGTTCGGGTACCAATACAGTTTCTTGAGGTCCAGATACATCTTGTCCGAACCTGGATGCACGGAGTATCGAGTCTTATGAGCCTCATTCATGACCACGTCTCTAAATCCACTAAACTTCGGTGTCCAGATCGGACCCACGAAGTAATGAACTCCGTCATCCTTGATTTCAAAATTCTTATCCATTCCGCTCAAGGCTTCACTCGTAACATTCTCTGCTTTCAAAGCTTCCTTTCGAGCTTCCTTGATTTACGTAGACAGGTATGAAAGGATCGTCATGGTTAAGGATTTCACTCAGCGAACTGAGTATTCCTTTCGAGTAACAGTATCAGCTACCACATTCGCTCTTCCTGGATGATAACAAATTTCACATTCGTAGTCATTCAACAACTCAACCCATCGTCTTTGCCTCATGTTGAGTTCCTTTTGATTGAGGATGTGTTGAAGGCTCTTATGATCGGTAAGGATTGTGTATTTCGTGCCATAGAGATAGTGTCTCCAAATCTTTAAGGCGAAAATGATTGCTCCCAGTTCAAGGTCGTGTGTGGTGTAGTTGACTTCGTGCGTCTTGAGTTGTTTCGAGGCATAGGCGATGACCTTTCCACGTTGCATCAGAACACATCCAAGACCTTGATTAGATGCATCACAGTAGACCCTGAAGTCTTCTGTTACTTCTGGTAAGGACAATACAGGTGCGCTGCATAGGGCTTGCTTCAGTGTTTGGAATCCAACATCTTGTCTTTCTTCCCAATTAAAAATTGCACCCTTTTGGGTCAGGGTGGTAAGTGGTTTAGCAATCTTTGAGAAGTTCTGTATAAACCTTCGATAGTAGCCAGCAACGTCCAAGAATTCTCGAACTTCTATTGGGGTTTTGGGAGCTGATCAGTTCTCGATTGCCTTGATTTTAGAGGGGTCCACGTGTATCCCGTCTTTGCTAACCACGTGACCTAGGAATTCTACTTTCCGAATCCAAAATTTGCACTTTGATAATTTTGCGTATAGCTTTTCGTTTCTTAGAGTTTCCAAGATTTGTCAGAGTTGTTGACCATGTTCCTCTTTACTCTTTGAATACATGAGTATATCATCTATGAACATGATCACAAATTTGTCCAGGAATGAACGACACACTCGATTCATTAAGTCCATGAACACTGTCGGTGCATTTGTTAATCCAAACGGCATCACAAGAAACTCGTAGTGACCATAACGAGTTCGAAAGGCTGTTTTGGGGACATCTCCTTCCAAGACTCGTAGCTGATGATACCCGGATCTCAAATTGATCTTCGAGAAATAACTCGCTCCTTGGAGTTGGTCAAACAAATCGTCGATGTGTGGTAAGGTATACCGGTTCTTGATAGTGAGCTTGTTGAGTTCCCGGTAGTCGATGCACATGCGGAAAGATCCATCCTTCTTCTTTACGAATAGGACAGATGCTCCCCAAGGTGAGAAGCTCGGTTTGATGAATCCTTTGTTGAGTAGTTCGTTTAATTTGCTGGATAATTCCTGCATCTCAGCTGGCGCTAAACGATACGGCGACTTAGCTACTAGGGTAGCTCCGAGAATTAAATTGATCCTGAACTCGACTTGTCATTATGGTGGGACACCTAGAAGATCTTCAGGGAAGACATCAGGAAAATCACAGACTTCTGGAATGTCTTTGAGGTCTTTCGCTTCTTTTTCCTTATCTACTACGTGGGCTAAGAAGGCATGGTACTCCTTACGCAGGTATTTCTGAGCTTTGACGCAATAAATGATCTGTAAATTGGTACCGGCCTTGTCACCATAAATGACAAGAGTTTCGCCGTTTGGCAGATTCAGGCGAACGGCCCTTTCGTGACAAATTATATCGGCATGGTGTAGACTTAACCAATCCATATCGATGATGACATAAATGCTCTTTATAGTGATCGACATTAGATCGATTTGAAATGAATGTTCGTTTAGAGTTAGTGTGCAGCCTATATACATATCGTTCGTGCTTTCTGTTCTACCGTTTGCCATTTCTACTATAAATATCTTATTGGGTGATTGAGGATTCTGTTTTTGTACGTGCTAGAATTTATGACTCATGAAACTCATCTGCGCACCACAATCAAAGATTATGCATGCATCAGCGTTATTGAGGAGAAACGTATCCATAACCACTGTGGGGTCAGCTATTGCTCCGTTCTGCTCTATTGCCAGCACTCTTCCTATTCCGCCAACATTCCTTGTCTTAGGGCAGTCCCTCTTGTAGTGTCCGGCCTCACCACACCCATAACACGCCTGGCCCACACCGACTCCAGCGACTTGAGTGATTGGTCGTGTCGGTGCCTTATAGAAACAGGCAGTGTGCCCTTTCTTGTTGCAGTGCATCTCCCAACAATTTCCGTTGTGATGGAAATTGCATTTGCTACACTTCGGTAGGTTCCCAGCTTATTGCTTCGCTGGTGCAGAGGTAACCGGAGCAGCAGTGGGGGTAGTAGCGGCATGGACTACCACTATTTGTTTCTTCTTGGAAGGTTCTTTTGAAGACTGACCCTTCCTCTTGTTCCAAAACTTCCTCTTGCTTTTGTTGTTGGTACTGATGTTGATGTTGTTGTTTCCTATGGTTTGCTCCGGGATAGAAGTTGCGAAGCCTTGACATATTCCATGGTCAACGAGAGCTTGTGCCAACTGTTTGGCGCTCTCGAAAGTGACTAGTTTGGAAGCTAGTACACTTCCTCGAATCTGGGGTGATAGTCCCTAGGTGTATCTTTCGATCTTCTTGCTCTCCAGAGCAACAATCCATGGGCAAAGGATTGCCAAGTCACTAAACCTATTGGTATAGGTTGTGATGTCCGAGCCTACCATAGCAAGGCCCCAAAGCTCCTGCTCTAGCTTTTGTACTTCGTCCCTTGGGCAATACTCTTGCAGTAACATTTACTTTAGATTCTCCCAACCCATAGAATTTGCCACTATCAGCGTTAGTGACTTGACGTGTCCATTCCACCATGTCAGGGATCTGTCGGAGAATGTACAAGCGGCACATTTTACCTTGCTCACTTCCAGACATGCACAGATCTCGAAAACCGCTTCTGTTTTCTCTATCCATTGTGATAGAGCCATTATCCCTCCGGATCCGTTAAAAGTCATGGGCTTGCTATTGGTGAAGTCCTTGAAGGTGCAATCCCCTGAACGAACTTGACCTTGGCCATTCTTAGTGCTATTTAATCCTCCTCCAGACCCATTATTACTCATTTATGGCATTGTTGTTGTCACTGCAGCTGTTATAGCAGCTATAAGTGCGGCATTTTCCGTCGATGGAGGGGGTGGTGGTGGAGGTGTTGCGTTGTTGACACAGCGTGTAGATCTATGGGGCGACATCGTGCTGCTAAAGAAATAGAATGAAGAACATAAGTTTTTAATGATTGGAAGTTGTGTGTAGGCAAGGTTTAGAGCTCGACTCATAATAAAAGTTTGCATAGTGAGAGATAAATTATGAATCTGAGTGGTAGGCAAAGAATTTACACACAAAGGAAATTCTTCATATATATATATTAAACATGTGTTGAGTTACATTTGATGTTAGGAAAATTTCGACCCTTCTAAGGATATCTGATACAGATGTTAAAGAAAAGTAAGACTTTTAGCCGAGTTCCTATTCTATAACAAAATTTTGGGATTTCGCAAGTACTACTTGCGACGTAGTTTATGCTTGGAGCTCGACTCCGTGTCTGATTGCTTTGACTCCATAAGACACCTATCGAAGGCGGCTTGTTGTTCCCTTATCACAAAGAGGGCTGCAATCAGTTGTGCTTGGAATGTGTCGGTTCGGAGTTGGGCATTATCCTATGCCCCTGTCCAGTCGGCGGATGTCGGAAGTGTGACCATGTACTTCCACCCTGAGTTCATGAATCCGGTTAGCTTGAACCCCAAATTGATAGGACTGGTGGCTAGTTTTCCCACCATGACTAGGAGTGCTCGGTCGGCTGAACCTCTGTCCCTGACGTCGTAGAAGTCCCGACACATACTGTAGGGAGGACGTAACCCTTGTTGTTGGCTCCAATGGTGAAGGTTACTTCCCCAAACGGGAGTTGGTGCCTGAAAGTTTCTCCTAACAGTGGGAGGTTGAGCGGCTGGAGGGTCGATTACTTCTGGTTCTGAGTCTGTTCCAGATTCATCACCTTCCTCCAACTCGATAAGTGCTTCATCCTCTTCGGGGTCCTCCTCTACCCATCCTCCATTACCCTGATTCGGGTAGTAGGGATCCCCTTGTAGGTGGAACCCAACCATTGTGTCTGTGCAAGAATAGAGGTATGAGAATTGTCTAGAAGTTAATATATGTAAATCTAAACACGTAAGTTAAACTGTTGTATTTACCAAATACTCCCATAGTATTTAAATTTGTATGTTTGATACTAATGTCATTTTTGGTAAGTTTTGACTTGTTGCTCACTACGACCATTCCTTGACATACCTTAGTCCGATCTCGGATAAATATAGTTGATCATGCTATATTCGTCTCAAATCCGACTACATATTTCGAGGCTTAGTCGTAGTGTCCAACTTGTCTTAATACTTCTTGTATAGTTCTAACTAGGAAAATAAATCATTGTATGCATGTATTTGTAATTTCACGACCCATATAATTTAAGTTAAATGAAACGCGGCTTAGGTGTAGAAACGTTATGTCAGAGAGTTTTAGTCCCTTATGCATTTATAGTTTGTATATCTTATGTGGTTGGATATACTTAGTTCACTATAAACAATGCTCTGATACCAATCTGCCACAACCCCAAACCGGAACGGCCGAAACGTTCAAGGGCTGATGACTTCATGTAGTATCGAAACAATTGAATACATAGTAAAGAAAACAAACACAACCATCATATATATAATTTAAAAGTTACATTATTGTAAGATGCTTGTTTCAAAAACAAATTACAATATGATGACAAAATGAGTTTAAAACTGACGCCTTGCATCACTTCTCCAAAAGCTGAAGTTTACCTGTATTACTAAATCCCTGAGAAATACAAGTAGATTTGAAAGAGGAGATCAACATTTAAGCTGGTGAGTTCATAAGTATTTAATGTTCATGTTTGTATAAATTTGAATGAAATTGTTTTTAGATGTTTGAAAACTCCTAGAAAATCCCATATTTCCTACTAGTATAAAAGTAGTCTTCTACAAGACCCGACTGTTTTGGATGTTCTTTCTAAAATTTCATTACTTTTCCATAAGTGTATGGTAATTTAAAAGTTCCAAATACGATAATGCAATGGTATTTTTCATGTCTAGAATAGTAGAGTTATGTATGTATAAAATCGCTAAAGCATTTGATAACCCCGTAAATCGACGTGTTTTTAATACTCCATGTGAGTTCCTCAACCATGCTATTGATCCAGACTGTCGGTAACAATGTTCTTCAGGCGTTAGAGTTTTATGACGTTTGTCACCCCAAACCTGCCGGTCTAACTATAGCTAACAGTTTAGGTGCAGGATTGTCAATCCCATATAGATCTATACACAAGTATCACGCTCTCCATACAAGAGATTATGGTATATAATACAAGACTTTAACTGCATACTCGAAAGTACGTGAAGCTGAACGTCTCACAAAACTTAGTATCAAATAGATTTACATATGAAAAGCTCATTTGTTCTTGTATATGAAAGTATTTCTTTGATATAGTACTTATAGTACGTAAAAACCTCTTGAGTATCTAGTAAACTATAACTATTATAGTTTTTCTCAAATGTATGATTCTTTGTATGATAACCCTAGTGCAGTATCAGCTTGGTAGTTAAGTATAACATTTATAATAACCCTATTGAACATTTATTTTCCAAAATATAAATGAAGTGTTTGATATTCATATAACAAGATGTTTATATTCTTAAAGGACATGATGTTATTGAATAGGTGTTACATGCAAACATTTTCATATGATAGTTAAGAATCACATATGATTTGTTATGTAAAGATAAGTGTAGTAAAAGCATATTGTTTTCCACACGAGAGTAACTGTGTGTTTACTTGTATTTCCTTCCTTTGAAAGCGTATAAAACCATTTATAAAGTGTTTGAAAACGAAATTGTAGGGGTATGAACTCAATTGATAGATAGAAGAAGGTGAAACGATAACTGAGCAGAACTTCAACTAGGGAAAGTTGAATTTCCTCTGGATTCTCGGGAATCTCGGGTGTCTCGGGAGTGAAAAACCTTCCTTCGGAACTTGGGTATGAATACCGGGGCTTCGGGATGGCTTCGGGGAGTTTAAACGTAGAGCTTCGGCACAAGGGAGAGAAGAAATGAGCAATGAAACTCAACACCTTTGGCTGCTATTTATAGCCCCAAATTGGGCGCCACATCATGGTACACCTCAGGACGTCGTGGTGAGGGATTCTATCCTATTCCGTTGACGAGATGTTTGCTGACGCACCTGGCACCCATCAGTCACAATACCACGTCGTGGGCTTCTTCACCACGTCATGGTAGGCTTGACAGCCTCATATTTTGGGTCTCGAACTTGTAAAATGCATAACTTTCACGTACGAGCTCCGATTTCGACGTTCTTTATATGTACGTGAAGGTGAGAATACACTCTAGAACTCTCGTTTAGACTTTGTCGGCTAATTTTGACGTTAATTTTTATTATTTGTTTTTAACAGGCCGGGACATGAAAAGTCCGTTAAAAATCCACAACTTCTTCATGTGATGTCCGTTCTCGTCATACTTTATACCGTTGTGCTACTATTGTTGACATCTTCGATTCTCATTTAGGTTGTATCGGGTAAATATCTCTTGATCACTATTTTGAGTATTTTAGCTGTCTGATGCTATATCCGAAACTTGTAAAAAGCATAACTTCCTCATACGAAGTCAGATTTGGACGTTCTTTTTATGTATGTTCACGGTTTAATGATATCTAGGACTTTCATTTAGAAAATTAAGGTTTAAAAGTATTTTATTAAAAGTTTTCATTTTACGTTTAATCATATAGACGGTTTTGTTGAGAATCTTAGGTTGGTCATAACTTCTTTGTTATAACTCAGATTTTAGTGTTCTTTATATTTCTGAAAACTTGAAATGATAACTATCATTTTAGGCAACCCAATAGAGACTTTTGAACATTTTATTTGTGCAGCTAATTTCATTATATCTAAAGAGATTACAGTTCTTGACTTTTTAGGTCATTACATTGGTTCGAAATATTGGGTTGTCACACTAAGTTTATTATATAACTTAATCAAATTATGATTTAAACTTATGATTTTCACATATATTATTTACCGAAAACATTTCTACATGAATTACTGAATCCGAGTACTCCTCGAATACTCACTACTCGGTAGTTGGCCGAACGGGTACTGGGTAACGAGTTCAACAACCTTGAGCACGGTCTGAACTTTTTACCTCCAAAAGCTCTCCAAGATGAAGTAAATGTAGGATCTAGAAGCTAAAACACGTCCATGGCTTGTACAACAAACTCTTCTTCCGGCAAACTCATTAAAACAACCACCAAAGAGACTTTAAAGCTCAAGGATCACACTCACTAGCTAAATAGGGTTTAAGGGAATAAAACAAGCAATGGAGGCTAATAAGGTTGAGGTCCAAATGTCATAAGTGAGCTGAAATAGGGCACATGCCCTAAGATTAGGGTTTTTGACTTTTGCCACATACGCCCTGCGTACATCTCGTATCTCAGTATGCCCAACATACGTGGTTAAAGTCTGCATCCATAACACCCATGTACATTAAGCGTACACATATGTACGTCCAATATATGAAAGGGCTTCCCATGCAAAATAGATTTTAATCCAAGCGCAAAAAGGTAACATACAAAATTCCAAGTGTTACAGATCTCCCTCACTTGAATTAAAATTCGTGCATGAAGTCTGCTATCGCGAATAATTTTGTCTAGTGCTCTCTCATCTCGTCCTTCGGTTCCCACGTCCACTCGGAGCCCCTTCGGTGCTGCTATTGCAGCTTCACCAGATTCACCACCATATTAAGTACTGTTGTAAGTCCCTAATTTGCCTGTGTATCAATAAAATCCGTTTGATGGTGCGGAATCCCAATCAAACGGATGATGTCAGATCAAATAGAAGAAAATGAGAAGAAGAATATGATGAATCTATGTATGAATTGATTAGAATGAAGATCCGAATACAAAAGATTCACACACACAAAGCTTCTCTCTAGTTTGTCTCTTTTCTCTTTCATCAATCTATACTCCTCACCCTAACACCTATATATATATATATATATATATATATATATATATATATATATATATATATATATATATACAAGGGAATATGGGCTAACCGAACATGGGCCGTAAATGGGTTTACGGTCGTAAACACAGCCGTAAACACCTTACAGCCGTAAACACCAAGTTGTTTACGGTCCAAGACACAAAAAATAAATTTTTCTAGAAAATTAAAGTATAAACCATATTTTTGACCCAACAATATCCCCCTTGGTTTATAACTTTCTTTTCTTAATTGACCCAACAAGCTCCCCTAAAAAGTAGCTAGCTTTTCTTGTTAATCTTCAATGGGAGCTTTGTCTTCAGCTTTAATCTTTGATGACTTCACGGCATCAGGATGAACATATGAATCTTCCATGAATGACTTCATCTTGAGCCGTTGAGCTTTTCTTCAGAATGTGGCATTGAACGCACATTGGGTGAGAAGGCTTCTTGTACTGATTCTTGAAAGATGGCGCTTTCAGCTTGAGAATCTTCAGAGAGAATATCAGAGAGAAATAATCTTCTGAATCGCTTCAGCAGGTTTAAGATAGCAGCAGACTGATTGAGGAGGCTTCAATGCAATCCGTCACATAGTCTTCAATTTCAGCTTCACCTTGCTTCTGGGGTTGAAAGATTGAATTTGAAATAATAATTTTCATTTCTTGCTCCTTCCAATGAGAATTCTCTGATGCTCACGGACGAAGCCTTTGGCTCAGAAATCTTCAACACGAACTCCATGAGCTTCATCTTTACCTGAAATCACTTTTCAAGACAAAACAAAACTAAAAGCAAACTTAGAAGAAAAGTAAAACAGAAATAACACTATTTTTGATTTTAAATTTTTTGATTTTTGTTTGTTTTTTTTTTCTTTTTAATTCTCCCCTTTTATTTAAATTAGAAGAACACTATGAACAAACTTAACACAAACAAAAATAATAGCTAACTTTAAGAGTGATTTGGGATCAAAGTTGTTGGACAGCCTTATTCCACTTGTCGGTACCCTTATATTCACATCTTCGTCTAATCGATCGTCGGTATTGTGGTCCACTTAAACACGAAAAATTTGTGACAATTTTGAACAATTTACCAATGACATGATACATGCATATATCTAATTGTAACTTTATTACCATGATTGGCCCTAATTCTTAAATAAATTTTTCTTAAGACCATTTAACTGACTACAACCAGGGATATTGTTGTCCACCTAAATCGAGCAGCGATATCTACAGACAATCTATATGTGTTCAATTTTAAGTGTACTAGAACATGTTTCCCGCTTCCTGATATACCCCAGCCATCAAGAACTTCCAGAGTACTCCTTACACCAGGGGAGCAGACAATCATTCAGAGAGAGGATAGATTAAGATTGCTACTAATTGTTTCAGAGGGGTTGAGAAGTAGAAGGTTGCATATGCTATGTACCAGGTCGGATTGGAAGTCACGCAAAGGAGACAACAAATGGCTAACAGATAAGAGGAATTTCATACATATATCATGCAGAGAAATAGAGTTACATATGTTGTGTACCAGGTCGGATTGGAAGTCACGCAAAGGAGACAACATATGACTAACAGACATAAAGAAAGAAAACGATTTTCTACAGACCTAATTTATCGGAATTTACCAGTCGCCCCATCCAACCGGAATTAAGGACAGAATCCATACATCGAGGAAAACTAAAACCACAATTCTAGATATGTGGTATTTAATGTGACCGGTAGATTCCCATGTATATCTCCCTGCTCAACCCATCCGAGCGTCGTGAAATCAGGGTAAACGGATCTAACTAGGTCAAAGTTTGTTAAGTCCTTAAATTCATTAGGTTCAACTCTCCCTAGTCAAGCCCATTTAAAATCTTTCTTGCCTAACAACGCATCGAAGACAGAGCGTAGACGATTCAACTTAGGTACATTACACCGATTCAAATTGTCCGTTATTACTTGATAATTTCATTTACCAAAACATCTCCTGCAAGCACATTCCATTAACACCACATTTTTGATTTTCTGATTTTCTAATGTTTTTGGATTTTTTTTTAATTAATTTTTTTTTTAATTTTTGTTTTGTTTTTATTTTTCCCCCTAAATTTGTGCATAGGAGAGAAACGAAAGTAAATGCACAAATTTAAACTATCCTAAAACAAAAAATAGTCTTTAAAGCGAATCAACTTAAGAAAAACTCAGGAGTATAGAGAAGAAAACGCAAACTATAATTCACTGGTTGAATCTGCATTCAGAAGGTCTAAGAACAGCAAGCATAATCTCAGAACAGATCCGAAAATTCTTCATACCATTAAGAACTAACCCCATTTGTGATCTCTTCCTTTCTTCCTTTCCCGCAAAGGACACATACTCTCAAATAGTGTTCTGAGTGTTGTACAGTTGAGAGATGCCCCCTTTCATGTGCCAGGAGCAGCCACTACCAACAAACCGAAGTCTGATGATACGCCTCCATAGCTGCTCCAACACAGAGCGGGATTAGTTGGTCTTTGGAACCCAGTCCATTTTGAAACAGGGTCGACCTTTTTCATCTATGCAGGGTACTCTCTCCCATTACATATCCTATTTATCGCTAACAGAAGACGATGAAATATTAGAGTCATTAGAAGATTTGGGAGTTTTCACCTTTGGTACCCATCTATATTCGGGTTTAACCTATTTCTTGTTCGATCCAATGGGTGCCTCGACACTTGCTTTGGAACTTGAAGGCGACTGCCGAGATGTCTTTGACTTAACCGGTCTTTGTTTCACTGGATCATCTCTTGGATTAGGCTTGTTGGCTGACATTTCCTTCTTGCCCTTGGGATTCGGATTCTTGGCCTTGTGGGTTTGATTCTTGGCCTTCTGTGTGTTCCACTCACCATTGTTTGACAATTACCTGGAAGGGTTTCTTTTGAAGTATCTCCAACTTGGCGCGTTTTTCCATCCTTGTGCATTGTAGGGAACGTATGCACGATTTGGACAATTTTTGGCAATGTGTCCAGGCGTTCCACAATGAAAACATGTCTTTTTCTTCGTTGTGAAGTTGTTTCTTCCTGCCCCTGGTGGCATTCTAACACTCCTAAGTGTACATGCAACCCTAAATACCTTGGATCTATGTTTTCACTATTATACATGCAAATATGAACATCCAACGTATTATCCTAATCTAGCATACAAAATCATGAATATAACAAGATAGAATACATACCTCTTTGATGTAGAATGTCTTCATGAAGCTTTAGTGCCTAGTGCCTCAAGTGTGACACCTCAAATGGTTCACACAACACCAAATACACTTGGAATAACTTGAGAGAAATCCACAACTCATGAAATCGGCTAGCCATTCATTTACACACACTAGTGACCAATTTTGGTGAATAATATGATGCTTATATAGTATGTTACAATTAGGGTTACACCATGTAAACCCTAATTGTCATGACCTTTCATTTCCATGACCCATGGGTTATGTAACCTCCATGGAGCATCCATGGATCATCCTATGGGTTTAACCCAACTTGATTATCCATGGAGCTTTGGCCCACTATATAAGTTATGGATGATTTGCACAATCAACCCATATATTTAATTAGTCTTCTTTTGATCGTATAATTAATTCGAAATTAATTCTTGATCAATACTAATTAAATATTATTATTCTTATTATTAATATACTAGAACTTATAATATATTAATAGCCATAAGTGTCTTATTTCTCTCATTTAGTCTATCCAAGTGCATGATGCCATGCAACCTAAATGGACCATGTCGGGTCGGTTCAGGTCTTACTAATAATAATTATGGACATAGAAATTAATCCAACAGTCTCCCACTTGGATAAGTCTAAAACTATTATTGCATATGACTTTAAGAACCGACTGGCAATCGTAGCTCTCAAAAGCTTCTGTCGAACTCTAACGTTGTAGATGAACTCTGACCTTTGTCAATGACTTGTCCATTAGATAAGGGATCATATATCCCTCCATTCTAGATATCATATGGACCGAGACATGGATTATAATCATTCTCTCTGTCCATTAGTTGTTTCCTGATTTCTGATTTATGACGATTGACTAATTGAACAAATCCAATTAGTACTGGCCCAGCCGAGCACTTCCATTTGTCATCATCAAATCATCGAGGAGCCTACAGATATCGCTTTCATCCCGAAGGTAAAAGAAATGGATAAACTTTGAATCATATGGCTTGTTCTACTACTTGTTGAATCACACACAAAGACACGTTTTATAACACCGAGTTACCGAATGCGTTTTTGTGCAATCAATGTACAACCAACTCATAGTAACAACTCATATCTCTAGTTTTGAAGAATATAAGACATTATCGTCTCATGATCACGGGTGATAAAATCCAAGAAGTGATTCCAATGGCGTGGGTTGAATCCAATACTCAAAACTTATGAGCACTCATGAGTGTTGTAGCCCTTTGTCCAACATCTTAGACCTCTACAAGCCAACCCATGAAAGTCTTAATTCATATCTACTTCCAACATATGACCGAATGTGGATGGTTTGAATAACTTAGTCATCTAGAACAATGACCTAGTTTATTCTGGAAGTCAAAACATGCAAAATGAAACACAAAAGTATTTGAATCGAATATGGTATCAAAACCTATGAACACAAATAAAACACCTTTGATTTATCACCATATGATTACACATTATTCATTGTATACTGTTTCAGCTATCAACTTTATTCTTGAATTAAAACAATAGTTGTCCCATGATCTAAGCATGTACACTATGTTTTTCTAAACACTAGTCATGCCACACACCAAGTATGCATACTATGTTTTTCTATCATCTTTATTTTGTGAAATAGATCAATTGAACAAAACTCCAATGATTCTCATTTCACAGTCCCAAATCTTTACTGCAAATGCAAGAATTCCAAATTTATGCCATTTACTAAAATCTGTTAGATTCTAAACTTATATGCATTGATCCTCTTGTAATGACTATGCACAAAGTCAGAAAGACTTGACAACAACCATTACAGAGCATTCCAAAGGAGATTAGTTACTTGGAAACATCCTTCTTGCGTTAAGTTTCCTAATCTTAAACAGACTGAATAATTTCTAACTTTGAAACATTTCCAGATTCCATTTTGACTATCGCTTCTAAACAAGAGTTGCCTCCTTACAGATTATTTCAATATGGTCCTTCCAGAATTATCACTATGCTTCCAATTGTCCTTGAGCAACCAATCTTTGGTAAACCATAGATTGTCCTCGACAATTGTTTAATCCTTTTAGTCATATCCAATTCTAGACCTTTTCCTTTCTTAATGCCCCAGGCATTTGGAAAATTTTAGAAAGGATGAATTTAGCACATGCAATCGATCCTATATCCGAAGCATATGGGAGACGACTCATGATGTCTCACATAAAGACTAAACCAATCTTTTGCTATAATATTTCCATTTCAATTTGCCAAGTTCACATAATTCAGATAATGAAAAGGGATGTCGTAATCATAATCGAATTTAGAACGCAAATAATGGACCCATATATATAGAATTTCCTTACGTTGAGCCATTCCAACATGAAATTCTTATATATATCCTAGACTAAATACGATTAACACCTCAATCTAAGCTTTTAGATTTGAGATGAAGTATAATTTCCTCTCCCTTAATTATAGCAAAACAAATCTTTCCCAATTGAGACCTTTTGTTTTCTATAATTAACATTGCTAACTCGCAAACTTTATCATAATTATCATGCTCCCACTAACATGATGATTATTAGCATAACACTTATGCTCCCACTAGCTTTGACATGTACTCAGAAATCAGCAGGACTTCTAGAAATCAATACTTTATTGACTTTCTTACCAAAGTTCAAATTCCTGATACTAGATTGTTTTGATAAAACTTTATCATAATCATACACCTTCTCTTAGATAGCTCATAGGTGTGTCTAAACAATTTCAAGAACTATGAAAAGGGATGCTGTAATCATAGTCTTAATTGTTGTGACCTTTGCCACTTCTCACAAGTCCATGTTAGTGTGTCGATTAACCACACAACTCCACTAACGACTTTGAGATTGCAAATATCACAATTGCTATCTACTTCAAATCTACTTGGTGGAAGTGTTTCCTCACCATCATTTTCATGAATTGGAGAGAAACCTTATGACCCTTAGATTTTATGGTTTATGTGTTCTTATCCATGTGAATTGTCAAAACCATAGTCACAAGACAAGGATAATGACAAATCCAAACTCATATGGACTAAACTCAATCTTAATTTCTTGCCACCTGGCAGCTCAAGGGCCTGCCATTGCTTCCAATTTGTTGTGCAACCAATTGAGAACTCTAAGAACTCATATGCAAAGCCAACTTTAACTGGAATGGGCACAGAATATGTCAGCACGATAGGTTATAAACCTTAAGTCGTGTGCTAGTGAAGAACTTCAGGTTTTATTCTTGATTAGTTCTTGAGACTTTCAAGGCCTTTAAGACTCCCACTGTCCTCTTGACATATAAGACTTTCTTGCCGGATATTCAAGAGATAGTGTAGATTCTAATCATGACAAACACTTCACACAATTGGCCTTAGTTGGTCTTTGTTTTATCCAAAACATCACAACTTAAGAATTTGAAATGTACAAGAGTAGAAAACTTTTACTCTTACATTTGATAAGTGTTTTAAACCTTCTTTAAGACATGTCACTCAAGTTACAATCTTGTAGTATAACTCTAAGAATTGTTTTTGGAACGAAGTATGAATCATCTTCTTGATTTAACCACTTCAACAATTCATAACTCCTCTTCTTAACTATCAAAATGCACTTAGAGGATGAATTGTGATAAGGTCTCAAAATCATTAAGATGGTCTTAAAACATGATACTAAAGTACTCTCCCATCTTTTCAGATTTGAGAAACTTTTATCCTTCTGCCTTATTTGATTCTTCTTATTCGCTCAGTCATACATTGGAACCTTTTCCAATGTTTCAGAATTATACTTAAGCTTGTAAGTATAACCATATTTACTGAGCTTTAGTAAATTATGACGAATAATCTTATCGATCTTTTGTGGTGGACTTGACCAGTGCACAAGAATGTGTACTCGATCCCTTAGTCCTTCACTTGACTCACATATACATGTGAACAAGGAGCTAGTCTTAATTTTCCGAAGATGAAAAATTCTCATTCATCACGCTATACAACTTGCATGATTCCAAGTTTCGGTCCAATTGAAACTTGGGTGACCATCAGTGGTATCAGAGCCATTGTTTGTTTTAAATTGAATTGTTATAATTGTTGAATTGCAAATTAGGGTTTATAGCTATTAAACCCTAAAGGCCATTTTTTCGATTTTTAGGGTTGTGGATCAAAGGGTTTTTGAAAACCCTAGCCTCCAAAGAACCCTAATCGAAATTAGGGTTAGGGTTTTGAAAACCCTAGCCTCCTCCCTTGAAAATTTCGAAATATGCTATAAAGATTAGGGTTTCTTTGTTTTGGATAATAGTTGCCTTATTGGATAATTGAGAAAAATAAGGAAATTATCCTATCCCCATATTTTCGAAATCTAGAAGGGATATGGATTAGGATTAAATTAATTGTTTAATTTAATTAGATAATCCTTACAAGATTTAATAAATTAATTAAAAGTTAATTAATAGATAAATATTAAATCTAATTAATTAGTTTATTAAAATTTAAAATTTAATAGTTTAAATTTTGAAAAAAATTTATATAAACCCTTGAAGTTTTAAAATGTTATTAAAACACACCTTATATATATATATATATATATATATATATATATATATATATTATAATTAAAAGTTAAATATTATATATGTATAAGAATATGGTCAGTCAAATCGCTAGTATGCCTCATTCACGAAGCTAGTCTATAAGGGGGGTATAAGGAAACTGCCCATAAAATGGTAGTTGAATGGGTGTCCACTCTCACCCACCGCTTCCTTGATTAGTGGAGGGTCGTTAGCAGAACAGATTTGATAGGACAACTACTTCACATTAAAAGTATAATGTTATTAAAGAAAGTACTAGAACACTATTTTTCAAAATCCCAACTCTAGTTACTTTAGGAAAAATGTGAAAAGTATGCTAATCCATGAAATTACACATTATGCTTTATTGGTCGTTAGTGGAGCGTGTGTGGTTAACCGGCACACTAAAAGGAACTAATAAAGAGTAGTAATGGGTATCTTATAATTATCATTTTGATGGAGCGTGTGTGGTTTACCGGCACATCAATAGTTAATGATAAAGACAATAAGGTTACCAAGCACATTTGCATGGTTATTCACATCTAGTTTGTGATCCTCGGTATCCCAGTCACAAATAGTAGAGCATAATCCGAGATTAAAACATGCCGTTAAATAGTTTTAATGTATCTCAAAAGAATTAGGAATTTCACTTCGTTTATTTTGTCTAATGGTGAATCGTCATTCACCTACCTTTATGAGATTTGAACTTGGATCTCGGCATCCCATTTCTAAGTTGTAAATCGTCATAGTTGGGTCCTAACCTTGATATGATATCTTTGGGTAATTATATTTAGGTGTCTTGTAATCTAACTAAAACTATCTTTCTTTTCAGATGTCTGCTCCTGGAAACACTTCTGTTTCATCATCCTCCAGCCACA
The DNA here is from genome assembly GCF_002870075.4 of Lactuca sativa. Lineage (NCBI taxonomy): Eukaryota > Viridiplantae > Streptophyta > Magnoliopsida > Asterales > Asteraceae > Lactuca > Lactuca sativa. Next base: position 52,311,254 of record NC_056627.2, read on the forward strand.
ACTTCTCTCTACAAAACATTTGCTCCAAAGTCGTTATGGATGGCTCCAACTATAACGATTGGATGCGTAACATCAAGATGGCACTTAGATTCGAGGACAAAGAGTATGTCCTTGAAAAGGAGCTCAAAGAACTTGATGAGTCAAAAGCCACTCCCGAAGAGTATGCTGCCTACAAGAAACACTATGATGATGCTACCAAAGTGGCATGCATCATGGTTGCAACCATGTCCCCAGAATTGCAGAGGTACTATGAGGACTACTGGCCTTTTGAGATGAACAAGGACCTTATCGAAAAGTACCATAAGCGATCTCGTCAAGAAAAGTTTGAGGTAGTCAAGTCACTCATGGCTTGCAAGATGAAAGAGGGGGAATCGGTTGTATCTCATGTGCAAAGAATGCAACGCTACATAGAGCGTTTGGTCATGCTCAACATTCACTTCGATGAGGAATTGGCCATTGACATGGTCTTGAACTCGTTGCCTGATTGTTATGGTCAGTTTATCTTAACTTACCATTTGAAAAACACTGAGCAGACTTTGGCCCAATTGCACAACTTGTTGCAGACAGCTGAGGCAGGGATGAAGGGTGAAAGTATACCCTCCACACCTGCAAGTGCCCCTGTCTTGGCCATTGGACAGGGAAAGGGGAAGAAGAGGAAAGGTCCTCCCAAGCAAAACTGGAAGAGCAAGGCTCAAGCTGTGTCATCTAGTAATAGCCCGAAGGCTAAGCCCAATGGTTCCACTCCCCATGTTTCTGATCCAAAAGAGGCCATTTGCTTTTACTGCAATCAAAAGGGGCATTGGAAGAGATCTTGCCCACAATATCTGAAAGATATAAGGATGGCAAAGTGAAGCCATCCTTGGCAGGTATTTACATTATTTCTGCTAATAACTCATTATCTTCTCGTTCATTGGTCCTTGATACAGGATGTGGTTTTCATATCTGTTCTGATTTGCAGGGGCTAAAGGAAAGTGAGGAGATAGAGCATGGGAGGATAAACTTGATCATGGGGACCAGAAAGTCTTCACCAGTGACCAAGATCGGAGTTTATCAACTATTGCTTAGTAATGATGTTAGATTAGACTTAATAAATTGTTGCTATTCGTCTGAGATGACGAGAAACATTATTTCATTTCATGCATTGTTCAGACAAGGTTTTAAATATTCTTTTAATGATTTGAATGGTTCAATTTCTGTTTATAAGAATGGTGGTTTTGTGTTTGAAGCTTTACCTTGTGATGGTGTGTATGAAACAGTGACTTGTGTTGATAGCTTAGGAAATAGTGTACTTAATATTGACTTGTCTAATAGTGTAGACAAGGCATGCTTGTGGCATTGTCATCTTGAACACATTAACAAGAAACGCATAGCCCAACTCCAAAAGGATGGAGTGTTGGAATCATTTGACCTAAAATCAGATGATATGTGTGAATCTTGTCTTTTGGGAAAGATGACAAAATCACCATTCACAGGGTCTTGTGAAAGAGGTGAAGGTCTGTTGGATCTCATACACACAGATGTGTGTGGGCCCTTCAGATCAACCACAAGAGATGCTAGTCGATTCTATGTGACTTTCATTGACGATTATAGCAGATATGGTTACATCTACTTGATCAAACATAAGTCAGAAACCTTTGAAAAGTTCAAAGAGTTTAAGCATGAAGTCGAAAATCAATTGGGCAGAAAGATCAAGATACTTAGATCCGATAGAGGCGGGGAGTATCTTAGTACCGAGTTCAACGACTATCTGAAAGAATGTGGGATAGTCTCACAATTGACTCCTCCTAGGACACCACAGTTAAATGGTGTAGCTGAGAGGCGTAATCGAACCTTGTTAGACATGGTTCATTCTATGATGAGTCGTGCCTCGCTTCCTAATCACTTCTGGGGGTATGCCTTAGAGACAGCCGCCCACATCCTCAATCTTGTCCCTACAAAGAAGGTTGACAAAACACCTCACGAAATGTGGACAGGGAAAGTTCCCTTGTTAGCACATATTAAAGTTTGGGGTTGTGATGCTTTCGTAAGATGAGAGACTCATGACAAGCTAGCAGCTAGAAGTGAGAAATGTGTTTTCATTGGTTACCCAAAGCAGTCTTTTGGATATTTATTCTACAGACCTAGTGAAAACGTGTTGTTTGTAGCTCGAAGAGGAGTCTTTCTGGAAAGAGAGCTCATATTCAAAGAGGATAGTGGGAGTACCATTGACCTTGAAGAGATTCAAGAGTCAACCAATGAAGGAACCTTAGATGACACTAGCACTCAACCAGAGGAAATAGTTCCTGTTGAACCAGTTGATAAATCATTACCTCTTTGAAGATCCACTAGGGTGAGTGTGCCACCTGAGTTGTATGGTTTTCATATTACTTCAGATGGTGACACATTCATAAGTGACAGAACATTGGTAAACTTAGATGAACCAGTCACTTATAAGGAAGCAATGGCAGGCCCAAAGGCTTCCAAGTGGAAAGAGGCAACGGACAACGAGATTAAGTCCATGTATGACAACCAAGTTAGGAATTTGGTTGATAGTGCACCAGGTTGTAAGACAGTTGGGTGAAAATGGATCTTTAAGAAGAAGACAGACATGGATGGGAATGTGCATACATTCAAGGCTCGACTGGTTGCAAAAGGTTTCACTCAAACCCCAGGGGTTGACTATGATGAGACCTTTTCGCCAGTAGCTAAGATTAAATCTATTAGGATATTGCTCGCCATAGCTGCCTTTCATGACTATGAAATCTGGCAGATGGATGTCAAGACTGCCTTCCTTAATGGGAAGTTGGCTGAAGATGTTTACATGAGTCAGCCAGAGGGTTTTGTTGATGCAAAGTTTCCCAATAGAGTGTGCAAGCTTGAGAAATCCATCTATGGATTGAAACAAGCATCTCGCAGCTGGAATCTTTGCTTCCATGAGAAAGTCAAAGAGTTTGGATTCTCTAGAAGTGAAGATGAATTTTGTGTGTATATCAAGGCTAGTGGGAGTATAGTAACTTTTCTGGTGTTATATGTCGATGACATATTACTCATTGGTAACGACATTCCAACCTTGAATGAAGTTAAGTCTTGGCTTGGAGAGTGTTTTGCCATGAAAGACCTAGGAGAAGCCGCCTATATTCTTGGGATTAGAATATTGAGAGATAGAAAGAAGAGACTAATTGGACTTAGTCAGAGCACATAGTTGGATAAGGTACTAAAGAGGTTTAGTATGGAAAATTCCAAGAAGGGAGAGCTACTTATCCAGAGCAATACCAAATTGAGTAAGACTCAATGCCCGAGTACAGATGAGGAAATAGATGACATGAGTCGTGTACCTTATGCTTCCGCTGTCGGATCGATCATGTACGCCATGACATGTACTCGCCGTGATGTGGCATTTTCTTTGAGCATGGTCAGTCACTATCAGGGAAACCCAGGTAGAGCTCATTGGATAGCCGTGAAGAATATACTCAAGTATTTGCGAAGAACAAAGGACTGGGTCCTTGTACTTGGTGGCAATGATACTTTGAGAGTAGATGGTTACAGTGATGCCAGCTTTCAAATGGATAGAGATAACTTCCGTTCTCAGTCAGGCTGGGTATTCTTATTAAATGGAGGAGCAGTTACTTGGAAGAGTTCCAAGCAAGATACGGTGGCTGATTCTACTTGTGAATCAGAGTACATAGCAGCAAGTGAAGCGTCGAAAGAAGCAGCTTGGTTGAGGAACTTCATCGGGGATCTCGGAGTTGTTCCAACCATCCAGGAGCCCATGGAACTGTTCTGCGATAATGAAGGAGCGGTTGACTTAACAAAGGAACCGAGAGATCATGGTAAAACCAGACATATCGACAGAAAGTACCATTTCATCAGACATAGAGTAGAAGAAGGCCATCTTATAGTGAAGAGGGTGTCATCTGAAGATAACCCAGCAGATCCCCTCACAAAGGGTCTGAGTAGGGCTAAGCATATTCAGCATGCTCGGAGCATAGGACTGAAATATGATATTGTTTTTAGTAGTTAGATTAGTTTTCTGAAACTTGTAACAAAGTAAATGTAATTGACTTTTGGTGATTAAATAATAAAGTATTATTTATAAGTTTGGGTTCTACCTTTTGTCAATTGTTTATTATTGTGTTTCATTTTTGCATGTTTTACTTCCCGAATAATAAGATTATTCAAACTCCACGGTAGCTCGTACTTTTGGAAGTAAGTAGTGAATCAAGACTGTCATGAACTGGATTGTAGATCGTCTAAGGGTAGACATGGCAATGTATTTGCTGCAACGTTCATGAGTACTCAGAAATTGAGATTTGAGTATTGGATAAACCCTCGCTCAGAGTATTACTTCATGGAATTCATCACGAGTAATATTGAGACGATAATATCTAATAATCTTGAAACAGAGATATATGAGTTGTGATTTGCAAGTCGGCTGTGCATTGGTGATACGAAAACGCATCAGTAACTTGGTGTTATAAAACGTATTATCATGTATGGTTTGATGAGTAAAAGATACAAGCATATGAGTCAATGTTTATTCGTTCCTTTTTCCCTAACGGGAAAAGCGATATCTGTGGGCCCCTTGATGATTTGGTGTTGACTTGTGTGCTGGGCCCAGCCAGGACTAAATTGATGTGTTCAATTAGAAGTCCTACATCATCACAAATCAGGAATCGGGAAACATAGATTCTGGACAAAGAGGTTGATTGCATTCCATGTCTTTTGTCTAGGGATATCTAGCAGAACGAAGGATTATTTGATCACTTATCTTAGGACACGTAACTGACTGGGTCAGAGTTCGGCAGCAGCTTTTTGGAAGCTACAATTTGTTGGTCAAATTTAGAAGGCATACTAGCAATTATAGTTACAGACTTATCCAAGTGGGAGACTGTTGGATTAGGTGTCTAAGCCCATAACTATAATTGGTATGTACTTGAATTGATAGCAGCACAGTCCTTTTTGGTTGCCCTAAAACCTAGCAACCAGACAAGGAAATTATGAAAGGAGAGATATTAATTTATTATAAGATTAATAAATTAATATAAATGAATTTATTAATATGTTAAAAGATTAATATATTAATAAGAAATCATTTTGTTTAATTAATTGTTAGCCAGAAATTAATTAGAATTAATTTTGGGGTTAAAAGAATTAATTATAAGGTGACGGGACTAGATTGCAATTATCTAATAGTTGAGTGGAAGGCTCTAGAACCCCCTTGGATAAGGGTGGACGAAATCTTTAGGGGAAACCCTAATAATTTCGTCCATAGGGGCTTGGATAAGGCCCTTGGGTTTGCTTAGGCCCTAAGCAAAGGATAACTAGGGTTTCCCTAAACCCTAGATCCCTCAGCTATATAAGGAGCCTCCTGGTTCATGTTTTGGCTACTCTTTTCTTTTGAAGAAACCCTAAGGGCCGAAATTTTGCATACTCCCTCTCCCCTCTCTCCTCTACTTTCCTTTTTGCTAGTTTGGGTGTGATTCCATTAGAGGCATTACACTTGTGGTGCTAAGCTTCCAAGAAGATCAAGATCAAGATCAAGGGAATCATCAATTGTTTACTATAACAATTGAAAGGTATGTAATTACTAAACCCTAGTTTGTAAATTTCGATTATAGCCTCTCTCCTCTAGGGTTCTTGTTTTGCAATTCAAAGTTGTATGTTCAATAGATAAAACATAGATCCGAAAGTAGGTTGCATGTGAACTTAGTAATTGTTTTCTAGTTTATTTGTTTTGCCTAAAACCCATTAATATTTTTCATCGATGATATACTAGTCTATTCCCAAAGTAAGGAAGAACACGGTCAACATTTACGACAAGTCTTTGAAACCTTAAAGGCAGAGAAATTGTATGTAAAGTTCTCGAAGTGCAAATTTTGGATTCGAAAGGTGGAATTCCTACGTCATGTAGTCAGCAAGGAAGGCATACATGTCGATCCCTCCAAGATCAAATCTATCGAAAACTGGGCGACCCCATGAACTACAACATAGATTTGTCAGTTTCTACGTATCGCTGGATACTACAGGAGATTCATCCAAAAAATTTCAAAAATCACAAAGCCACTCACCACCCTAACTCAGAAGAGTGTAATCTTCATCTTGAAGGAGAAACAAGAAACTGCTTTCCAGATATTAAATTGTGCCCTCTGCAGCGCACCGATCTTGTTCACCCCAGAAGGGACGAAGGATTTTGTAGTTTACTATGATGCGTCCAAGCAAGGGCTAGGCTGCGTTCTTATTGTTGGATATAGTGTCTAAGTCCATAACTATATTTGGTATGTACTTGACCTGACCCAGCATGGTCCATTTGGGTTGCATGGCATTGCAATACTTGGATAGACAAAATGAGAGAAAGGACACTTTGGGTTATTAATATATTATAACTTCTAATATATTAATAATAGTATTATTTAATTAGTGTTGATCAAGAATTAATTTAGTGATCAATATGAGACTAATTAAATATATAGGGTTGATTATGTCAATCATCTATTCTTTTGTAGTGGGATAATTATCCATGGTTTATGGATTTGGGCTATAATCCATTAGGAGCTCCATGGATAGTCCATTGGGGTTACAAACCCATGGATCATTGGAAATGAAGAGTCATTAAAATTAAGGGCATTCATGTGTAAACCCTAACTGTGACAACACTATAAAAGGAACCATATGGCTAGCACAATCGGACACTAGTTGATTCTAAGAGGGCATAACCGATTTTGAGTGTTAGTGATATTCTCTCAATTTATTCTAAGTCTTGTGGTGTTGTGTGAAGCATTTGAGGCACAACATTTGGGGTGTTAAGCTCACAAAGTCATCAAGGAATTCAAGCAACAAGTAAGGTATGTACTTCTACTAGTTTTGTATTACATGTTCCCCATGCCATGCTAGTTAGGAAGTTAAACCTTGGAAAATCAAATTTGCATGAATTTTAGATAAAACATAGATCAAAGGTTTATAGGGTTGCATGTACACCATAGGAGTGTTAGAATGCTCAAAACCCATCAATTATGTAGCAAGGAAAGGTCATATCCTATGCCTCGAGCTTAAGAACCATGAAGTCAACTATACTACACATGACCTCGAACTGGGAGCAGTGGTTTTTGCTCTAAAGATCTGGAGGCATTACCTGTATGGTACGATATGGACAGTCTTTACTGATCACAATAGCCTCCAACACATATTCGATCAGAAGGAACTTAACATAAGATAATGACGATGGGTGGAACTACTCAATGATTACGAATGTGAAATTCTTTATCATTTTGGTAAATCCAATGTAGTAGCAGATGCCCTTAGTCGAAAAGAGTACTCAGGCCGTCGAGTAAAGTCTCTAACTATGACTATCCATTCCCACCTATCCACACTGATCAATGAGGCTCAACTAGAAGCCTTGAAATATGAGAAGATGACGGGTGAAGCCTTAAGGGGAATGGAGAAGAACTTGGAAATCAAGGGTGATGGAGTGCGTTATCTCATGAATCGGATCTGGACAACAAATTTTGGTGGTTATAGAGATGTTGTCATGAATGAAGCTCATAAAACTCGATACTCCATTCATCTAGGTTCAGACAAGATGTATCTGGACCTCAAGAAATTATATTGGTGGCAGAACATGAAAGCTAAAATTGCTACCTATGTGGGCAAGTGCCTAACTTGCGCCAAAGTCAAGGTAGAATATCAAAATCCCTCAGGTTTATTACAATAACCAAAACTACCTGAGTGGAAGTGGGAGTGGATTATAATGGATTTCATAACCAAGTTACCCAGGACAACGGGTGGTCATGACACCATTTGGGTGATCGTCGACAAATTAACCAAATCTACACACTTCCTGCTAATAAAAGAAATTGAAAAAATGGAGAAGATAACAAGGACGTACATTAAAGAGATAGTACGATTTCATGGTGTGCCAATATATATTATCTCTGACTGAGATAGTAGATTTACCTCATAGTTTTGGCAATCATTACAAAAGTCCTTGGGAACAAATCTAGACATGAGTACAGCGTACCATCCTCTGACTGATGGGCAAAGCAAAAGAACCATGAAAACGCTGGAAGACATGTTAAGGGCTTGTGTGATAGATTTCGGTAAAGCTTGGGATACCCGTTTAGCACTCGTTGAATTCTAGTATAACAACAACTTTCACACTAGCATCATAGTTTCTCGATTTAAAGCCCTCTATGGTCACAAGTGCGGCTTTGCTTTGTGTTGGGCTGAAGTAGGTGATACGCATTTAGCCAAGAACCAAGTACCCGACCGTACTCTAACCGGTCCCATGATCATTCGAGAAACAACATAAAAGATCATCAAAATCCGGGAACGACTGAAAGCTTCTAGAGACAAACAGAAGAGTTATGCGGACAAACAACGAAAACCTTTGGTATTTCAGGTTGGTGATCGTGTCCTATTGAAGGTCTCACCCTGGAAAACTAAATCCAAGGTACATCGGACCATTCGAGATTCTTGCTAGTATTGGTCTGGTTGCTTATAAACTCAATCTACCGCGTGAAATCAGTAACATTCATCCCACTATTCACGTCTCTAATCTCAAAAAGTGTTTGTCTGATGAGACTCTTGTAATCCCAATCGACAAAATCGAGTTAAAAGAGATTCTACACTTCGTAGAAGAACCGGTGGAAATCATGGATAGGGAAGTCAAAAGAATAAAACAAAGTTGTATACCAATAATGAAGGTTCGCTGGAATGCCAAGCGAGGACCTGAATTCACTTGGGAACGGGAAGATCAGATGAAAAAATAGTATCCACATATTTTCCCTAGTTCATGAATATCACTTTAGAAACAATTTCGGCACGAAATTCCCTCTATCGGGGGGATAATCTGAGAACCCTTTATTTTCAATTATGTAAAAGCTAACAAAAGTCTAAGTTGCTAAATAAAAGTCTAAGTTCTTGATTTGCCAATTCATTAAAGTTAAATTAATACTTTATATGTATAGAATCTTTATTAAATAGGTATTTAAAAAATTTTGAATAAATTTACGAGGACCAAAAACGTGTAAAAAGAGCTTTGATTCTTCTTACCGAAAATGAGCCCTCGCACCGCAAACCCATTTGTTCTCTACCGAAATCGTGTGAAGCTTCTGCTTTTTGTTCTCGGCCGCGAACGTTCCTCGGACAGCAAACCCTCCTCGGTGGGTTTCCCTTTTCGGCCGAAATCATTTCTCCTCAGGTAGAGTTCCACACTGAGAACCCCTTCCTCGGTTTGTGTTCCTGGCCAAAAACACTTAAACCGCCTACTTTTCCTTCATATTAAGTCACATTTTAAACATATATCACAACTTTCTTCACCACCATAACCGAAATCATTCCCATTCTCTCTCAAATTCCTTTTATTTTCAAAAGTTAAAAACAACTTCAAGTAGTATTTAACTTCCATTCTATTGCAAGTTTTGGTAAGTTTTAATTATAAAACTTATGTTATATATATATATATATATATATATATATATATATATATATATATATATATATATATATATATATATATATATTATCATTTTAATCACACTTTATTATATGATTAAAACCATTAGGATAAGGATATTCTTCTCGTATTCTAACCCGAAGTCACCGTTTTCTACCTCGTAATCGAAACCATTATCACATCTGAGGTGAGTTCATACCCCTACGTTTTCATAATTTGTCACTGTTTTAGGGAGGGAATACAAGTATAACACAATAAAATTTGTGTTAATATCTAAATATTTTTAATATTTCATTAATTGTTGTCGTCGTTAAAAATATACATTTATATATGTATAAATTATATAATTACGGTTCAACGGGCATAAAATTGATAATTTGGCTCCATTTCCTGTTCTTCGTTTGGTTGTGGGCTTGGGGTAGAATTATTTATTAGACTGTCTATTTAATCATAATTATATAAATATTATATTTATATAAGTATAAAATAATTTCAAAGTTGTTAAACAAAAATATAACTTTTGCAAACCGTTTTAGTACCATGTGGACATAAATATTGAATTTTAAGGAATAACCATATTACAGAATTTACAATTTATATAAAGATTTTCAATGCAGTAAAACACAAACATATAAATTATAATATATATAGGTTTTGAAACTTACATATTGCTTTCAATAGTTCAGATTACAATACGAAAAACAAACATATAAACTACAATAGATATTGTTTATGAATCATATATACTACTTTAAATATTTAGAATAACTTACGGATAATAAACCTATAAACTATATTAAATATAGTTTATGAGACATGCATACAGATTATCTATTACAAAGTAACTTTTCATTATTCTACACGTAATCGTCAATATAGCATTTGTGAGACACACTTCAGGTACTTATCTGAGTACCAACCAAGTCCAGAAATTATAACTAGAGTCTCCTGGAGAGAGAGCGTGACACTTATGTATAGATCTATACGGGACTGACAATCCCGCACCTTAATTGTTTGCTACTGTAGGCCGGCAGGCCTGGGGTGACAAATGTCGTACCAATTCTGACGCCTGAAGAACGTCGTGTTCAGGCCATCTTAGGTCATCAAGCATGGTTATAATAACTCATAATTTGGTATTGAACAATACGAGTAGTGTATGAATAAGTAAAAACTTCACATAGTTTTATTAAATAATAAAACTATAATATAGTACAATTACACCGTTTTCATACGAGTACAAATACAGAATACAATTCAGTACAAAGAAAACATATTTTACATGATTTCATGTGAACTAAAACTACATTTTACTATCTCAGAGTACAATAATATCTACACGCTTTGAGTACAACACATTACAACAAAAAATATAGGATTTTCTGGGATACATACTTTCATTTTTAAGGAACAATTAACAGATTTCAGTTACAAACATGCTTATGAACACACCAACTTAACTGTTGACACTCTTTTAAAAACTACTTCTATTCTTAGGAAATCAGTAGACAGGTATATCCACGTGTTTTTTAGAAGACGGAGCTTCATAGACTCATGTCTTTTGTTATACATTTTGATGTCATATATACAATGACTTGAACAAATATGTAAAAACTTGTACTTTATCAATACATGGTTGCTGTACTTTGATTACTATTATGCGATTGTTGTGATAATGCACATGACGTCATCCGCCCTCGAACGTTTCTACCGTTCTGGTTTGGGGGTGTGACAAATAGTTTATGGAGGAAGGGGAGAATTTTATTGCTATTTGGCACTTTGTTGAGGGGTTGGTTAACAATTCACGGGAAGATTGGGTTATGAATGTAACATCCTGAAATTTAGGTATATCTCCTTAATCCTTCTTCTTTTCCAAGTTGTCAAAATTAGCCCAAAATAGAAAATGGTGACAAGTGGGTACGCTAGGCGTACTGAAGAGTACGCTGCGCGTACCCATTGATGTGCCTTTGATGCGGACTTAACCCAGTATGCGGGGCGTACTACGACCAAATTCAAAACCCAAAATGAAGTATGAGCTATATAAAAGGAACATTATGTCCTCCATCCCAGCCACCATTTTCAGAGAGTGACACTCTAAAAGAGCCAAGCCTCATTGTAGAGCTTGTGTATGTGTGTTTTTGAGCTTGATAAAGTGTTCTTATCATATTGTGAAGAGAAGAAGGGTCGTTGTAGAAGCTAGAGTTGGAGTGCAAGCCTTGGATCTAAGCTTTACAGAAGTTGGAGCATAAATTGGAGGTAAAAAGCTCAAAGCTTTCTAAACCTTTTTGGATTTGTGCATTATGGACCATTTTTAGGGTTTTTGTCCCAAAGATTGAGACTTTATGAGTAAATGGTCTCCATAAGCCTTGGTCTGCCTCATTTCAGTATAAAATGTGTTGTAGATCCATAAAAATCCAATTTTGATCGTTAATATTGAGTCATTCATGAGATAGAGGCTTAATGAGGAAAGAGGATGAGAGTTTGGAGTGATTGGTGACCTTTACAGCCATGCAAAGGCTTAAAGGCTTTGACTTTATGGGTTAAGAGGCATTAGAAGGACTAGATTTGGAATATGAGCTTGTATCTTAATCGATTCAGACCAAAAACATTAAGAGCATGAAACTGAGACTTACATCAGGCGTAAATCTCAGAATGTGCTGCGTAGGAGTTAAGATCCCCGATTCTGGATAGCCAGAGTACACCCGACATACTGCCCTCTGTTGACTTTCGTTGACTTTTATGGTTAAGTCAATAATTGGACATTTGGACCATTGGAGGGGTAAAATGGTCTTTTCCCCTTCTAAAAGATTATAGGAAGGGATTAATCTGGCCTTTAAGAATCATTGTTAATTATAGGTAAATTACTTTATATGAATAGGCGGAGGCTAGATCAGTATTTCGAGTTCGAGACTTTCCGAGATTACCCGAGGTGAGTCTTCTCACTATACCTTACCGCAGGAGGTAATTATGTGCGATCGGAAGGTCTTATGTGCAATGACAAGTATGTGTTATACGTTTGTATGTGATATGTATATGTTTTGTATGTTATGAGTAGTATGGTATCGGCCGGAAGGTCAACAGGGTATGGACCGGAAGGTCAGCAGTGGAGGGACCGGAAGGTCAAGATGGTATTGACCAGAAGGTCTACTCAGATTATGGGACCTGAAGGCCCCTGTGACACATTGACCGGAAGGTCTCGTAGAGTTATATCCTCGAGTGGCTTATGTGATGTATGTAGTATTTTGGGGAACTCACTAAGCATTTATGCTTTCCTTGTTATGTGATATGTGTTTCAGGTCCTACCGAGGATCGTGGGAAGGCGCCGCCATGATTTGTACATACTGGCAGGAGATTAGGTTTTGAGATTCTGGGATATGTTTTATTTTGATGACATCTGATAAACATGAGATTTTAAGAATGTTACATGAGTTTTATTGTGTTTGTAAAATGAAAAATTTCTTTTGAAATTCATGTCGTTTCAAGTTGGTATCAGAGCCTTGGTTTGAGGGATTTGGATACACCTTTGGGCATATCTGGACTAAAACTGAGGATTTGAGTAAAGTTTTCAAAAGAAACGATTTTTCCAAAACGAGTAAAAGATTTCCAGAGGTAGCGGAAAAGAGTAGTGTGTACAACCAGCCATCGCCCGAACGGTGATTTCCCAAAATACCCTTACGTTATGTGTTATGAGATATTATGAGATATTATGCATGCTAGAGTAGGCTAAGTAGTCATATTTAGGACTAGAGTGGCCTGATTTATGATGCCTTAGCCTAGGAGTTGTTACTATTTGTGTTGCACTTTCGAGTATGTGCTGAGTGAGAGTATCCAGCAGGAATCCTTATAGAGAGGGATTTGAGTAGAGGAGTAATCTTGGAGAGATACCTACATGAGCATTTATGGAGCCTATCGAGAGAGTAGCTAGATACCCGCGAGGGGTAGAGTTGCAGAGTTCGGTGATATCTTTTGAGTATGAGTAGAGCAAGTGGAGTTATCACCTGGAGTGGGTTTTACGTGTTTATTCGATGCCTGAATGTTGCTTGCTTCGTGCTTTGTGGAATTCCTGATGATGGGAGCCATCTACCAAGTGAATGTGACGATATTCAAGAGGTAGATGACTGGCATCATAAGGAGTGTCTCAACAGGTGATGGCGGAGAAGTTTGAGAACCTAGGAAGAGCCTAGGATGTGACCTTAGCCAGATAAGTACACCGACAGAGTAAAGCATTTCGCTGGGGAGTGAGCACGCGTGTTGGGATTGGCGATTGAGAAGGTTGAGCAGCTACTTAGGGAATATGGGATGGTCCGTGTAGAGAGTATGGGTAGATGTGGCAGGTAGTATGGGCCCATACTACTGAAAGCAGAGGACGCATACCCGATGCAGGGAATATTCCGGAGGATCTATGTAGCAGATCGAGAGGTGATGTCATGGTTCGAGTACCATGATAAGTAGCAGATCGAGAGGTGATACCATGGTTTGAGTACCATGATAAGTAGCATATCAAGAGGTGATGTCATGGTTCGAGTACCATGATAAGTATCAGATCGAGAGGTGATGTCATGGTTCGAGTACCATGATAAGTAGCAAATCGAGAGGTAACGACATGGTTCGAGTACCATGATTTGAGGCAGATTGAGAAGAGAGAATATGGTTTGAGTACCATGATTCATAGTAGATTAAGAGTGGATAACATGGTACGAGTACCATGATTCATAGAATATTGAGAGGTGGCCACATGGTTTGAGTACCATGACATGCGAGAATTAGTGCTTCTAGTTTTACCGGTTATTTCATGGTAATTGTCTGTCACACCCCCAAACCAGAATGGCGGAAACATTTGGGGGTGGATGACTTCACGTAGTATCACAACAACTGAATATTGTAAAGAAAGTAACACTGTCACAACTGGAAATTTTGTGTCATGTAATATATACACTCAAGCTAATGTGAATCAAAAGCTTAAGAACATGTGTAACACCTATGATTATGACTTCAAAAACTTCAAGTAAATACATCATACAAGTACTACAAATAGTCATCAAACAATTGGAAACCCTAGAAGTTCTTGTTTAGGTACACCTTGGACTAGAACTTCCTTATTGGATCCAAATGGACCAATAAGCTTCCAAATAGACTATCATGGGCTTAGAACCCTAATTGGGCTCTAATTGGACCCACACTAAATTATTTCAACATTTTGGGCCACATTGGGCCTAGAATGAAATAAATTAATGACTATGAACCATAATTAGCCTAATTTGACCCTAACAAGTCATAAAAATCACCTTTATATTTATTTGGACCAAAAATCACTCAATTTAACCATGAAAATTGGGCTTAAGCATTTATGGCCCAAACATTCTCTTTTCCCCCACCATTCTCGCCCAAGCCCAAATAAAAGGGAGGAGTTGACTTCTTGCATGACACATCATCTTTGTATGGAGGATATCTAAGCATTACCCTTCAAACATCCATGCATTCTCATTCTTCCATGCAAACATCACCTCAAGGTCTTTTCTTCTCTCCCTCCCTCTTCCTTCTTAATTCGGCCGAGAGTAACCCACACACACACACTTCACAAACTCTCTCCAAATTACTCAAGAAATCATCCTCCCACTCCATTCAAAAGTCTCGAAAATTTGGCTTGAAGCATAAGAATCATCCTAAAGAAATTCACCATCTAAGGTAAGTTAATGTTTAACTTATGATCTAACTCCCTCTACTTCATTAAAATCTCTTCTAAATTCATTCATTTTTGTGATCTTGCATCCTAGAGGTCGAAATCTTCACAAAAGGGTGCTTAGGCCAAAAATCACTTCATTTTCCTTCCATTTTCTTTGCAAAACCGAGCCCCCAAACCCAAGGTGAGCTTCATACCCCCTATTTTCTGTTTTTATGAGTTTTGTGGGGGGGTGGGAATACAAGTGAAGGTGTAGATCTATATGTGTTTTGTACGCCTTGTATGATTTCCATGCTTACATGTATGCTTTTGTGTGCTAAAATGTTGGATCAAGCCATAAAACCCCTCAAAACCGAGATATATCTTATGTTAAATGATTTTTGCATCAAATATGTTTCTACATACAAAGTGTTTCAAGAAAAATGGCTAAGTAGTTTAGTAACAATCTTCTTTGGGCTAAAAACACAAATTTTGGGCCTAAAATGTGAAAAATAAAAAATCAAGGGTCCCAATTGACATATCACGAATTCTGATGGATGAGGTGTGCCAAAAGAGTTTCAATAAAACAAATTCTGGAAATTTACTCATTTAGAGGATTAAAAACATAAATTTCAAGCTTAATGGGCTAAAAATGACATTTTCGGCCCAATGAGGCCCATTATGCGAATTTTTCTGTTTTGGAGGGCCAAAACTGTGATTTTCTGTAAAACAGTGGACCATAAGTGATCCAAGTCCTTTTCAAAGGTTTAAAATGCTTCTTAAATTTAAAAAGGACCAAAGTTGCAAAATTTTCACAATTTGGGCCAAAATTGTCAAAATTGCGAAAAGAAGGGTTATAACCGAGAAAACTGAAATTCCAAGGACTTAAGCTGTTTTCTATGAAAAATATGCTGAAAAATATTTATTTCAATAATTTTTGGTGTTAAAATGTCAAGAAAATTGATTTAAAGACCAAACCGGAAGGTATTTAAATAAAGGGTTGAAAAAGTAAATTTTACAAACAAGGAGGGGCTGAAAACAGAAAATTTTCAAGACTAATTCAATGCATGCAATTTGACCAAATAATGGTACCGCGACTATCGACGAAATACAATACACTACAATACCAAAATCGTTGTAAAACGAATTGGTTCGGTCTCGAACCAATGAAAATCCGAAACTACTAACATGCCGACACTACGATACATACAAATAACGTTTGGGAACTTAACTTACATACGAGTGTGCACAGACGTCTACGCACCATCTTTGGGCCCCAAAAGTGTAAAATCTTGTTTGTTGGGCCTAGCTAGCCCAATGACCTGATCTTAAGGCCCGAAGACATATTTTTTTCTACGAAGTGTTGGGTTTCACCGACTTGGCACAACGTAGAGGGACTTTCAATGGCTCGTATACCACTGGTCCCCAAGGGTCCTTTGGTATTGCTAGTAAAGTCTACATATTTTTGCGAGGCGGGTCGGGGACCCCTCGTACACATTTTATCCCCAACCGGCTAATAGAGTCATCGAGGCCTTCGTGTCCTCTTTCTCTTCGGATGTGGGACGACACGTAGTCAGGGCGGCTGGATAACGTGATTAGTACGGACGACGCCTTCGGGATCGTTAGTATTGCTATAAACTGGGCGTTTGTGTAATGCGGGTTTGTAGTAATTAATCATGCTCAAAAATAATCCAACGTCGCTTGGGAATGAGACTACTATTTTTGTAATGGTTTCAACGCAACTTAATGGATTTCAAAGGATTAGGAAAACATCGGGTTTTCCTAGGTTTTTCAATACATATCGGATTCGAAATGCATACAATTTTAGTGAACAATTGTTACAAGTATAGAAACAAACAAGCATACTTATGGATCTTCACAACCGTTTTCAAAAGCTTCTCTTTTCAGAAAATATCGGATTTTCTGGTGGTTTTCAAACGATACGAAACATTGTTTTTCAAATACAACTTATGAAGTCACCAACATACCATATGTTGACGTTTTTCAAAATACTTGTATTCTCAGGGAACCCTTGAATCAAAGGAAATCATATTCATTGATGGCTTGCAGTTTATTTATGTACGAATCGAATAATTTATTTTTGGGAATGTAATATTTAAACAGTGTATTTCATGTAAACGCTACTGGTTGTACTATATTAATGCATGGTGACGAATGTTGTTATGTTTCATATATATTCAATGTTATGGTATACAATTGAGTCACAATAGCCCCCGGACGTTTCCGCCGCCTGGTTTGGGGGTGTGACAGGTTGGTATCAGAGCTTTGTTTATAGTGAACTAGCATGTCGAGCCACACATTGATATGCAACTATAAACCAAAAGAGGGACTAACATAACTCTGAACAAAACAAGTAAATAAAACACACTTTCTTACATTAGAAATAAGGACCTAACGCCGAATCAAACACAATAATGCTAGCATCTCGGTTAATTCGGGACTGTTCTTAGTGATACCAAGGAGTGAATGTAGCCTGATCAACTACATTCCCTCCAAAGTAAAACTAACACACGTCTTGATGAAATCGGGATAGCTAGGGAACCTAAAACTATACCTTTAACACCAGAAAGAGAACGTTCGCTTAGTCTGTACAATAGTCATAACACCTAGGAATAATGTTAGCATATTTACGTACTCGCACAGACAGCATGGCCGGTTTTCATCACCCTGGAGACCCCTACTTCCCTAATCAGGGAAACAACGGGTGGCTAGAGGAGGAGGAGCCTGAGGAGGAGCAGCAGGGTATCCAGTTTCATCAGGTCTTCGTAGCTCACGGGATGCTTGTGGATGAGCCGGGAGAGAATCCAGGGGAAGCACACGATGTCGGACCCGACGAATACGTAGACACTGACTACGAATTTGGAGAGATCGACGATGACGACGAGGAAGGTTAGGTCGGGGACCAGGACCCCATCCCGCCATGCGAGGACGAGGCACAACCAGATCACCCCGCTCCACCAGCGAACCCCCCAAGAGAGAACCGTTCCCTCAAAGCTGAGATCGCCGCACTGCGACAACAGCTGTATGCTATGGAGACTCGGGCAGTGCAAGCGAAGCATGAGAGGGATGAGGTTATTGGAGACATGGCAGAGATGGCGCAGCTGCTGGCACAACATTTCGGCATATGACCTCGGCACCACCTCCTGACGCAACTCATCGCGGTTAGGGATAGACTTATCATAGTAGGTCATCAGGAACTATGTTATGTACTCCGGCTCTATGTTTAAGTGACTACACTACTCATGGAGCCGTTATGCTGTCAGATTAGTGTCACTCATGTATGCTCTTACGAGCAAATTTTCTTGTATTACATGCGGATAATATTAATGAACTTTTATGTGCTTTGCTATGATATTATCAGTTGTTATGTGTTGAAACGTTATGATTGTATGCTCGATGGTAGTAATGTTTAGGTTCGTATCATACACCTAGTTAGTAGGATCGCAACCTCACAGAAACCACGTACACTCAACATCTTTCCGTTTCATGACAGAAAGATGCCTCGCCCAGCTACTCGCGGAAATCCCGAACCAACCCTGCCCGAAGTTGACTCCACTGCTTTCCAGGCAGCCGTGTCTGCTGCGGTCACAGCAGCTATGGCACAACTTCACCGAGGGAACAACGGAGGAGGTAACGGGCAAGGATCCGGAAGTTCGAACAACGGGACGAACCAAGGACCCACTAAAACGTGCACCTACAAGGACTTTGCGAATGCTAAACCACGAGCTTTCAACGGCACTGGAGGAGTGATCACTCTGAAGTGATGGATCGAGAAGGTAGAGTCGGTATTCGAGATATGCGAGTTTCCGAGCAGATGAAGGTGAAGTTCGCGGCCTGTACTTTTGTGGACCAAGCACTCACTTGGTGGAACGGACACGTGGAAGCTATGATGCTCCTTGTCGCCAACTCTATCCCCTGGGCAGAAATGAAAGAAATGTTAATGGCTGAGTACTGCCCCCGAGGCGAAATACAAAAGATGGAGCAGGAATTATGGAACCTCACTGTGCAGAATGCGAACATCGATGCCTACATCTCGAGATTTAGCGAACTATATCTGTTGTGCCCGGGTATGATCACATCAGAAGGAAAGAAGATCGAACGATTCATCTGGGGACTGACACCTCCCATTCAGGGGAATGTGATAGCTGCAAACCCCGAAACGTTTGACAGTGCGAAGAGATTGGCAAAGAGGCTATATGATCATAACAACAAGAAGGGCGAGAAACCAGTGGAGACTGAGAAGAAGAAGGAGGGTGATGGTAAGAAAGGATGGAACAACAAGAGAAAGGGGCGTCAGGGCCCCGAGACCTCTAAAAAGCAGCAGACAGTGGCAGTTAACGCTGTCACCGCACCGGTTCCAGCCACACCACATGCTCCAGCCTCAGCTGCTTCAAATACTTCAAGAACCTATTCCGGTGATTCTCCCAAGTGCAATAAGTGCAGTTTCCATCACCATGGAGAATGTAAGGAGTTCCATTGCACCAGTTCCAACCGAAGGGGACACACTGCAAGGTTCTGCAGGACTTATCCTTCTCAGAATCAGAGTCAGGGAAACAATCAGAACAACAACAACAACAACCATCGCAATACCAACAACACCAATACCGGCGGCTACAATGCAGGGCCTAGCCACACCTGTTTTGGGTGTGGAAGGACGGGGCATTTCCGCCGAGATTGCCCTAACAACAACTCAGGAAATAGGGGAGCAGGAAGAATGCTGACTATGGGTCAGAGTGATGCAGTTCAGGACCCCGCAGTTGTGACCGGTACGTTTCCCCTAAACCACACTTATGCATGCATCTTATTTGATACCGGAGCAGAGCGAAGTTTCGTAAGCGAGAAGTTTAAACATTTATTAAAACAACAACCCCGGAAGCTAAATGAAACCTATACGGTGGAAATGGCCAATGGGAAAACCGAATCCACTGGGGAAATCTACATCGGATGTACCCTAACCCTCAACCAACACGTTTTTCGAATAGACCTAATGCCAGTATCAATTAGGAGTTTCGATGTGATTATCGGCATGGATTGGTTAAGCCCCCACCATGCTGAGATCATGTGCCACGAGAAGGCCGTTCGCCTTCGTCTCCCGAATCACGAAACCCTAGTAATTTACGGAGACAAACCTAGCACGAATCTTCACCTCATCTCGTGCATCAAAGCACAAAAACATCTGCGAAAGAACAATTTGGCGTTCTTGGCTCACATAGTGGACAAGACCAAAGAAGAAACTAACATCCAAGATATTCCGGTAGCATGTGAATTCCCGGACGTGTTCCCTGAAGATCTTCCAGGAGTACCCCCAGAGAGACAGGTTGAGTTCCGAATCGACCTCGTTCCAGGAGCAACTCCTCTTGCTAAATCACCATATCGGTTGGCTCCTGCCGAAATACAGAACTGTCCAGCCAACTCAGTGAGCTTCTGGACAAAGGATGTATCCGACCTAGCTACTCGCCATGGGGAGCCCCGGTGCTCTTTGTCAAAAAGAAGGACGGATCTTTCAGAATGTGCATCGATTACAGAGAGTTAAATAAGCTCACTGTTAAAAACCGCTACCCATTCCCGCGAATCGATGATCTATTCGACCAGCTCCAAGGAGCTAGCTATTTTTCTAAAATAGATTTACGGTCCGGATACCACCAACTCAAATTTCGAGAAGAGGATATTCCTAAAACCGCTTTCCGAACCCGCTACGGACATTATGAATTCGTCGTAATGCCCTTCGGTCTAACAAATGCACCTGCCGCATTCATGGACCTAATGAATCGAATCTGTCGACCGTTCCTGGACAACTTCGTCATTGTGTTTATCGATGACATCCTCGTCTATTCTCGAAGCAAAGAGGAGCATGGCCAACATCTCCGACAAGTCCTAGAGACGCTGCGATCGGAAAAGCTTTACGCCAAACTCTCTAAGTGTGAGTTTTGGCTACGGAGCGTGAATTTTCTAGGTCACGTAGTTAGCCAAGATGGAATTCATGTGGATCCCTCTAAGGTCAAAGCCGTGGAAGGATGGGCAACTCCGACTACGCCCACAGAAATTCGTCAGTTCTTAGGCCTAGCAGGCTACTATAGGAGATTCATCCAAAACTTCTCTAAGATCGCCAAGCCGCTTACCTTTCTTACGCAAAAGGGCGTGCCATTCAAGTGGACAGACCGACAAGAGATTACGTTTCGAACCTTGAAGCAAGCTCTCTGTAGCGCTCCTGTGCTATCTCTACCCGAAGGAATGGAAGATTTTGTAGTCTACTGTGACGCGTCGAATCAAGGCTTAGGTTGCGTTCTCATGCAACGTGGAAGAGTGATAGCATATGCGTCCCGCCAGCTAAAGACGCACGAAGTAAATTACACGACCCATGACCTAGAACTGGGAGCCGTGGTCTTCGCTCTGAAAATTTGGAGGCACTACCTATACGGTACAAAGTGCACCATCTTCACGGTCCACAAGAGCCTCCAGCACATCTTGAATCAGAAAGAGCTGAACATGAGACAACGAAGATGGGTGGAATTGCTAAACGACTACGAATGCGAGATCAAGTACCATCCAGGCAAGGCCAACGTGGTAGCTGATGCATTAAGTCGGAAGGAGTACTCTAATCGCCGTACGAAAACACACTCGATAACCATTCAGTCTCATCTGGCCACTCAAATTGCATTAGCCTAGTCAGAGGCTATGAAAGCGGAAAATAGAACTAGCGAGGCATTGCGCGGGATGGAGAAGAACCTAGAAGCAAAAGAGAATGGGGTATACTACTTCATGAACCGTATTTGGGTCCCAAACATCGGAGGATTTAGGGAGACCGTTACGAAGGAAGCTCACAAGACACGATACTCCATTCATCCCGGTTCGGACAAGATGTACTTGGACATTAAACAACACTATTGGTGGCCTAACATGAAGGCGGAAATCGCGACCTATGTTAGTAAGTGCCTTACGTGCGCCAAAGTAAAGGTGGAGTACCAGAAACCTTCCGGATTATTACAGCAACCGGCAATCCCTGAGTGGAAATGGGAGGGGATTTCTATGGATTTCGTGACCAAGCTGCCCAAGACGTCGGACGGACTGGACACCATATGGGTAATAATCGACCGACTGACGAAATCTGCCCACTTCCTGCCAATCAAAGAATCCTACAAGATGGAGAGACTGACGCGATTGTACCTACGAGAAATCGTAAGACTCCATGGAGTGCCAAAATCTATCATCTCGGATAGGGACAGTAGGTGCACATCGCGCTTTTGGCAATCACTCCACAAGGCAATGGGAACTCATCTCGATATGAGCACCGCATATCACCCACAAACGGACGGTCAAAGTGAACGAACCATTCAGACGCTTGAAGACATGCTTCGTGCATGTGTGATAGACTTTGGAAAGTCTTGGGATACCCACCTACCGTTGATCGAATTCTCATATAACAATAGTTACCATTTGAGCATCAAGGTGGCCCCTTTCGAAGCACTGTACGGGCGTAAATGTAGATCACCGTTATGTTGGGCTGAAGTAGGTGACACCCAACTAGCAAGAACGCATACGTCAGACAGGGCACTAACAGGACCGGAGATTATTCGCGAAACCACAGAAAAGATCGTTCAGATCAGAGCCCGATTACAAGCATCGCGTGACAGACAAAAGAGCTACGCCGATAAACGGCGAAAACCCTTAGAATTCCAGGTCGGTGATCGAGTACTGTTGAAAGTCTCACCCTGGAAAGGGGTTATACGTTTCGGAAAACGGGGAAAGCTGAACCCGCGATACATTGGACCTTTCGAAATCGTCGCCCGAATAGGTCCGGTAGCCTACAGACTACAACTACCCGCGGAGCTAAACGGTGTACACCCCGTGTTTCATGTCTCTAATCTGAAAAAGTGCCTATCAGATGAAACCCTTGTCATTCCTCTTGACGAAATCGAAATCAATGAGAATCTCTTGCTCGTCGAAGAACCAGTCGAAATCATGGACAGGGAGGTGAAGCGTACTAAACAAAGCCGCATCCAGATCGTGAAGGTACGGTGGAACGCAAAGCGTGGGCCAGAATTCACTTGGGAACGCGAAGACCAAATGAAACAAAAGTACCCTCACCTATTCTAGCATTCTCAAATCTAGCTTTCAAACAGAATTTCGGGACGAATAGTCATCAAACAATTGGAAACCCTAGAAGTTCTTGTTTAGGTACACCTTGGACTAGAACTTCCTTATTGGATCCAAATGGACCAATAAGCTTCCAAATAGACTATCATGGGCTTAGAACCCTAACTGGGCTCTAACTGGACCCACACTAAATTATTTCAACATTTTGGGCCACATTGGGCCTACAATGAAATAAATTAATGACTATGAACCATAATTAACCTAATTTGACCCTAACAAGTCATAAAAATCACCTTTATATTTATTTAGACCAAAAATCACTCAATTTAACCATGAAAATTAGGCTTAAGCATGTATGGCCCAAACATTCTCTTTTCCCGCACCATTCTCGGCCCAAGCCCAAATAAAAGGGAGGAGTTGACTTTTTGCATGACACATCATCTTTGTATGGAGGATATCTAAGCATTACCCTTCAAACATCCATGCATTCTCATTCTTCCATGCAAACATCACCTCAAGGTCTTTTCTTCTCTCCCTCCCTCTTCCTTCTTGATTCGGCCGAGAGTAACCCACACACACACACTTCACAAACTCTCTCCAAATTACTCAAGAAATCATCCTCCCACTCCATTCAAAAGTCTCGAAAATTTGGCTTGAAGCATAAGAATCATCCTAAAGAAATTCACCATCTAAGGTAAGTTAATGTTTAACTTATGATCTAACTCCCTCTACTTCATTAAAATCTCTTCTAAATTCATTCATTTTTGTGATCTTGCATCCTAGAGGTCGAAATCTTCACCATAGGGTGCTTAGGCCAAAAATCACTTCATTTTCCTTCCATTTTCTTTGCAAAACCGAGCCCCCACACCCAAGGTGAGCTTCATACCCCCTATTTTCTGTTTTTATCAGTTTTGTGGGGGGGGGGGGAATACAAGTGAAGGTGTAGATCTATATGTGTTTTGTATGCCTTGTATGATTTCCATGCTTACATGTATGCTTTTGTGTGCTAAAATGTTGGATCTAGCCATAAAACCCCTCAAAACCGAGATATATCTTATGTTAAATGATTTTTGCATCAAATATGTTTCCACATACAAAGTGTTTCAAGAAAAATGGCTAAGTAGTTTAGTAACAATCTTCTTTGGGCTAAAAACACAAATTTTGGGCCTAAAATGTGAAAAATAAAAAATCAAGGGTCCAAATTGACATATCACGAATTCTGATGGAGGAGGTGTGCCAAAAGAGTTTCAATAAAACAAATTCTGGAAATTTACTCATTTAGAGGATTAAAAACATAAATTTCAAGCTTAATGGGCTAAAAATGACATTTTCGGCCCAACGAGGCCCATTATGCGAATTTTTCTGTTTTGGAGGGCCAAAACTGTGATTTTCTGTAAAACAGTGGACCATAAGTGATCCAAGTCCTTTTCAAAGGTTTAAAATGCTTCTTAAATTTAAAAAGGACCAAAGTTGCAAAAATTTCACAATTTGGGCCAAAATTGTCAAAATTGCGAAAAGAAGGGTTATAACCGAGAAAACTGAAATTCCAAGGACTTAAGCTGTTTTCTATGAAAAATATGCTGAAAAATATTTATTTCAATAATTTTTGGTGTTAAAATGTCAAGAAAATTGATTTAAGGACCAAACCGGAAGGTATTTAAATAAAGGGTTGAAAAAGTAAATTTTACAAACAAGGAGGGGCTGAAAACAGAAAATTTTCAAGACTAATTCAATGCATGCAATTTGACCAAATAATGGTACCGCGACTATCGACGAAATACAATACACTACAATACCAAAATCGTTGTAAAACGAATTGGTTCGGTCTCGAACCAATGAAAATCCGAAACTACTAACATGGCGACACTACGATACATACAAATAACGTTTGGGAACTTAACTTACATACGAGTGTGCACAAACGTCTACGCACCATCTTTGGGCCCCAAAAGTGTAAAATCTTGTTTGTTGGGCCTAGCTAGCCCAATGACCTGATCTTAAGGCCCGAAGACATATTTTTTTCTACGAAGTGTTGGGTTTCACCGACTTGGCACAACGTAGAGGGACTTTCAATGGCTCGTATACCACTGGTCCCCAAGGGTCCTTTGGTATTGCTAGTAAAGTCTACATATTTTTGCGAGGCGGGTCGGGGACCCCTCGTACACATTTTATCCCCAACCGGCTAATAGAGTCATCGAGGCCTTCGTGTCCTCTTTCTCTTCGGATGTGGGACGACACGTAGTCAGGGCGGCTGGATAACATGATTAGTACGGACGACGCCTTCGAGATCGTTAGTATTGCTATAAACTGGGCGTTTGTGTAATGCGGGTTTGTAGTAATTAATCATGCTCAAAAATAATCCAACGTCGCCTGGGAATGAGACTACTATTTTTGTAATGGTTTCAACGCAACTTAATGGATTTCAAAGGATTAGGAAAACATCGGGTTTTCCTAGGTTTTTCAATACATATCGGATTCGAAATGCATACAATTTTAGTGAACAATTGTTACAAGTATAGAAACAAACAAGCATACTTATGGATCTTCACAACCGTTTTCAAAAGCTTCTCTTTTCAGAAAATATCGGATTTTCTGGTGGTTTTCAAACGATACGAAACATTGTTTTTCAAATACAACTTATGAAGTCACCAACATACCATATGTTGACGTTTTTCAAAATACTTGTATTCTCAGGGAACCCTTGAATCAAAGGAAATCATATTCAGTGATGGCTTGCAGTTTATTTATGTACGAATCGAATAATTTATTTTTGGGAATGTAATATTTAAACAGTGTATTTCATGTAAACGCTACTGGTTGTACTATATTAATGCATGGTGACGAATGTTGTTATGTTTCATATATATTCAATGTTATGGTATACAATT
This sequence comes from Lactuca sativa, assembly GCF_002870075.4. Classification (NCBI taxonomy): domain Eukaryota; kingdom Viridiplantae; phylum Streptophyta; class Magnoliopsida; order Asterales; family Asteraceae; genus Lactuca; species Lactuca sativa. The sequence goes on from NC_056627.2 coordinate 52,337,343, forward strand.
GAGTCACAACAGCCCCCGAACGTTTCCACCGCCTGGTTCAGGGGTGTGACAAACACAACCATCATATATATAATAAAAACGTATATTGTTGCGTTATACATATTTGCAAAAGAATATTACAATATGATGACATAAATGTTTAATGATAAACGTCTTTAGCGTTCCTTCTTCAAAAGCTGGTGGTTACCTGTATTACTGATTTCCTGAGAAATACAAGTGGTTTCGAAAAAGTGTCAACAATTAAGTTGGTGAGTTCATAAGTATTTTGCATTGAAAAGTATGTCCTTTTAGTAGTAAATCGATGAACAAGGTTTTTCAGAAAATCCAATATTTTCTATAAATCGTTTGAAAAGTTTCCAGAGTTGGTGTGTGTTAGTATGTTCCATACTTGAATAATAATGCTAAACTTTGTGCTAAAAATGATGTGGGAAAACTGAATGTATATAAGAATCTCGTAAATCAAACTTGTTTTTATACTTTTATGTGAGTTTTATAACCATACTATTGACACTGAAGGCCTGTAACAACATTCTTCAGGTGTTGTAGTGTTATGACATTTGTCACCCCAGACCTGCCGGTCTAACTATAGCTAATAGTTTAGGTGCGGGGTTGTCAATCCCATATAGATCTATACACAAGTATCATGCTCTCCCTCCAAGAGATTATGGTATATAATATAGGACTTGAAATGCATACATACGAGCACATTGAAAGACTTTACTTCATTTGAAAGTATTTCATTTGTCAAGATGTATATGTAAAATGTATGAATAACTTGTTAACTATACTCATTATAGTCTCTCAAAAAGTATGTTTCCATTTAGTAATAAAAACTTGGTAATATAATAGCCCTTTAAACATAAAGATGTTGGTATCAATACCCTATAAGATAGATATTATAATTACGTTTATAAAACGATACTTTGACTTGTAATGTACTTGTATTCCCCCCTAAAACATGAAAAGAATTGAAAAGTAAGGGTATGAACTCACTCGTTTGGTTTGAAGAGAGAGAGGCTAGAGTTGAGTAGAACTTCGACCACGGAAAGTTGCGTCTTCGGGCTCTTCGGGGATCTCAGTAGTGTAGATCTTTCTTCGGGGGCTCGAGTGCGGAAACCGAGGGCGTCGGGATGATCTCTGGAGCTTAGAAGTATGGGAGAGTGACTGAGAGTTTGAGAAAGTGTGCCAAAAACCCGAAGCTCAACCTCTCTATTTATAGGTTAGAAACTCCTCATACGCGGGGCGTACTACCGGAGTATGCTGGGCGTACTCGGTACGCGGGGCGTACTTCGGTTACGCGGGGCGTAACAATGTGTCACGGCTTACGACTCCGGTCTAGTTAGCGTAGAGAACTCGAGCCGATGGGACTCGACACTGGGCCTATTACGCGGGGCGTACTCTTGGATTACGCGGGGCGTAATCCAGTCTTCCATCTTCTAAATTCCGTAACTTTCGCGTACGGGCTCCGTTTTTCGCGTTCTTTATATCCATGCGTAGGTGAGATTATGCTCTACAACTTTCGTTTAGACTCCGTCGGCTAGTTTTGACTTTATTTTCAATGATATATTTTTAATAGGCCGGGACTCCTAAAGTCCGTTAAAAATTCGTAGTTTCATTATTCGACGTCGGTTTTCGTTTGTCTTTTTATCATTTTGCTCATATTGTGGAGATCTTCAACTCTCATTTAGGTTGCGTTAGCTAATTAACACTCAATCTTCAATTCGAGTTTTTAGCCCTCTACTACTATTACGAAACTTTGAAAATTCGTAACTTCTTCATACGAGGTCCAAATTGGGCGATCTTTTTATGTATGTTTACAGTTTAACGGACTCTACATCTTTTGTTTAGATACTTAAGGCTAAAATTCATTTTATTGAAATTTCACTTTTTACATTAAAATAGTGTTTTAACAGTGTGTTGTAAATATACGAGTGGTTATAATTTCTTCAATATAACCCGGTTTTTAACGTTCTTTATGTTTTTGGAAACCTTGGCACGTTATCTATATTTTGATGCATCCCAACTTAGATATTTGAACACTTTATTTTCGAGGTTAATTTAGTTGGTTCCAGATAGTTTTTGTTATATTTGACATTTGATCGTTACACTGCTTTGGAAAAATATAGGGTTGTTACATCATCCCCCCGTTAAGGGAATTTTGTCCCGAAATTTAATCTAATATAGAGTTTACAGGTTAGGACAAAGATGCGGGTATTTTTGTTTCATCTGATCCTCGCGTTCCCAGGTGTATTCAGGTCCTCGCTTGGCGTTCCAGCGGACCTTTACAATAGGTATGCGGCTTTGTTTAGTCCTTTTTATTTCCCGATCCATGATCTCTACTGGTTCCTCTACAAATTGGAGATTTTCATTTATTGCGATTTCGTCTAGATGGATGACAAGGGTCTCATCGGACAAGCACTTCTTTAGGTTTGATACATGAAAGGTAGGGTGTACGTTGTGGAGCTCCTGAGGTAATCTAAGTTTGTAAGCCACTGGACAGATCCTGGCAAGGATCTCGAATGGTCCGATGTATCTTGGGTTCAGTTTTCTGCGCTTCCCGAAGCGTATTAACCCCTTCCAGGGCGAGACCTTTAGTAGAACTCGATCTCCGACCTCGAATTCCAAGGGTTTCCGTCTTTTATCTGCGTAACTCTTTTGTCTGTCCCTTGATGCTTTTAGACGTTCCCGAATCTGAAAAATCTTCTCCGTAGTTTCCCTTATGATTTATGGTCCAGTGAGCGTGTTGTCTGTTGCTTGTCCTTTTGCTAGTTGTGTGTCCCCCACTTCGGCCCAGCACAAAGGCGACCTGCATTTGCAGCCATAGAAGGCTTCGAACGGGGCAGCCTTGATGCTTGTGTGGTAGCTATTGTTGTACGAGAACTCGACCAAAGGTAGATGCGTGTCCCATGCCTTACCAAAATCGATTACGCAAGACCTCAACATATCTTCTAGGGTTTGTATGGTTCTCTCACTCTGGCCGTCGGTTTGTGGGTGATAAGCGGTACTCATGTCTAGCCTTGTCCCCAAAGCTTTTTGTATCGACTGCCAGAACCTTGAGGTGAACCTACTATCTCGGTCCGAGATAATGGATATGGGCACACCATGTAGTCGTACAATTTCTGTGAGGTATGTCCTAGTTAGCTTCTCTAATTTATCCGTCTCTTTGATCGGTAGGAAGTGCGCTGATTTAGTTAACCTGTCGACAATCACCCAGATAGTGTCGAGTCCGTTTGCCGTTCTGGGTAGTTTGGTTATGAAATCCATGGTTATACGTTCCCACTTCCATTCTGGTATTTCTGGTTGTTGCAACAATCCTGAGGGCTTTTGGTATTCTACTTTGACCTTGGCGCACGTCAGACATTTACTCACGTAGGTAGCAATTTCGGCCTTCATGTTCGGCCACCAATACAACTTCTTGAGGTCGAGATACATCTTATCGGAGCCAGGGTGTATGGAGTATCGTGTTTTTTGGGCTTCGTTCATGACGACTTCTTTGAATCCGCCAAACTTCGGCGTCCAGATCCGATCCATGAAGTAATGAACTCCATCATTCTTGACCTCAAACTTCTTATCCATTCCCCTTAAGGCTTCCCCTGCCACATTTACCGATGTTAAGGCTTCTATCTAGGCTTCCTTGATTTGTGTGGACAGGTGCGAATGGATTGTCATGGATAAAGACTTCACTCTGCAGCCCGAGTATTCCTTCCGGCTGAGTGCATCGGCCACCACGTTAGCCTTTCCGGGATGATATCGAATCTCGCATTCATAATCATTTAGTAGTTCTACCCACCGTCTTTGTCTCATGTTGAGTTCTTTTTGGTTGAGGATATGTTGGAGGCTCTTATGGTCGGTGAAGATCGTACATTTCATGTCGTAGAGATAGTGTCTCCATATCTTCAGAGCGAAGATGACTGCTCCTAGCTCAAGATCGTGCATTGTGTAGTTTACTTCGTGCGTCTTTAGTTTCCTTGAGGCGTAGGCGATGACCTTCCCTCGTTGCATCAGGACACACCCAAGTCCTTGGTTCAATGCATCGCAATAGACCACGAAGTCCTCCGTTCCTTCGGGCAAGGTTAGGATGGGCGCACTTCATAAGGCTCGATTTAGCGTTTGAAACGAGGCGTCTTGTTTTTCTCCCCAGTCAAAGGTCACACTTTCCTGAGTTAGGGTGGTAAGTGGTTTGGCAATCTTCGAAAAGTTCTGTATGAACCTTCGGTAATACTCGGCGAGTCCCAAAAATTGCCGGATTTCTGTAGGGGTCCTTGGTGTCGTCCAACTTTCTATTGCCTTGATCTTAGAAGGATCCACGTGTATCCCCTCCTTGCTTACTACATGTCCTAGGAAATCCACTTTCCGAATCCAAAATTTGCACATGGAAAATTTTGCGTAAAGCTTCTCTGCCCTCAATGTTTCCAAAACTTGGCGGAGGTGTTGGCTGTGTTCTTCCTGGCTTCTAGAATAGATGAGTATATCATCTATGTATACGATCACGGATTTATCCAGGAAGGGACGACAAACTCGGTTCATCAAGTCCATGAACACCGCTGGAGCATTTGTCAATCCGAAGGGCATTACTGCAAACTCGTAGTGACCATAACGTGTTCGGAAAGCCGTTTTGGGGATGTCTCCTTCCAACACTCGCAGTTGGTGATAACCAGATCTTAGATCGATCTTTGAGAAGTAGCTTGCTCCCTGCAGTTGGTCGAACAGATCGTCTATGCGCGGTAGGGGATATCGGTTCTTGATCATGAGTTTGTTTAGCTCCCGATAATCGATGCACATGCGAAAGGATCCGTCCTTCTTTTTCACGAATAGGACTGGTGCTCCCCATGGTGAGAAGCTCGGTCTGATGAATCCCTTGCTCAGCAGCTCGTTTAATTGACTGGACAATTCCTGCATCTCGGCTGGGGCTAAACGGTAAGGCGACTTTGCTACTGGTGTAGCTCCGGGGATTAAGTCGATTCTGAACTTAACTTCGCGCTCTGGTGGAATCCCTGGTAGATCTTCTGGGAAAATATATGGGAAGTTGCAGACTTCCGGAATGTCTTTAATGTTCTTTGGTTCTTGTTTCTGGTCTATTACGTGGGCTAGAAAGGCATTGTATTCCTTACGAAGGTATTTTTGTGCCTTAACACAGGAGATGATTTGTAAACTTGAACTAGGTTTGTCACCATAAATGACAAGGGTTTCGCCGTTTGGCAGGTTGAGGCAAGCGGCCTTTTCATGACAAAGTATGTCGGCATGGTGAAGGCTCAACCAGTCCATACCGATGATGACATCGAAACTTCTTATTGAAATGGGCATTAGGTCGATTTGGAATAAGTGTTCGTTTAAATTTAATGTGCACCCTACGTACATATCACTTGTGCTTTCCGTTTTACCGTTAGCCATTTCTACAGTGAATATTTTATCGAGTGGTTGGGGTCTTTGATTAAGTAAGTGTTTGAATTTATGACTCACAAAACTTCTCTCCGCACCGCAGTCAAAGAGTATGCATGCATAAATGTTGTTGAGGAGAAACGTACCCGTAACCACCGTTGGGTCGGCTATTGCTTCATTTTGGCCTATCGCCAGCACTCTCCCAACACTGCCAACGTTCCTTGTCTTGGGGCAGTCCCTTTTGAAGTGCCCAGTTTCTCCACACCCATAACATGCCTGGCTTATCCCAGTACCAGGAACTTGAGTGACTGGTCGTGCTGGTGCCTTTCAGAAACGGGCTGTGTGCCCTTTCTTGTCGCAGTTCTTACAGTGCATCTCGCGGCAAATACCGTAGTGATGGTAGTTGCACTTGCTGCACTTGGGCAGATTCCCCGCATATGGTTTTGTTGGCGTAGGGGTAGCAAGAGTTGTGGTGGGAGTAGTAGCAACATGAACCGCAACCATTTGTTTCTTTGAAGGTTCTTGCGAAGTTTGCCCCTTTCTCTTGTTCCAGAATTTCTTCTTCTTGTTGTTGTTGGCATTGATCTCGTTGTTGCTGTTCCCTTTGGTTGGTTCAGCCATGATAGTCGTGACTCCTTGAAAGACACCATGATCAACGAGAGATTGCGCCAGTTCCTTAGCGCTATCGAAGGTCATGGGTTTGGAAGCTAATACACTTCCTTGAAGTTGGGGTGATAGTCCCCTGATGTATCTCTCGACCTTTTGGCTTTCCAGGATTAACATTCCTGGGCAAAGTGTTATTAAGTCACTGAACCTATTGGTGTAACCTGCTATGTCCGAGCCTACCATCGAAAGGCTCCACAGTTCCTATTCAAGCTTCTGAATCTCGCCTCTTGGGCAGTATTCTCGAAGGAGCATTCGTTTCAAGTTTTCCCAACCCATGGAGTTCGCCACCACTAGGGTTAGTGTCTTGACCTGGCCGTTCCACCATGTCAGGGCGCGTTCAGAAAAAGTAAAAGCAGCAAACTTTACTTTGCTTTCTTCAGGGCATGCGCAGATTTCGAATACAACTTCCGTTTTCTCTATCCATTGAGATAGGGCCAATACTCCCCCAGTCCCATAAGTTCCGAGAGGTATACAAAGAAGTACTTCATATTTATATATATTGGTCACCCCTGAGGTGTGTTACATTACGCTTCTTGTTTGGAAAAATTCGACCTACCTAGAGGTCTCCGATTACAGATACAAAAGGAAATAAGGAAAAAAAAACTTTTATCCGAAATCCTATTTTATAACAAAATTGTTGGGGTTTAAGCAAGCTCTACTTGCGGCGTGTTGCACGTTTGGAGCTAGATTCGGCATCCAACTGCTTGACCCCCATTAAGCGCCTCTCGAGATCTGCTTGTTGTTCCTTCATCTCCCTTATTTCTACTAGTGTCGTTATCATTTGGTTCTGAAGTGTCCCTGTGTAGATTTGGTTATTCTCATGTAGTCCTTCCAGACGGCGGATGTCTGCGGCGTTACCTTGAGTAGCAGCATTGATCTCGCGAACTCTGGCTGCTTGCTTGTCCGTCTCGTAGTTCTGGGTAGCTATAGCGTTCACAATAACAGGGAGTGCTCGATCAGTTGAGCCTCCCCACTGACATTGTAAAAATCCCAGCACATGCCGAAGGGAGGGCGTACACCTTGTTGGCGGCTCCAGTAGTAGAGGTGGCTTCCCCACATGGGAATGGGTCCCAGTTCATACGGTCTGATTTTGGGAGGATGAGGGATGGGAGGGTCGATTACTTCTGGCTCGGAGTCCGTTCCACTAGAAATTTCCTCGACCTCTTCGTCGACTTCAAATTCGTCTCCGACTTCGACTTCGAATTCTTCTTCGATTCCCCCTTCGGATACTTTCTCGACCTCCTCTTCGATTTCCTCTGGGTCTTCTTCCGGGTCTTCTTCTATCCAGCCGCCGTTGCCTTGGTTTGGGTAGTAGGGATCTCCTGGTAAATGGAATCCGGCCATTTGCCTGTACTAGGATAGAGGCATGAGAAGTTTAAAAGAAATTTTTAACGACTTCCTATGTTTAACTATATTTTTACGGAGCGCAAAATATTTTATTGTACGATTATTTTTAACAATACTCCTATAGTATTTCAAATTTGGCGAATCTAAAATAATTTGTGTTTGGTAAGTTTTCGGCTTGTTGTCCACTATGACCATTCCTCGACGTACGTTGGTCGAATCTAGGATAAATATAGTTGATCAGGCAATATTTATTCTCGACCTGATTACATACCCCGAGGCTCAATCGTAGTGTCGCAACTTGCCTTAATACTTTTTAGAAAACTTGTCATGATACGAGATTAATGCATGCGAGTAAAAATGTATATTTTTAAAAGGAAGTATATTGTTTGTGAAAACGTTTTGTCAGAGGGTTTTTGGTCCCCTTTGCATTTATAGTTTGTATATCTTATGTGGTTCGATATACTTAGTTCACTATAAACAATGCTCTAATACCAATCTATCACACCCCCAAACCAGAATGCTGGAAACATTCGGGGGTGGATGACTTCACGTAGTATCACAACAATTGAATATTGTAAAGAAAGTAACACAACCATCATATATATAATAAAAACGTATATTGTTGCGTTATACATATTTGCAAAAGAATATTACAATATGATGATATAAGTGTTTAATGATAAACGTCTTTAGCGTTCCTTCTTCAAAAGCTGGTGGTTACCTGTATTACTGATTTCCTGAGAAATACAAGTGGTTTTGAAAAAGTGTCAACAATTAAGTTGGTGAGTTCATAAGTATTTTGCATTGAAAAGTATGTCCTTTTAGTAGTAAATCGATGAACAAGGTTTTTCAGAAAATCCAATATTTTCTATAAATCGTTTGAAAAGTTTCCAGAGTTGGTGTGCGTTAGTATGTTCCATACTTGAATAATAATGATAAACTTTGTGCTAAAAATGATGTGGGAAAACTGAATGTATATAAGAATCTCGTAAATCAAACTTGTTTTTATACTTTTATGTGAGTTTTATAACCATACTATTGACACTGACGACCTGTAACAACATTCTTCAGGTGTTGTAGTGTTATGACATTTGTCACCCCAGACCTGCCGGTCTAACTATAGCTAATAGTTTAGGTGCGGGGTTGTCAATCCCGTATGGATCTATACACAAGTAGCACGCTCTCCCTCCAAGAGATTATGGTATATAATATAGGACTTGAAATGCATACATACGAGCACGTTGAAGTTTGAATATCTCACATTACTTGGTATAAACAGATTTACGATAATAAAGACTTTACTTCATTTGAAAGTATTTCATTTGTCAAGATGTATATGTAAAATGTATGAATAACTTGTTAACTATACTCATTATAGTCTCTCAAAAAGTATGTTTCCATTTAGTAAGAAAAACTTGGTAATATAATAGCCCTTTAAACATAAAGATGTTGGTATCAATACCCTATAAGATAGATATTATAATTACGTTTATAAAACGATACTTTGACTTGTAATGTACTTGTATTCCCCCCCTAAAACATGAAAAGAATTGAAAAGTAGGGGTATGAACTCACTCGTTTGGTTTGAAGAGAGAGAGGCTAGAGTTGAGTAGAACTTCGACCACGAAAAGTTGCGTCTTCGGGCTCTTCGGGGATCTCGGTAGCGTAGATCTTTCTTCGGGGGCTCGAGTGCGGAAACCGAGGGCGTCGGGATGATCTCTGGAGCTTAGAAGTATGGGAGAGTGACTGAGAGTTTGAGAAGGTGTGCCAAAAACCCGAAGCTCAACCTCTCTTTTTATAGGTTGGAAACTCCTCGTACGCGGGGCGTACTACCGGAGTACGCGGGGCGTACTTCGGTTATGCGAGGCGTAACAATGTGTCACGGCTTACGACTCCGGTCTAGCTAGCGTAGAGCACTCGAGCCGATGGGACTCGACACTGGGCCTATTACGCAGGGCGTACTCTTGGATTACGCGGGGCGTAATCCAGTCTTCCATCTTCTAAATTCCGTAACTTTTGCGTACGGGCTCCGTTTTTTGCGTTCTTTATATCCACGCGTAGGTGAGATTATGCTCTACAACTTTCATTTAGACTCCGTCGGCTAGTTTTGAATTTATTTTCAATGATATATTTTTAATAGGCCGGGACTCCTAAAGTCCGTTAAAAATTCGTGGTTTCATTATTCGACGTCGGTTTTCATTTGTCTTTTCATCATTTTGCTCCTATTGTGGAGATCTTCAACTCTCATTTAGGTTGTGTTAGCTAATTAACACTCGATCTTCAATTCGAGTTTTTAGCCCTCTACTACTATTACGAAACTTTGAAAATTCGTAACTTCTTCATACGAGGTCCAAATTGGGCGATCTTTTTATGTATGTTTACAGTTTAACGGACTCTACGTCTTTTGTTTAGATACTTAAGGCTAAAATGCATTTTATTGAAATTTCACTTTTTACATTAAAATAGCATTTTAACGGCGTGTCGTAAATATACGAGTGGTTATAATTTCTTCAATATAACCCGGTTTTTAACGTTCTTTATGTTTTTGGAAACCTTGGCACGTTATCTAATATTTGATGCATCCCAACTTAGATATTTGAACACTTTATTTTCGAGGTTAATTTAGTTGGTTCCAAATAGTTTTTGTTATATTTGACATTTGAGCGTTACACTGCTTTGGAAAAATATAGGGTTGTCACATTGTCTAGATTGAGATCAAATGTGAAAGAGTATGGGGCCAGAAGGCCATGATGAACGAGTTAAGAGTATGGGGCTAGAAGGCCATGATGAACGAGTTTTAGTGGAGCATCCCTAGAGAGGGAAATGGAGTTAGCTCCGAGGGATGGTTGGTGATATGCCAGTTGGAGTCGCAAGACTCAGGGATGAGTAGGGATGGTGTGTTATGGAAGAATACGGTATGTGCTGGGCGACCGGCCGATAGTAGAGATGTCACTTTCTGTGAACTGAGTAGTGCTAATTCCGTTTCACGTGGGACACATAAGAGGTGTTGAGATTTTGGTTTCTGAGTTTGGGGGTGAGCCCCATGGAATTGCATTGATGGTGATCTTCAATCAGAGTATATCGCAATGGGTCTACCGTGAGGTAAAGATATAGCTTTAATAGGTCGTCAGTGGTGACTGAGATGGTCAAGGACCAGGATACACCCTATTGAGTATAGTTGGGCATGTGTTACCTGTAGCGTCGGACGATCAAGAAGAGTATACCAGGGTGGTGGCTCTTATTGTCTTTGATGGGTATCGAGAGTGGTAATGTGGGTTCTGCTCCTATCATAAGAGATGTGATGGAGTGTGGTTTGAGGAGTCGAGGATGAGGAGAATGATAGTTCACTATTTCTAGACTAAGAGTCGGGGTTGATATTGGACAGTTAGGAAGTCCAGTGATGGAATGTGTGAGATTCTGTTGACTAGAGGCGGTCATTATGGGAAGTTGTAACATCCGGTTCTGGATTGTTTTGTGACTTAAGGCCCGTAGGCCTTAATCCGAGTATGATAAGGTTTTGAGGCATTGAAACAGAAATTTTAGGCCCTTTTATAATGTGGGTGAGGTAGGTTGTGTGATAAAATAGTTCGGTTTGTGCTTTACAGCCCAAATGTATTGTTAAAGGTGTTGGTTCGGGCTTTTCATGAATTTTGGATCTGAGTTAGATTGGGATTCAGGAGGAATAAAGTTGAAAGAAGTGTAGAGCTTCTCGTTAGCTTTCCGTGGATATAAGGATCGTCAGAACGGACTTATAACGAAGAATTTATGGCCTTCAGAAGTTTTGTGGTTTCAGGCTTAGCCAAGTACGCTGGGCGTAATTTGGATTACGCTGGGCATACTGACCACGGATGGTCGAGAATGTCCTTCATAGTACGCTGGGCGTACCATATGAACGTTGGGCCTACACCAAACAGACCTGAACGCTATTTTAGGGTCTTGGACCCTATTTAAGCTCCTTATCTCATAATGTAACCCTAATATCTTCAGCCTCCATCCCTCTAAACCCTAGAAATCGACCCTAAACCTCCATTTGAGTGATTCTTGAGCATTTTGATGATTTGGTGAGTTTTTGGTGCATATTGTGGAAGAAGGAGTTCCTTGAGGAAGCATTTCTTGGCTTAGAGCTTGTGGATCCAAGCCCTAATCATGTTGATCTAGCTCCAGAAAGCATAAAGTTTGAATCTTGGTGGCTTTCTCATGTGGATCTAGTTGGGTGATCACTTGTTGTGTTTGGCTTTTGAAGAAGAAGGAGATTTGAAAGAGAATGGCTTGAGCACCTAGCTTTTGGATCTATGTTCTTCTCTTGTTGGTGCATCTTCCAGAGGTATCAAGTTTTGAACTTGCTTAATATTGTGCTAGTTTTTATTATGGGTCCATTTTAGGTTTTTTGGTCCCAAATCTTGAAGCTTTATGATTGGTTAAGCTCCACAGCCTAATACACGTCCCTTTAAGTGTTTCTAGTGGAAAGGATTCATAAAAATGAGTCCTTGGATGTTGGAATCAAACCATGCATGAGATATGAGAATTTTGGGTAGTAAAGAGTGAGAGTTTTTGTGCTTGGAACTTGATCGGCCATGCAAAGGCTTAAAGTCACGAGCTTTATTGAGTATGAGCCTTTATGGGATCCAGATATAAGAGTATAGCTATGGTCTTAACTGATTAAGACCAAAAGAGTTGAAAAAGTAAATCTAGGCGTACGTTGAGTGTAAATCTAGTACGCCCCGCCTACTAGGTTGGTGTCCCCGATCAGGATTCATGTACGATGGAGTACGCTGAGTGTACCGAGGGAGGTACCCCCCGTGTAACCCCACTGTGGACTTTTTGGGCTAAATCTTATATTGGGCCTTAAGTGTTGGGCATGGAGTTTGGCTTGTTGTGCTAGAGATTTGGACCAGAGGAATATGTATATGTGCCTTGGGCCCTTGAGTTGGGCTTGCCTCTTGGACTTGAGAGTTGGGCCTCGGGAGAGTCCATTTATTATTAGGCCTTGGTGGGCCCAATGGGTTTTGGGGTTATTTATGGTCTAGTTAGTGGACTACTTTTAGACCTACAGAATGAGGGTTGGGACTTAGATCCTAATTTGAGATCATTGTAGATATGGCTCAGGGGTAGAGGCTGGTGCGCAACGACGACATTTGTAGGAGTCGTTCATCATTCGAGGTGAGTCTTCTCACTATACCTTACCTAGAGTGGTAATTAGATTTGTACCTTATATGCTATTTGTATAATGTGATACACTATATTATTCTATGTGATTTATGATGTGTATGATTCAGAGTTTACAAAGTTAGGGCCGGATGGCCCACAGAGTTCGGGTCAGAGGGTCCACAGAGTTATGGTACTGGAGGGTCCCACAGAGACACATTGACCAGAGGGTCATACATGGTTATAGCCTTGAGTGGCTAATATGTGTTGCATGTGGTACTTTTGGGGACTAACTAAGCTTCGTGCTTACCGTGTTATGTGTTATGTGTTCAGGTTCTTATCAGGATCGCGGAAAGGCGGCGGCTCGATTGTACACATAAGAGAAAAGAGTCACGAATGGGGATCCTGGATTTTGATAATTACATTTGAAAACTATTTTGAAATATGTTATGACATCGACACTTGAGATTTTGAAATTTATTATATGTGAAGTTGGTAATTTAAAATTGAAAAAAATGTTTGACAATTTACGGTGTTACAAGTTGGTATCAGAGTCTTGGTTTGAGGGATTCGGATACACCTTCGTGTATGTCTGGACTCAAACTGAGGATTTGACAAATGTTTTCAAATGGAACAGTTTTTCTAAAAATGAGCAAGATAATGTTAAGAGAACGAGGAAACGAACAGTGTGTACAATCAACCAGCGCTCGAACTGTGATTTCCGAAAATACCCTTACTTATTTGTGTTATGAGTTATTATTGAGATGTTTGTGATGCATGCTAGAAGATAGGCTAGGTATTTCATATATTAGGGCTAGAGTTGCTTGATTTGTGATGCCTTAGCCTAGGAGTTGTTGTTATCTATGATGTGCTTGGAGTATGTGTAGAGTAAGAGTATCTAGCAGGAATCTTTTAGAGAGAGCTTTGAGTAGAGGAGGAATCTAGGAGACATACCTAGATTCGCATTGGAGGACCCTACTAAGAGAGTAGTAGATACCCACGAGGGGTAGGGTTGCTTGAGTGCGGTGATACCCTTAGAGCGTGTGTAGAGCAAGTGGAGTTGTAACTTAGAGTGGTTTTACATGTTGATGGAGATTAGTCGATGCCCCAATGTTGCTTGCTCCGTGCTTTGTGGAACTCTCAATGATGGGACTCACCTACTACATGAATATGACGATATTCAGGAGGTAGACGGCTGGAATCATAAGGAGTTCTTCAGCAGCTGATGGCAGAGAGGTGTAAGAACCTAGGAAGAGCCTGGGAAGGGACCTTTGTCAGATGAGTAGGCTGATAGAGGAGAGTATTCGCAGGAGAGCGACCAGTATGACGGGATTAGTGATTGAGGAGGTTGAGCAGCTACTTAAGAAATATGGGATGATTTGTGTGGAAAGTATGGGTAGATGTGGTAGGTAGTATGGGCCCGTACTACTGAAAGCAGAGGACCCATACTCAACACAGGGAGAATTCCAGAGGTTCTAAGTAGCAGGTTGAGAGGTGATCATATGGGTCGAGTACCATGATCCGTAGCAGATTCAGAGGAGATAGCATGGTTCGAGTACCATGATTCATGGCGGATGGTGCTTCTAGTTTTACCAGTTATCCCATTGAGATTGATCAGATTAGGATCAGACATGATAGAGTGTGGGGCAAGAGGGCCATGTTGAACGAGTTTCAATTGAGCATATCTTGAAGAGAAATCGAGTTGGTTCCCGAGACATTTTGGTGAGAGGTTAGTTGGAGTCACAAGACTCAAGGATAAGTAGAGGTGGTACTTTTTGGAGGTTATGGTCTGAGCTGAGTAGTCGGCCGATAGCGGAGATGCCATTTTCTATGACCAGAGTTGTGTTATTTTCTGTGAGAAGCAGAAGGGATATTGAGCTTCCGGTTTCAGAGTTGGAGGTAGACCCGGTGGGGTAGCAAGGGGTTGCGATCTTTTCACCAGAGTAATTGGGGAGTATGTTTGCTGCGAGGTATCCTTATCCCATGAGAGAGTCATTAGTGGGACTAAGATGGAAAAGGAACAAAGAGGTGCTTTGTTAAGGGTGATGTATTGTTGTTGGCAGTTCCTGGTGGCTCAGAGGAGTATATCGGGGCGGTGGCCCTCGTGGTCTGCGTTGTTTATCAACAATAAGAGTGAGGTTTATTGCTTTTATGTGTATTTCCGATTTGGGAAGCGGGTCGAGGAGTCAGAGTCAAAGTGTGAGATTGTGCATCATTTCCAGACCAAGAGTCAGATCTAATTCGGAATAGTGGGGTATCCGACAGTGTGTCGATTTGAGGCTTCAAGACGAATAGAGGCAGTCATGTTGGGAGGATTCTGAGATTTTTGGTCAAAGTTGGGATTTGTGGAGTTGTTTGGTTTCCATCGGGAAGATCAATAAAGTGATTACGTGATACACTCCAAGAGTCAAGTGTGATATACCTGGTCAAACGGTCTAGGGAGTAGATTGTTGGTATGCCAATTGGTGATGGTTCGAACCCTGAGTGGGGGAGAACTGGGTATTCTATTGAGAGGATCAGCAATCCGTTAAAGTGAGGTTATAGGATTGGTTATGGATATTTGTGGTGTAGACACATGAAACCTTGGTATTTGGTGAAGGAGGTGAGGTTCGATGCAAGATGATGTATCTGTATGTGCTTACGAAAGGGTGAGTGAATCCACAGCGGTTGATCGTTGGACAGAAAATTTATTATGACTAAGGATTTTTCAGGTTTGCAAATGTTGAGTTCGAGGTGGTTACGTAGCTGAGTTCAGGGTGCAATAGCTGAGATTTGCGGGTATAGGTATAGATTGTTATCTATACTTCAGGAGGGTCAGCAATAGATTTGTTAACCAATTTTAGAGTCGGAATGAATAGTTTTGCTTGGGTGGTGATCAGTAGAGGATGGAGCTTCGATTTTCGTCAGCATGTTTTCAGTCATTGACCATTCCTCCGTGTTACAATGTGTGAGATGGGAATATTTCAAGGTTACGAGTGCTTAAGTAGAAGAGGGTATTGTGGTACTACGTGGAGCCGTAGTACTCACTAGTTAATGAGAGAGTGTCGTGATACTGCGGGGAGCTGCAGTATTCGTTGGTTAGCGAGATAGTGTGGTGATACTACGGGGAGTCGCAATATCTACCAATCAGCAAGGTGGTGTGGCGATACTGCGGCGAGCCGTAGTATTTGCCAAGCAGTGAGAGAGCGTTGTGAAACTATGGGGATCCTTAGCTTTCACTAGTCAGAGGAAGAGCATTGTAGAACTGCGGGGAGCCATAGTTTTCACTAGTCAGAGCATGACGTAGAGGAGTCCTTAGGCTTGAGTAGCCTTATCAGTTGAGTCTGTGGGAACATTGTGGTCAGGCCAGTGGTGAGACTGGGGTCTCTCTATTGGTTGGGAGTCGTTGTAATTTGGGTAGAGGAAGGATTATCATAATCAGAAGGAATTGGAGAGAGGGTGTGAGCATAAATTCGCGAATCATGGGTAGGGGTTGAGTATCATATTGGAAATGAGTGGTTCCAATTCTGCTGTTGAATCAGACTCTCGAGTTGAGTTTGGGACAAATCGTGTATTGAGTAGACCAGATGAGGTTTTGGATTTGTAGATGGGTTTCATTTCGTGGAGTATTGATCTCCATCTGATGTCTTAGACTAGAGTGGGTCAGTTTCATTGGTATGAGTAGAGCCACGAGACGCATGGAACCAGTAGGTGGTAGACGACAGAGGTCAGAGGTGAGACAATTTCAGTTGGGGCTGTAGTATTCGCCTGGGGTAAAGCGAACATTGTGACTTGTGTGTTACGATGGGCCGGGATAGTTATTGAGAGAAGGAAGCTGGTAAGTCGTTCATTTGGGTGTGCAGTGGGTTGCCCTTGGAGATCCAACTGTTGGGTCGGGAGTTGACCTGGTGTTCAGTGTCGGAAGGAACATTTGAGAGGAACTGGGGCTTATGATTAAGGATTCCAGAGGATCGTTCCGAGCTGGATTGACCGCTTTCGTGTGTCTGAGGACAAAGATTTGAGATTATTCCTTTAGAAGAGTTATGATAGTTGTTCAGGTGGTGGGTCCTTAGTGGGATATGACCTTTCCGTCCCTTTTGAGTTACGACCATGATTGATTAGAGAATCAGAACTGGTAAAGTATTCTTAGAGTAGGTTATTCGATGATCGGTTACCATGATGATATTGTAAGGGTGGTCTGGCATGGAGACATACCAGTAGATTTTTCAAGTTCTGGAGAGGCAGATCAAGTATTGCAGCGGCAGAAGGGTCTGTCCTTCTTCGGGGTCGAAAGTTCCTGTTGGTTTTAGCTGTTTTTGGAAGAGATTGTTGTATGATATGGGGAGAATTGTAACATCCTGTTCTGGATTGTTTTGTGACTTAAGGCCCGTGGGCCTTAATCAAAGTATGAGAAGGTTTTGAGGAATTGAAAGAGAAAGGTTAGGCCCTTTTAGGATGTGGGTGAGCTAGGTTGTGTGATAAAAGAGTTCGGTTTGTTCTTTAGAGCCCAAATGTATTTTTAAAGGCGCTCGTTTGGGCTTTTCATGAATTTTGGATCTAAGTTCGATTGGGATTCAGGAGGAATAAATATGATGGAAGTGTAGGGCTTCTCATTAGCTTTCCGTGGATATAAGGATCGTCGGAAACGGACTTATAACGAAGAATTTATTGCCTTCAGAAGTTTTGTGGTTTCAGGCTTAGCCGAGTACGTTGGGCGTAATTTAGAGTACGTTGGGTGTAATTTGGATTACACTGGGCATACTGACCAGGGATGGTCGAGAATGTTCTTCATAGTACGTTGGGCGTACCATATGAACATTGGGCGTATGCCAAACAGACCTGAACGCTATTTTAGGGTCTTGCACCCTATTTAAGCTCCTTATCTCATAACCTAACCCTAATATCTTCAGCCTCCATCCCTCTAACCCCGAGAAATCGACCCTAAGCCTCCATTTGAGTGATTCTTGAGCATTTTGGTGATTTGGTGAGTTTTTGGTTCATATTGTGGAAGAAGGAGTTCCTTGAGGAAGCATTTCTTGGCTTAGAGCTTGTGGATCCAAGCCCTAATCATGTTGATCTAGCTACATAAAGCATAAAGTTTGAATCTTGGTGGCTTTCTCATGTGGATCTAGTGGGGTGATCACTTGTTGTGTTTGGTTTTTGAAGAAGAAGGAGCTTTGAAACAGAATGACTTGAGCACCTAGCTTTTGGATCTATGTTCTTCTCTTGTTCGTGCATCTTCCAGAGGTATCAAGTTTGGAACTTTCTTATTATTGTGCTAGTTTTTGTTTTGGGTCCATTTTAGGGTTTTTGGTCCCAAAGCTTGAAGCTTTATGAGTGGTTAAGCTCCGCAGCCTAATACATGTCCCTTTAAGTGTTTCTAGTGGAAAGGATTCATAAACATGAGTCCTTGGATGTTGGAATCAAACCGTGCATGAGATATGAGAATTTTGGGTAGTAAAGAGTGAGAGTTTTTGTGCTTGGGACTTGATCGGCCATGCAAAGGCTTAAAGTCACGAGCTTTATTGAGTATGAGCCTTTATGGAATCCAGATCTAAGAGTATAGCTATGGCCTTAACTGATTAAGACCAAAAGAGTTGAAATAGTAAATCTGGGCGTACATTGAGCGTAAATCTAGTACGCCCCGCGTACTAGGTTGGTCTCCCCGATCAGGATTCATGTACGATGGAGTACGCTGAGTGTACCAAGGGAGGTACCCCCCCCCCACGTAACCCCACTGTGGACTTTTTGGGTTAAATCTTATATTGGGCCTTAAGTGTTGGGCCTGGAGTTTGGGCTTGTTGTGCTAGAGATTTGGACCAGAGGAATATGTATATGTGCCTTGGGCCCTTGAGTTGGGCTTGCCTCTTGGACTTGAGAGTTGGGCCTCGAGAGAGTCCATTTATTATTGGGCCTTGGTGGGCCCAATGGGTTTTTGGGTTATTTATGGGCTAGTTAGTGGACTACTTTTAGACCTAGAGAATGAGGGTTGGGACTTAGATCCTAATTTGAGATCATTGTAGATATGGCTCAGGGGTAGAGGCTGGTGCGCAACGGCGACATTTGTAGGAGCCATTGTCACACCCCCGAACCAGGCGGCGGAAACGTCTGGGGGCTTGTGCGTGACTTCATCTTGAAATATCATTATAATGAATATAATTGAAACATAACATCATCATCATCACACATGTAATATAACAGCATTCATTGTTTACATCGAGTATTGTATTTGAATATTACATGCCAAAATAGTAAGAGTATGATGAAACAAAATATAACACAATATCCATTAGTTTGTTTCGTTCATCCTGCTTCAACGGTTTCCTGAAATGCAAGTTATTTTGAAAACGGTCAATATAAAAATGTTGGTGAGTTCATAAGCATGTTTGTAAAAATGATTTGTATAACTTTGAAAACCACCAGAAAATCCGATATTTTTTGAAAACTGTTTAGTGTGTTTGTGTTAGATCTTGTATTAACGCATGTATGTTATTGTTTATTTGACTAAAAGGGTAAAGAGAATGTAGAGAGAATGTAACAACATGTAAAGAGAGGGTTCTCAGACAACCCGATGTTTCCTGTAAAAAAAAGCTGCCATACCAACCCCCGAGGTTGAGTACCAGTACGAGAATGTTTCCTAGTAATCCAAAAGAAAACAGAAGGGTCTTCCGTAAACTTCATAGCGTTAGTTCCTCTAAGTGAGCCGTCATAACCATACTAAATAATAACAATTTCGCCTGTCTTGGCGTCGTTGGACGTTGGTTTTAACTTTGATTATAAGGTTTTCGTCACCCTAGACTAAGTTAGTCTAACTCTAGCGAACAGCTCAGGTGTGGGTGTCACCCCCGTATAGATCTATACATAAATCCCCGTTCTCCCTCCAAGAGACTCTGGTTAAAACTACAGGCTACGATCGTACACTCAATAAGTGCCAACCGACAAAACTCACTAGATCCTTAATCGAATATATGCGAAGAAAAAGGTATAAACTCCTTCCACGCCCAATGATCCATGTAAGTGAACCACTAAGGCATCGCTAAACATGTAAATCATTTCAAGACCCAATTGGATTGAGATTATATAATATGGGCCCAAAATATGTATGAAAGGACAAATAAGGCCCATTTCACATATAAATTATTTACAGGCCCAAATAGCACACAAATAGTATCCAAGGTCCGTAACACATGTTAATGGGTCAATGAGGCCAAATAAACATATAAATAGTATACAGGACCTCTCTCACATAAAAATGGGCCACTAAGGCCCAATAACCTAGAAAATGATCAAAATAAATCCGTTTGTTGGTTTATCATTGGTTTTGGCTCAAGTATTCACTAAAATAGCATAAAAAGAAGAGCACATATAAAACTCATTCACAGGCCCAATAAACATGTAAGTGAACCCCTAAGGCACACTATACGTGTCTATTGTTTCCAGGCTCAAAGAAATATGAATGTTTATCCTAAGCCCAATATACATGTAAAAGGACACTAAGGCCCATTAAACATGTATACTATTTTCAGGCCCAATAAGGATACGAATATCGTTATTAACACGTTTCCTATAGTTTTGTTTATTTTAGTTTGATTATTTACAAAGTTGATATAAAAAAGCCCACCTTTTTGTAAAAATGACGTTCTTGGCCCAAGAAGCCAAAATTTACAATTAAGGCCCAATTTTTGTAAGAATAACACTTTAGTCTCCATTTTGTTCAAAACTTGTGTTGATGACTAGTTTGTGGTAAAAATATCATTTTAAACCCATTTTTTTCAAAATATCATTTTTGGCTTGATTTTTGTGGAAATACACATTTTTCTGGTTTTGGGCTTTTCCGACCTAGTTTTTGGAAAATTTGTATAAAAATCATCGTAAGTCGAAATTTGGATCCGTCAATTCTGGAAGTTTTTAAATTTTGTCTAATTTGTTCAAAATTTTTCTCATAATTTTTAATGGCTTCTAACAAGTGTGAAATTACTCACCTTCACAGGCTGGTCCGAAATTATTTCAAATTTGATAGGCAGTTTTGTAAAATTCGCCATAAATTGTAGAAAAATCGTATGAAAATGTGAGGGTAGTCATTTTAAAGGTATAAATCTGAAATTTATCCATGTAAAACGGTTTTGAAAAAATAATTCCATTAAGAGGGTCAAAACAGTTCGAGATTGGGCTAAAACTTTCTTGTCAAAAGCTGATTTTTGAGTATAAGTTATAGACCTTTGAGCACAACACTCATTCTTGCTATTTTAAGTGTATAATTCCCAGATCTACAAGTTTATATGTAATATATTTGATAAAACATACTTTTCTTAATGTTCTTATGAAGATCCAAGTGATAAACTTCATGTTCAAGTAATGATCTAAAAGTTAAACACACAATCACCAAATAATTTATGGAAAACACACATAATCATGCATATACACATAGATCTACACAAATCAAATTGTATTCTCCCCAAAAAACAAGTAAAAACCAAAAACAAGGGGTATGAACTCACCTTTGCATGTTGTTCTCGGTTTTGAAGAAGAAATGGAAGAGGTTTCGGTTCTAGCAAGCCATCCTTGAATAGATCTCAAACTTATGGGGGTTTTCTAAGAGTATGATCACAAAAATGCTTAGAATGACTAATCTTAACATAAGAATGAAGTTATACAGCTTAGATATGTAAGGACTTACCAAGGAAAGATGATTTTTGGTGGAAATCTCCTTGATCAACCCTAGATCTTCGAAAATTTGGAGAAGAGAGGAGGTTTTCTAGAGAGGGTGTTCTTGAAAGATTTTGGAAAGAAAATGAGGTGGTGAGGAGGCCTTATGGCCGTGAGTTTAACAAAGGGATGGGAAGAGATGAATCTTGCCTAGATACATGGGAAAATTACATTGTTGTATGGTGGTTATGGTGCATGGGTGACCACCATGTAACATTGAGGTGACACTTGCAAAATTAACCACCTTTTCTCCTTTTTCTGTATGCATAATGTGGGTTGGGCCGAGATTTGGGATAGTAAGAAAGAAATTGAGGAGATTTGAGCCTTTACTTGAATTGTTCGAATTCATGAAGCCCAAAAATAAATTTTCAGCCCATTGGGGCAAATGAAATCTTTTATGGCCCAATAAGGCTCATTAGAGATGGATTATTTTAGGCCCACATGGCCCAAAATGCTACAGTTTTATGAATGTGGTCTATTTAGAGCCCAATTAAGGTTCCTAGGCCTGGGGTGATCAAGTTGAAAGTTTATTGGTATATTAGGCCCAATAAGAGAGTCCTAGTTCAAATGAACTCAAACCAGGATTTCTAGGGTTTTCAACCCATAGTTGAACGTATGAGGTGCATTGTATTAGGTCTTGAACCTCTTGAGAATGTTTTGATTTCAAATGGATGCTTTTGATTGAGCATAGAGTCTGATTTTCACTTAGAGAACATGTCTTACAATGGATGATGTTTATATGAGAATAAAATTTCCTAGCTAAAAATGCTAGTTGTGACATCATCCCCCCGTTATAGGGAATTTCGTCCCAAAATTCATTTGAAAGATAGGTTCATGAATGAGAGAATAGGTACTTCATCTGATCTTCGCGTTTCCCATGTGAATTTCGGTCCACGCTTAGCGTTCCATCGAACCTTCACAATCAAAATGTGGCTTTGTTTTGTATGCTTTACTTCCCTATCCAATACCTCGACTGGTTCTTCGACGATCAGGAGATTCTCGTTTATTTCGATTTCTTGTAAAGGAATGATAAGAGTCTCATATGATATGCATCTTTTCATATTCGAGACGCGGAACAGAGGGTGTACGTTGCTGAGCTCTACAGGCAGCTACAGCCTATAAGTCTTTGGACCAATCCGAGCAAGAATCTCGAACAGTCCGATGTATCGTGGGTTTAGTTTTCTCGTTTCCTAAAGCGAACCATTCCTTTCCAAGGAGATTCCTTTAATAACACGCAATCCCCAACTTGACATCCTAATGGCTTACGCTACTTGTCAAAATAGCTCTTCTGGGTTCCCATAGCCTTCTGAAGTGACTGTCAAAATCTTGAAGTTATTTCGTTATTTCGATCCACGTAATGCTTCCTCCGCGATATTCTTTGACTTTGATGCTTTCAAGGCCGGTCGTAGATGTTGAGAGTGTTTTGTTCTTGCTTCGTGAGCAGATGGGTATGCTATTGATGAAAATAATGAAAAGGCTGACTAGGAGTGGTTGAGAAAACTTGGTTCGTAGGGTCCATGAATAGCGTGGGAGCATTCGTTAGACCGAAGGGTATCACAATGAATTTGAAATGGTCGTGACAAGTTCGAAATGGTCGTGACAAGTTCTTGGACTCGAAGTTGATGATAACCGATTCTTGAATCTATTTTAGAGAAGTAACTGGCTCCTTGGAGTTGTCCAAATAGATCGTCAGTCCGAGGAAGTGGGTATCGATTTTTCATAGGGAGCTTATTCAATTTCCTAAAATCGATGTACCTTCTGAAGGATCCGTTTTCTTGAAGAACAAGACCGGAGCTCTCCAGGGTGAGAGGCTTGGTCTGATGAATCCTTTGCTCAGAAATTTTCTTTATTATCTAGATAACTTCTGAATTTCGGCGGGAGTCAACCTATAGGGTGAATTGGCAATTGATGTAGTTCCCAGTATGAGGTCGATTCGAAATTCGACCTATCTTTCTGGAGGTATTCCCGGAAGTTCTTCGGGAAATACATTCGGAAAATCGCATGCTACCAGAATACCTTCTATGCTTACTTCTTCCTTGGTCTTGTCCACATCATGAGCAAGGAAAATTTAGTTCTTCTGGTGCAGGCACTTTTGTGCCTTGATGCACGAGATAGGACGAGGATTTGGTTCCAGGTTTATCACCATGGATTTTTAAAGTTTCGTGATTGGGAAGGTGAAGGCAAATGTGTTGGATAAGGTGTCTAAGTCCATAGCTTATTTGGTATATACTTGACCCGACCCGGCATGGTCCATTTGGGTTGCACTTCACCCGAACTATTTATGGATAATTTTATGAGAGTTATACACATATGTTTATTAATATATTATAAGTTATAATATATTAATATGAAGTCATGTTATTTAATTAGTCTTAGTCTTAAATTAATTATGAATTAATTTAGAGATTAAAAGGAAGACTAATTAGATTATGGGCTATTGGTTTTATATGGTGTGGGCTAACACTCATTTGTTAATGGGCTAGGCTTATATGGAAGTCCATGGATGATCCATGGAGCTTTTAACACATGGATCCTTGGAAAAGGAAAGGTCATGGGTTATTAGGGTTTCACCCTAACCATGTACACTATATAAGCATGCTTATGTTGCATAAAATAGCCACTAGTGTGTGTGCTTGTGTGTGGCCGAAAATTACAAGTGTGTGTACACTCTCTAAAGGTTTCCAAGTGTTTGTGGTGATTTGTGATTTCCATTTGAGGCATTCACACTATTGGTGCTTGGCTCTCAAACTCCAAGGAATCAATCTCATCAAAAGGTATGTAATCTCATCTAACTCTTTTATGTTTAAAAGTTCCCCATGCCATGTTAGATAAGTTATGAACCTTGGAAAAATTATTATTTTGCATGTATTAGACAAACATAGATCCAAGGTTTATTAGGGCTGCATGCACACTTAGGAAGTGTTAGATTGCTCAAAATCCAACAGTGGTTTCAGAGCCTAGGCTTGCTTGTTTGATACTTGATGCAAAATAGTGAAAAAAGTTGAAATTGTTGCTGTCTGGCTGATGGACTCGACGAGTCCATGGGGGAACTCGCCGAGTTCAAGGCAAAATTCATCCTACTCGCCGAGTAGGTTCGTGCACTCGGCGAGTAGAATGATCAGAATGCAGAATTTCGACTTTTGCTGCTGGAAATGGACTAGAAACATTACCCTAACCTGTTTTGGTGTTTTAATTCCAACCCTTAGATTTTTAATAGTTAAAATTCAACCCTTATACTATTTATAACATTAATGGTTAATTATTATATATATATATATGTATAAGAATAAGTCGTTCTACCGTTAGTAGGCCTCATTCACAAAGCCGGTCTATAAGGGGGTATAAGGTTGTTGCCTATAAAATGGTAGCTTAATGGGTGTCCACTCTCACCCACCGCTTCCTTGATCGGGAGGAGGGTCGTTAGCCGAACGGGTAGGACAATGACTTTAAATCCTCATTAAAAGTATAATGATTATTATAAAGTAATTAAATATTTTTTTTAATTCCCAATCTTAGTTAGTTTAGGAAAATGTGAACATGGTGCTAGTCCATGGAATTCACACTTTCTACCTTACCAAGTCGTTGGTGGAGCGTGTGTGGTTAACCGGCACACTAACTTGGACTAGTAAGGATCACGAAGGGTGACTTAATGTTTTTCATAGATCAATGGAGCGTGTGTGGTTAACCGGCACATTGATTAGGTGATAATATTAAGGGCACCAAGTGAATTAGCATGGTTATTCACACCTTGTTTTGTGATCCTCGGCATCCCAGTCACAAAACTTGAAGGGCACAATCGAGATTGAAACATGCCATTGAAAAGTTCAATGAATCTCAAAAGAATCTAGGAATTTCAAATCCAATTAAAACCTAATAATTCATTTTTTTTTCATGGTGGAAATTGGTAAATCGTCATTCACCTACCTTTCAAATATATTATTACTTAGATTACGGCATCCCTCTTCTAAGTATAATATATTGTGATTGGATCCTAGCCTTAATATTACATTTGGGTGTCTTATTAAGGATTCTATATATCTAATCTAAACTTGCTTTCTTCTTTCAGATGTCTTCCAACACTAATGCTTCGGGCTCTAACCCAACTGGTTCTTTCTCTCTCATGAATCTTTGTGGGAGGGTCATCTTTGATGGTTCCAACTTCATGGACTGGATTAGGAACATCGAGATGGTTACTCGTTATGAGGACAAGGAATATGTCCTCGATAAGGAGTTAAAAGAGCTTGATGAGTCTACTACTACATGAGAGAGATGCTACTAAGGTGGCATGCATCATGATGGCCACGATGACAGCCGAGCTCCAAAAGTCCTATGAGGACTTCTACCCTTTTGAGATGCACCAAGACCTGATGGAAAGGTACCATCAGAGTGCTCGTCAGGAGCAGTATGAAATAATCTCCTCCATAATAACTACCCGCATGAAGGACGGTGAATCCGTCATGGCCCACATGCAAAAGATGCAAAGGTATGTGGACCGTTTACTAAAGCTGAATGTGAACATCCCTGAGGAGTTGGCAATTGACATCATTTTGCACTCCTTACCTTCTTGTTATGACCATTTTCATATGACATATCATATGAATAAGAAGGAAGTTACCGTCAGCAAGCTTCAAGGACGCTTGAAGACCGCTGAAACCGGTCTTAAGGGCAAGGCGGTTGTTACCTCTACTACTCCTACTCCAACATCTACCCCTGTTTTGGCTATCGGGCAAGGCAAAGGGAAAAAGAGGAAGCACCCTTCGAAGGGTACCAAGGGAAAGTCTATTGAAGGCACCTCATCGAAGACCAAGAGCGGTTCTGTCACTCCTTCTGCCATTCCCAAGGATGCTGATTGCTACTATTGCCTGGACAAGGGGAACTGGAAGCGAAACTGCCCTAAGTACTTGCAGGATCTAAAGGATGGGAAAGTGAAACCCACCCATGCAGGTATTTACACAATATTGTCTAATTACTCATCATATTCTAACTCTTGGGTGCTTGATACAGGATATGGTATTCACATATGTTCTGATTTGCAGGGCCTAAGAAGAAGTGAGGATGTGGAGCACGGGAAGATAAACTTGATCATGGGGAATAGGAAGGCTTCACCTGTTTCCAAGATTGGAGTTTATACTTTGTTGCTTAATAATGGGTTAAAATTAGATTTGAATAAATGTGTGTACTCGTCTGGAATGGAAAGGAATATTATTTCTTTTCATGCTTTGTACAAACAAGCTTTTACCTTTTCGTTTGATAATGAATGTGGTGGTATTAATGCTTTCTTTAAAAATGTGTTTTATTTTAAAGCATTACCTTGTGATGGTGTGTATGAAACTGTGTCGATTGTAGACAACTTAGGAAATAATGTGTTGTATATTGATTCTTCTACTAGCCTAGATAAAGCATCATTGTGGCATTGTCGTCTTGGACATGTAAACAAGAAATGCATAGGCCAACTCCAAAAGAGTGGAGTCTTGGAGTCATTCGACCATAAATCGGATGATAGTTGTGAATCTTGTCTACTTGGAAAGATGACAAAATCACCCTTCACTGGAACTTGTGAAAGGGGTGAGGGTTTGTTGGACCTAATACATACTGATGTATGTGGGCCATTCAAAACCACCACAAGGGATGCTAATCGGTATTATGTGACTTTTATTGATGATTTTAGTAGATATGGGTATGTCTACTTAATCAAACATAAGTCAGAAACCTTTGAAAGGTTTAAGGAATTCAAACAGGAAGTAGAAAATCAATTGGGCAGAAACATTAAGATGCTTCGATCCGATCGAGGTGGTGAGTATCTTAGTACCGAGTTCCTTGACTATCTTAAGGAGTGTGGGATTGTCTCACAATTGACTCCTCCCAGGACACCACAGCTAAATGGTGTAGCTGAGAGGCATAATCGAACCTTGTTAGACATGGTTCGCTCTATGATGAGTCGAGCTTCGCTACCAATCTCTTTTTGGGGGTATGCCTTAGAGACTGCCGCCCATATCCTTAATCTAGTCCCTACAAAGAAGGTTACCAAAACACCTCATGAGATGTGGACTGGGAAGGTTCCCAATTTAGACCACATCAAGATTTGGGGTTTCGAGGCTTTCGTGAGGCGTGAGACTCATGATAAGGTCGAACCCCGAAGTGAAAGGTGTATTTTCATCGGCTACCCACAGAAATCTTTTGGTTACCTCTTCTACAGACCCAGTGAGAATGTGGTCTTTGTAGCAAGAAGAGGGGTCTTCCATGAGAGGGAGTTTATAAGCCAAGGAGACAGTGGGAGGCAAATTGATCTTGAAGAAATTCAAGAAGCAATTGGTGAAGGAACCTTAGACACTAGCAATCAACCTGAGGAGGAAACTCCTGTTGAGCAAGCTGACGAGTCTGTACCTCCGAGGCGTTCCACACGGGTTGGGAACACACCTTCGTTTTATTATCGCTTTCATATTACTACGGAAGGTGATACGTTTATCAACGATAGTACATTGGAAAATTTGGATGAACCTAGCAGTGTTAAGGAAGCCATGGCAGGCCCGGAGTCTGCTAAATGGAAGGAGGCTATGGACAGCGAGATACAGTCCATGTATGACAATCAAGTTTGGAACTTGGTTGACAATGTACCAGGCCGTAAAACAGTCGGGTGCAAATGGATCTTCCAGAAGAAGACCGACATGGAAGGAAAAGTGCATACTTATAAGGCTCAACTGGTTGCGAAGGGTTTTACTCAGACTCAAGGTATTGATTATGATGAAACTTTCTCGCCGGTAGCAAAGATTAAGTCTATTAGGGTTATGCTAGCCATTACAGCATTTCATGATTATGAAATATGGCAAATGGATATCAAAACCGCTTTCCTTAATGGAAAGTTGGTTGAGGATGTGTACATGAATCAGCCAGAGGGTTTTGTCAGTGCAGAGTACCCTAATAGAGTATGCAAGCTTGAGAAATCCATTTATGGATTAAAACAAGCATCTCGTAGCTGGAATCTTTGTTTTGATGAGAAGGTCAAAGAGTTTGGCTTCTCGAGAAGTGAAGATGAGTCTTGCGTGTATGTCAGAGCTAGTGGGAGTATAGTTAGCTTCTTGGTACTGTATGTGGATGACATACTACTTATAGGAAATGACATCCCAACCTTGCAGGAGGTTAAGTCCTGGCTTGGGAAGTGCTTTGCTATGAAGGACCTAGGGGAGGCTGCCTATATCCTAGGGATAAGGATATTAAGAGAAAGGAGTAAAAGACTAATTGGGCTTAGTCAGAGTACCTACTTGGATAAGGTGTTGAAAAGGTTCAACATGCAGATATTAAGAGAAAGGAGTAAAAGACTAATTGGGCTTAGTCAGACTAATTGGGCTTAGTCAGAGTACCTACTTGGATAAGGAGATTTACCGATCCAAAGAAATGTCAAACTGAGTAAGACTCAGAGTCTGAGTACAGAGGCAGAGATAGCTGAGATGAGCCAATTACCATATGCTTCCGCTGTTGGCTCGATCATGTATGCTATGACTTGTACCCGCCCTGATGTGGCGTTTGCTTTGAGCATGGTCAGCGTGTATCAAGGGAACCCTGGCAAGGCTCATTGGACCGTGATAAAGAACATTCTCAAGTACCTGCGGAGGACTAAGGATTGGATCCTTACCCTTGGTGGGAGTGATGACTTGAGAGTATTAGGGTATAGTGATGCTAGTTTTTAGACTGATAGGGATAACTTCCGCTCTCAGTCGGGCTGAGTCTTTACCTTAAATGGAGGGGCAATTTCTTGGAAGAGTTCCAAGTAGGAGACGGTGGCTGATTCGACTAGTGAATCAGAGTATATAGCAGCGAGTGAAGCAGCGAAGGAGGCGATATGGCTGAAGAACTTCATCGGAGACCTTGGAGTTGTACCAGCTATTAAAGAACCTATGGAGATTTTCTGTGACAGCAATAGTGCGGTTGCCTTAGCCAAGGAACCAAGAGATCATGGCAGATCCTGACACATTAACAGAAAATATCACTTCATAAGACACAAGATTGAAGAAGGACTCCTCGTGGCAAAGAGGGTATCGTCAGATGAGAATCCTGCAGATCCCCTTACGAAGGGACTGACAAGGGTTAAGCATTTTCAGCATGCGAGGCGCATCGGGCTGAGGGACGATATTAGTTTTACAGATTATATAGTTTTCCTGAAACTTGTAAAATATAATCGACATTTGATGATGAATAAAAATTGTGATTTATTTATGAGTAAGGTGTTACTGTCATTGTCAATTATTTACTATTGTTTCAGTTTTGCATGTTTTGACTTCCAGAATAATTAATTTATTCAAACCTCCACAATCGGTCATACGTCGGAAGTAGGTATGAATCAAGATTGTCATGAATTGGGATTGTGGATCGCTAAAGGTGTTTAGACATGGCAATGGTTGCTGCAATGTTCATGAGTACTCATAAGTTATGAGTATTGGTATAAACCCACGTTCACTTGTATCACTTCATGGAATTTATCTCGAGTGATCGTGAGACGATAATATCGTATAAGTCTTCAAACCTAGAAATATGAGTTGTTACCTATGAGTTGGTTGTGCATTGATTGCACGTAAACGCATCAGTAACTTGATGTTATAAAACGTGCCTTTGTGTACAATTCAACAAGTAGTAGAACAAGCATATGAGTCGAAGTTTATCTGTTCCTTCTAGAAATAGAAGCGATATCTGGGCCCCTCGATGATTTTGTGTTGACCCATGTACCGGGCCCGGTCAGAACTAAACTGATGTGTTCAGTAAAGTTCTTTGTCAGACAAATCGAAAATCGAGAAACAACTGCCAGACAATAAGCAAGACATAGTTCCATGTGTTTGTCCGGCTGATATCATGAGAACAGAGGATTATATGATCACTTGTCTTAAAATGGCGCTTCATAGTTCAACAGAGTTTTCGAGAGCTACGATTGTTGGTTGGTTCCTGAAGTTATATAGGCAAATACAGTTATTAGACTTATCCAAGTGGGAGTCTGTTGGGTAAGGTGTCTAAGTCCATAACTTATTTGGTATATACTTGACCCGAGCCGGCATGGTCCATTTGGGTTGCACTTCACCCGAACTTGTTTATGGATAATTTTATGAGAGTTATACACATATGTTTATTAATATATTATAAGTTATAATATATTAATATGAAGTCATGTTATTTAATTAGTCTTAGTCTTAAATTAATTATGAATTAATTTAGAGATTAAAAGGAAGACTAATTAGATTATGGGCTATTGGTTTTATATGGTGTGGGCTAACACTCATTTGTTAATGGGCTAGGCTTCTATGGAAGTCCATGGATGATCCATGGAGCTTTTAACCCATGGATCCTTGGAAAAGGAAAGGTCATGGGTTATTAGGGTTTCACCCTAACCATGTACATTATATAAGCATGCTTATGTTGCATGAAATAGCCACTAGTGTGTGTGCTTGTGTGTGGCCGAAAATTACAAGTGTGTGTACACTCTCTAAAGGTTTCCAAGTGTTTGTGGTGATTTGTGATTTCCATTTGAGGCATTCACACTATTGGTGCTTGGCTCTCAAACTCCAAGGAATCAATCTCATCAAAAGGTATGTAATCTCATCTAACTCTTTTATGTTTAAAAGTTCCCCATGCCATGTTAGATAAGTTATGAACCTTGGAAAAATTATTATTTTGCATGTATTAGACAAACATAGATCCAAGGTTTATTAGGGTTGCATGCACACTTAGGAAGTGTTAGATTGCTCAAAACCCAACAAAATGGCCTTCTCGCAACACATAATATCAGCACGGTGGGGGCTTAACCCAACCATGCCAATTATCACATCAAAACTCCTAAGATTTACTGGCATTAAATTTTTATTTGAAATGAATGGTTGTTTAGTGTTAAGGTGTTCCCTACATAATTATCTTTGGTTGATTCGGTTTTCCCGTTAGTTATCTCCACCGTTAAGGCTTAGTTTAGCCTCCGGGGTTGTGGTTTTAGTAAGTGTTTGACTATGTTACTAACGAAGCTTCACTCAGCTTTACTATTCAATAAGAGGTAAGGGAAAGAGTTGTTAAGTGGGAACGTACCAATAACAACCGTTGGGTCTTGGACTGCTTCGCCTTGACCCAAGGTCAGGACCATTTCTGATCCTTCTGCTCCTTGATTGTTATCCTTGGGGCAATTGCCCCTGAAGTGACTGGTTCCTCCATACCCATAGCAAGTGTGACTGGTCTCATTATTGGTGTTGTTGTTAAGGTTGTTGTGATTGTTGTTGTTGTTTTCGTTTGGCTGACAGTTCTGACTTGGATAAGTTCTACAGTATTTGGCGGTGTGATTCTGTCACACCCCAAAACCGAGAACGGCGGAAACGTTCTGGGGCGGAGGACGTCATGTAATGTATCACAACAAATGTAAAGTAGTAAGCAAGCAACAACATCATCCATGGAAATAATAGTATAATTTTGATTACAAGTTTGTTCTTTCATAGTACAAGACAACATGATAACTAATCAAAATAATAGACGAGTCTTGACTGCTTTGTTGTCTCTAAAGCTTGCATCAGCACCTGTCTATTTGTAACGTGAGAATACAAGTTATTTTGAAAGCGAGTATCAGCAATAAAGCTGGTGAATTCATAAGTATTTTAATGTTATTGCTTTGAAAAGTTGTTATGAAAGACTGGTGAATGTTTGATGAAGCATTTAGTATAAGTATGAGAAACCCTAGAAAATCCCATATTTCCTACTAGTATAAAAAGTAGTCTTCTACCAAGACCTGAATGTTTTGAAGGTTGTCTTCTACCAAGACCTGAATGTTTTGAAAGTAGTCTTCTACCAAGACCTGAATGTTTTGAAAGTAGTCTTCTACCAAGACCTGCCCGTTTTTAAATATTTGTTTCTAAAAGTCCAACATTTATCCATAAGTGTGTGGTAGTTTAAAATTTCCAAAACTATAACACAATGATGTTTTTCATGCCTAAATAATAGATTTATGTATGTATAAAATCGCTAAGGCACTTGATGACTCTGTAAACCAATATATTTTTAATACTCCCTGTGAGTCTTTTGTTTAAGTAAAACTGGTTAAAAGGGAGTTTATCCCGAATTGTGAAAATGCTAATAATATCCCATGGTGTAGTTATTACCCCCTGAGCATGATTGAGTTAAATGTATATTACTACGTACAAGAGTTGTTGTTTCCGCGTGTTGTGAGTTCCTCATAACCATACTAGACGCAGTACCTATGTTGACATTTGTCACCCCGGGAACTGTAGCTAACAGTCAGGATGCAGAGTCGTCAGCCCCGTATAGATCTATACACACTTGTCAAGCTCTCCCTCCAAGAGACTCTGGTTATAGGTGGGGACTTTCTTTTTGGTACTAAAAAAGCCATTGACTCACATGTTTGCTAACAACAAGTTCACAAGTAATATAACGAAGTGCCTTTTTTTATATGAAAAGATTATCCTTGTTATGAAAATACATACTTGTAAATAAGACGTTGGTATAGACTCATGAATGAACTGACTCTTGTGTGATTCCTTGTAATAGGAATAATGTTTTATATCTCCTAAACTATTCCTATAATAGTTTACTATAATGTAATTGATGGGTGTCCAAGTTGGTTTATACACCCTTGCTACCCAAGAGTGTCAGAACTGAATTAACTGATGGAACATTTATGACTATATATGTACACATGATATATAACTAATATTTCAACAACCTTCGTACGGGTACCCGATATCCCACCAGACCACATCCAAATCGAGGAAAAGGAAACAGGGTGGATAGCCTTCCTAATTCTTTTAAACATTATTTATATAACTATACATATAGAGGCATGAAATTTATAATATAAAAGCATAAAAGAAGTTTTGTAAACCCCTTGAAAAGTTTAATAAATAAGAATTTGTGACTTGATGTCAACTTATAAAACAATTCGAAAACAGTTGACAAGACAGTTTAAGTGTAAGAAAACTTTTGTTTGATGCACAACTATAACAGATTCAAAAAGGATACATACAGTTTGTAAGACAGTTTTCTAAAAGTGTTTTAACATGTAAAAACGTTTGAGAAAGCTATTTGAAGTACTCTGTGTGGTTAAACGGCTAAAAGTGTAGTAAGTCCAATTATATGTTAGTTATAAATCACATGTGATTGATTTCATAACCAAAAAGTATAACAAAGATTTATGTCTTTCACACGGGGATAACCGTGTGTTTACTTGTATTCCCCCCACCCTTAAAAGTGTATAAAAAGCATTTATAATGCATTTGAAAGTGTAGATTATAGGGGTATGAACTCACTTGTTTGAAGTGGTTGATTTGAAGTAGTCGAAAGAAGAATCGAGCAGAACTGCGACAGGAAGAGTTGAAAACGCGGGAAAATCACAGGATACTCGGGAATCTCGGGAACACAAAACCTTCCTTCAAGACTTGAAGGTGAAAACTGGGGCTTTGAGAGGGTCTCGGGGGCATAAACGCAGAGTTTCGGCACGAGAAAGAAGGGAACTGAGCAATCGAACTCGGAGCCCTTGAAATCTATTTATAGGGGCATTTTTGGGGTGTGCCACATCGTGGCAAGTGATGGCCATGTCGTGGGGAGTCAAACTTATCCTCTTCCATTGATTGGACGCCCTCAGTCACTTGTCGGGTCGCGGCAAGCTTGTGCCACGTCGTGGCAAGCCTGACAGCCTCGGATTTCGGGCCTCGAACTTGTAAAATCCATAACTTTCGCGTACGAGCTCCGTTTTCGACGTTCTTTATATGCACGTGTAGCTAAAAGTATGATCTACAACTCTCGTTTAGACTTCATCGGCAAATTTTGACTTTATTTTTAATTATTTATTTTTAACGGGCCAGGACACGAAAAGTCCGTTAAAATTCCATAACTTCTTCATCCGATGTCCGTTTTCGTCAGACTTTTCGCCGTTGCGCTACTATTTTTGAGACCTTCGATCCTTCGATTCTCATTTAGGTTGTTTTGGTCAAAAGTCTCTCGAGCTCTATTTTGAGTTTTTAGCTGTCTACTGTTATATCCGGATCTTGGAAAAATTATAACTTCCTCATACGAAGTCAGATTTGGACGTTCTTTTTATGTACGCTCACGGTTTAATGTTATATACAACTCTCATTTAGATACTTAAGGCTAAAAACTATTGTATTGAAACTTCGCGTTTTTCATTTAATCGGTGTTGCCGGTTTTGTCCGGAATTTTAGAATGGTTATAACTTCCTCGTTATAACTCGGATTTTTGTGTTCTTTATATGTATGAAAACCTTGATACGATTCCTACCACTTTGTTTAACCCAAATAAGATTTTAGGAAAGTTATATTTTGACCTAAATTTGACTGGTGATACATTACATTGTATCGAAATATCGGGTTGTCACATCATCCCCCCGTTAGAGGGAATTTCGTCCTGAAATTAGAGTTTAAGCAAGACTTAATAATTATGTTACGGATAGAAGTTTTATTTGCTTCTCGTGTTCTTAAGTGAACTCAGGTTCTCGCTTAGCATTCTAGCGAACCTTTCACTATCAGGATACGACTTTGCTTCTTTCGTTTGACTTCACTGGTATGATAACTCTTCTTCGTTGAATGTGTGTTGAGTGTTTTTGTGGTCTGTGAGAGTATTACACCTTGTACCCTACAAGTAGTGTCTCCAGATCTTCAGAGCAATTACCGTTGCTCCTGAGTCAAGATCATGTGTTGTATACTTAACTTCTTCCGTCTTAAGCTGTCTTGAGGCATAGGTAGTGACCTTTCCTCTTGCATAAGAATACAACCAAGACCTTGGTTGGATGCATTGCATTACACCATGCAATATTCTATCCCTTTTGGGAGGGATAATATTGGTGCGATGCATCAGGCTTACTTTAGCATTTGGAATGCTCTTTCTTGTTTATAGACAAGTCCGGTGCTCCTCCAAGTGAGAAACTTGGCCTAAAGAATCCCCTTCTGAGGAGTTTGTTAAGCTCGCTAGGAAGTTCTTGCATCTCAGTTGGAGCTAGATGATAAGGTGATTTGGGTACTGGGGTAGCCCCTGGAACTAAGTCGATTCTAAATTCATCTTGACGTTGTGGTGGTAATCCCAGTAGTTCTTCTGGAAAGGTGTTGGGAAAGTCGCGTACTTTTGGGATGTTCTGAATGTCCTTCGCTTCTTGGCTCCTATCGACGATGTGTGAAAGGAATGTGTGATATTCCCTTTGTAAGCACTTTTGAGCTTAAATACACGAAATGATGCGAAGGTTCGTACTTGATTTGTCTCCGTAAATAACAAGAGGTTCTTTGATAGGGAGGTTAAGATGAACTGCCTTATCAAAGCACCTAATGTCGGCTCAATGTAGACTTAACCAACTCCTACTGATTATGATGTCAAAACCTTAGGGTAGATTAGATGTCGTGAAGATCTAAAAGAAAGTATGACTTCTCATGAATTAGGGAAAAGGATAAATATTTCTAAGTTTCTTCCCACGGAAGCACGATCACTCTCAGTCTTGGGCAGTCTCCTTCCAGAAGTTCATAGTAGAACTCATACCTGGTTCATCAATCACAGTCTCGGGTATACGAGTCGTATATAATTAAGATTGAAACTGTGGGTCATTGGATTGAACTTGACGTACTGCACGAGTCGTACTTCGGCGAGGTTTGCTGAGGTTTCTTTGGAAAGGGTAAGAAACATGAGGTACTCTACGCATGAGTTCTTTGGAGTTCTGAAGTGATAGTTTCGTTAGAAAGATGATTTCGGAGAAAGAGATTTACGCATGAAACTG
This sequence comes from Lactuca sativa, assembly GCF_002870075.4. NCBI lineage: Eukaryota > Viridiplantae > Streptophyta > Magnoliopsida > Asterales > Asteraceae > Lactuca > Lactuca sativa. Next base: position 52,373,311 of record NC_056627.2, read on the forward strand.
GTATTGTGAGGATCAAATAGACTCTGATCGTATGATGATATCGGAATCACTTGGAAATAAAGGCACTAGATTTGATCATAAAGGCGTTACAGACAAAACACAACAGTGCAACTTTTTAACAGAGTTACAGTACTTTAGAGTAATTACAGGAATACTGCTTCGAACAAAGTATACTATAAAAGGCAAGTATACGCAGCACGAGGGTCCCTTAACTAAGGGGATCTCGCAAAAGATAAGACTCAAGTTGCACTAGTTCTAAACATGTTTTAAAAACATACAAAATACTGACGATTGGAAGTGAACTTATACTATAGTAGGGTCCTTCGTTGCCTCTTTCCATTATGAGGTCAAACTCCTCCGGATTCACCATCATTCTCCTCTGTTGGATAGTCCCTCTTGAAGTGTCCCATTACGCCACATAGATGGCATATTCGAGAGGTTTCGACATTGGTGGTTGAAGTAATGTGTTGGATCTGAGTCCTGCAGCAATTCATAGTATGTTCGTTCTTGTTGCATTGAAAGCAGTGTAACAGACGACAACTACCCAGATGATGGAAGCTGCACTTATTGCATTTCGGTAGGTTTCCGGCATACTGCCTAGCTGGTGTAGGGACAATTGGGATACCAGAAGGGATGGTAGTAGGAGGTACATATGTTGTGGCTGCGAAGGTTGTCGCAAGTTGTTGTCTTTTGCTCGCCCCTTGGGATGATTTGCCTTTAGCCTTAGCCCAGAACTTTCATTTGTTATTCTTGGGCTTGACATTTGCGGTGTCGTGGTAGTTTGTTGCTCGTTGTGGTATTTGATTGTTACTTGGATTGGAATTATTGTTAACAATCCCGCTAACATTCGCGTTGTTAGCGTTAAGGTGGTTCAGAACAGCTGACACGGCAGCCGAGACTGCATCTTGAAAGGTAGCGGCATCAATATGAAGAGTTGGTGTTTCGTTGATGGGTTGATCATTTTTCTTCGGCGACATGATTCTATTACACGGAAAGAAAAATGAATTTGTGAGCGAGTATGGTTGAACCTAGACGTAGTTCGATCGTTCATGTAAAGGATAGAAGTCTGTTCTCGAAGGTTTGACCTACATCCCTATGATGCAGTCCCAGTATGGAGTAGAAGTAAATTAATAGAATGGTATCAAAATGCTTATCGTCCAAACCAGGGTATTATTGATTGGTGGATAACATGATCCAACCTTTGAAAGAGACTTGGAACTGATTCCGGAGTTAAATTACCATAGTCCAATAACTTGACTAGATGGGGTTTCAGATAGACTCCAATGAAAGCATGATGAAAGCATTTGAACAAAGATTGACACGTAAGTTAGCCGACTGTCGATATCATTGATGTTTAAGATTTAATAGGTTTGGGTAAATTGACCTTGTTGTAGGTCTTACATCATATTCGGAGTAGAAAAGTCTTCGACAGCATAAGGACTTAAATAAAAGTACTTACAGTACAAGGTAATTACATAGGAAGTACTACACAGAACGTTGACAGGAACACGGTTCTTATAAACAAAGAAGTATGTAAGGTATCTCCTACTGGCGACGGTCACCCCTATGGTGAACCCTTAGTTCGGTTTAGTTGACATTCCATATCAAGTAGGTATCTCTCGTACACCCTCTGGCGTACTTGGAGCTCTTATGACTTCGGTTCGGGTTTCATCTAGTGCTTGCAGCAGGGTCTCATGGTTTCTCTAAGATCTCTCACTTGTGATCAAGGCGATTGGTGCGAGTGGTATGCATTCTTGCATTGGTATTAACCTCTTCGATATGTTGGAGAGCGGTCCTGCACTGAATTTCGGTTCGGGCAACTCTACGGATCAGGATCGGTAGAACTCTGTCTGCTGAGATCCCTTCGTTTACGTTGTAGAAGCTTCGGTCTCCATTAAACCGCATAGGTTAATCTTGCTCTTCGCTCCATGTTTCCACGCATTCTACCCAAGGAGGCGTCGGGCAATGAAAAGTCGGACGAGGGTTAGGATTTGGAAATGGAGCTACCGGGGGTAGGTTCTCAACCTCGGGTTCGGAGTTATCAACATCCGAAAGGTTTTCAGCATGGTGATCATTCAAAGGGATTGGATGATCATTCTCTGGTCCTTCTCCAAACCATCCAGCAATGACTTCACTCGGAAAGTACGGGTTGCCATGGGGATGGAGTCGAGCCATGTTATCTACACGAGAATTGGGGTAAGGAAATAATTATTAGACGAACTATCTAGATAATTATTAGAAAATCTTCATTAATTACATCGCTATTTGTAAAGTGCATACCAGTCATATGTAATCAACAAAGGATAGGCTTTCGAATACGTGACCTTAACTCCAAATTCACAAGGAATAAGGGTAAAGCATAAATTTCACCGATTCTAAGTCTATAACATCCTAGGTACATATAGCCTTAGTGTATCCACTTAGCAACTATCAACATAGCAATGAAGATCCTTTTTAGTTCTCAAGTAAGTAATTATGGTAACCCAAAACACCCCTATGGTATTTTAGACTTAGGTTCTATTATAATGTTCTCAATGTGGTAATGTTGGTAAGATTTTAGACTTGTTGCCATATCACAACCATTCTTGGGCATATGCTAATCACTCCTCGGACCAGCATAGTTGATTAGGCTATGCCACTCCCAAGACTGACTATACATCCCCAAGCTTACTTGTGATATTCGACAATCATAATACTTCTGTTCTTATCGTTGTGACACCGATTATAGTATGAATGCAGGCACGTATACTTACTTAAATATTTTATTATTTAAAAGTATTAACTCTAAATCAGAGTATTTTAATCCCAATGTATTTATAGTTAGTATATCTTTTATAGGTTGATATACTATATTCACTATAAAAAATGCTCTGATACCAATCTGTCACAACCCAAACTGAGAACGGCGGAAACGTTCTGGGGCAGAGGACGTCATGTAATGTATCACAACAAATGTAAAGTAGTAAACAAGCAACAACATCATCCATTGCATTAATATTATAATTTTGATTACAAGTTTGTTCTTTCATAGTACAAGACAACATGATAACTAATCAAAATAATAGACGAGTCTTGACTACTCTGTCGTCTCTAAAACTTGCATCAGCACCTGTCTATTTGTAACGTGAGAATACAAGTTATTTTGAAAGCGAGTATCAGCAATAAAGCTAGTGAATTCATAAGTATTTTAATGTTATTGCTTTGAAAAGTTGTTATGAAAGACTGGTGAATGTTTGATGAAACATTTAGGATAAGTATGAAAAACCCTAGAAAATCCCATATTTCCTACTAGTATAAAAAGTAGTCTTCTACCAAGACCTGAATGTTTTGAAGGTAGTCTTCTATCAAGACCTGAATGTTTTGAAAGTAGTCTTCTACCAAGACCTGAATGTTTTGAAAGTAGTCTTCTACCAAGACCTGCCCGTTTTTAAATATTTGTTTCTAAAAGTCCAACATTTATCCATAAGTGTGTGGTAGTTTAAAAGTTCCAAAACTATAACACAATGATGTTTTTCATGCCTAAATAATAGATTTATGTATGTATAAAATCGCTAAGGCACTTGATGACTCTGTAAACCAATATATTTTTAATACTCCCTATGAGTCTTTTGTTTTAGTAAAACTGGTTAAAAGGGTGTTTATCCCGAATTATGAACATGCTAATAATATCCCATGGTGTAGTTATTACCCCCTGAGCATGATTGAGTTAAATGTATATTACTACATACAAGAGTTGTTGTTTCCGCGTGTTGTGAGTTCCTCATAACCATACCAGACGCAGTACCTATGTTGACATTTGTCACCCCGGGAACTATAGCTAACAGTCAGGATGCGGAGTCGTCAGCCCCGTATAGATCTATACACACTTGTCACGCTCTCCCTCCAAGAGACTTTGGTTATAGGTGGGGACTTTCGTTTTGGTACTAAAAAAGCCATTGTCTCACATGTTTGCTAACAACAAGTTCACGAGTAATATAACGAAATGCCCTTTTTTATATGAAAAGATTATCCTTGTTATGAAAATACATACTTGTAAATAAGACGTTGGTATAGACTCATGAATGAACTGACTCTTGTGTGATTCCTTGTAATAGGAATAATGTTTTATATCTCCTAAACTATTCCTATAATAGTTTACTATAATGTAATTGATGGGTGTCCAAGTAGGTTTATACACCCTTGCTACCCAAGAGTGTCGGAACTGAATTAACTAATGGAACATGTATGACTATATATGTACACATCATATATAATTAATATTTAAACAACCTTCGGACGGGTACCCGATATCCCACCAGACCACATCCAAATCGAGGAAAAGGAAACAGGGTGGATAGCCTTCCTAATTCTTTTAAACATTATTTATATAACTATACATATAGAGGCATGAAATTTATAATATAAAAGCATAAAAGAAGTTTTGTAAAACCCTTGAAAAGTTTAATAAATAAGAATTTGTGACTTGATGTCAGTTTATAAAACGAATCAAAAACAGTTGACAAGATAGTTTAAGTGTAAGAAAACCTTTGTTTGATGCACAACTATAACAAATTCAAAAAGGAAACATACAGTTCGTAAGACAATTTTCTAAAGTGTTTTAACATGTAAAAACGTTTGAGAAAGCTATTTGAAGTACTCTGTGTGGTTAAACGGCTAAAAGTGTAGTAAGTCCAATTCTATGTTAGTTATAAATCACATGTGATTGATTTCATAACCAAAAAGTATAACAAAGATTTATGTCTTTCACACGGGGATAACCGTGTGTTTACTTGTATTCCCCCCCTTAAAAGTGTATAAAAAGCATTTATAATGCATTTGAAAGTGTAGATTATAGGGGTATGAACTCACTTGTTTGAAGTGGTTGATTTGAAGTAGTCGAAAGAAGAATCGAGCAGAACTGCGACAGGAAGAGTTGAAAATGCGAAAAAATCTCGGGATACTCGGGAATCTCGGGAACACAAAACCTTCCTTCAAGACTTGAAGGTGAAAACTGGGGCTTTGAGAGGGTCTCGGGGGCATAAACGCAGAGTTTCGGCACGAGAAAGAAGGGAACTGAGCAATCGAACTCGGAGCCCTTGAAATCTATTTATAGGGGCATTTTTGGGGTGTGCCACATCGTGGCAAGTGATGGCCATGTCGTGGGGAGTCAAACTTATCCTCTTCCATTGATTGGACGCCCTCAGTCACTTGTCGGGTCGCGGCAAGCTTGTGCCACGTCGTGGCAAGCCTGACAGCCTCGGATTTCGGGCCTCGAACTTGTAAAATCCATAACTTTCGCGTACGAGCTCCGTTTTCGACGTTCTTTATATGCACGTGTAGCTAAAAATATGATCTACAACTCTCTTTTAGACTTAGTCATCAAATTTTGACTTTATTTTTAATTATTTATTTTTAACGAGCTGGGACACGAAAAGTCCGTTAAAATTCCATAACTTCTTCATCCGATGTCCGTTTTCGTCAGACTTTTCACTGTTGCGCTACTATTTTTGAGACCTTCGATTCTCATTTAGGTTGTTTCGGTCAAAAGTCTCTCGAGCTCTATTTCGAGTTTTTAGCTGTCTACTGTTATATCCGGATCTTGGAAAAATCATAACTTCCTCATACGAAGTCAGATTTGGACGTTCTTTTTATGTACGCTCACGGTTTAATGTTATCTACAACTCTCATTTAGATACTTAAGGCTAAAAACTATTGTATTGAAACTTCGTGTTTTTCATTTAATCGGTGTTGCCGGTTTTGTCCGGAATTTTAGAATGGTTATAACTTCCTCGTTATAACTCGGATTTTTGTGTTCTTTATATGTATGAAAACCTTGATACGATTCCTACCACTTTATTTAACCCAAATAAGATTTTAGGAAAGTTATATTTTGACCTAAATTTGACTGGTGATACATTACATTGTCTCGAAATATCGGGTTGTCACATCATTCGATTGCATTTCTTACAATACATCTCCCGGCAAGCTCCGTTATGATGGAATTTGCACTAGTTGCATTTTGGATGGCTTCCAGCATATGGTCTCGTTGATGTTGGTGTGATAGGGGTCATGGTTGCATGAATAGCAACAACATGTTGCTTGTTTGAGAACCTTTGAGTTCGCTGCCCCTTTCTCTTACTTCCAGGATTTTGCTTCCTACTCTAAAGCTTGGGGTTTAATGTTCCTTGATAAGCTGTCACTTGTTGGATTCCGTGTTGATTCCTTTGGCTGGAGTTGTTAATGCTATTCCCGCCTCCATTGGTGTTGTTTGCATTTATTTGTGCCATAACAGCGGTTACTACCGCTGTTACAGCAGCTTGGAATGTAGCAAAGTCTATCTACAGGAGCAGTCTCTCGCGGGTGCGCTTGTTATTCCTGTGGGGTGGCATTTCCCTTCTGCACGTTGATAATCTAGATCGTAAGTAATGATCTTCATTCTTGGTTGTACTCTATAAATTTTGCATCTTGTTACATAATTCTCATTGCTTCCATCTACATCCCTATGATGTATTCTCAGTAGTAGGTAATCGCATATTTGGCACGATCGTTACGTCTATCCTTAGAGTATATAGATTGTTCTAGTTTCGAGATCCTTAAGTATCTAGCGGTTTTGAGGGTTTGGTTGTGCATATAATTGAATTTATGTAGTAATTTGAAATAAAGATAGCACATAATTGTTCCATTGGTAAGTACCATCTTACTACACGAAAGAGAGTCATGTCGGATAATAGGGGGGAAAAGAAAAGGTTGATCCTAATTGTGGCGGAAAGTGTCTGGTGGTGGTGTTGATGAAGTGGATGCACCTCGGAGACGAGCTACTTGTCGTTCGGTATATCGTAGTCGTACTTCCCAAACTAACTGTCTCGCTCGGGAGTCTCCATTCACTTCCTGTGTTTTCCTCTCATCTCTCTCAATAGCAAACCACATTTGTTCCGTTCAATTTGAGGTGTCCTGAGCTTGGTTATCAATACCTCGGGTGTGCCGGACCATGACTGGGAGGGCCCGGTCAGCTGGTCCTCTGTGACTAAGATCGAAGAGACCTCGGTTCCTACCGTAGTGTGGTCGTATCCCCTACTGGTGACTCTATCTCCAAATATTGTGTGCCCAAGGGGGCATGGGGCCACCGGGGCCCACACGATAAGTCGGTACACTGGGCCTACATGGAGGATTAATGACATCGGATTCTGTATCTGAGTCGTCATCATCATTGCCGTTGGGCTCTTCCTTTTCGAGGTCCACTATTGACTCGGCGGGTCTATCTGCAAGTTCTAGTTCGTGTTCCTCCTCTGGTTCTTCTTTGGAGTCGAGCCACTCTGCTATTCCCTGACTAGGGTGATAGGGGTTTCCTAGCTAATGTTACTCGTCTATAGTGTATTGCACAAAGAGGTATAAATTATAGAAACAAATAGCATACCAATTACTCCTATAGTAATTTAATTTTGTTTAGGTTCGATTATATAAGCTCTTTGGATAATTAAATGGTAAGTTTTTGATTCATCGTCCATCACAATTACTAACGAACACATGTTGGTCGTATTTTGAATGAATGTAGTTGATCAGGTTACATTCACCCCCAATACGACTACATAATTGCCCGAGTTTAATAGCGATGTTCAATCCTCCAAAGACTTTTACTGTTCTTGTTGTGTTATTATTCTAAAATGCACACATAGGTATGTATTTTAATTATTATGTTCAGAGTTGTTTATCCCATTGTATTTATAGTTGCATATCCCGTATGATTAGATATGCTAGTTCACTATAAACAATGCTCTGATACCAATCTGTCACACCCCCGAACCAGACGGCGGAAACGTCCGAGGGCTTGTGCGTGACATCGTCTTGAAATATCATTACAACGAATATAATAGAAACATAACATCATCATCATCACACATGTAATATAACAACATTCATTGTTTACATCGAGTATTGTATTTGAATATTACATGCCAAAATAGTGAGAGTATGATGAAACAAAATATAACACAATATCCATTAGTTTGTTTCGATCATCCGGTTTCAACGGTTTCCTAAGAATACAAGTTATTTTGAAAACGGTCAACATAAAAATGTTGGTGAGTTCATAAGCACGTTTGTGAAAATGATTTGTATAATTTTGAAAACCACCAGAAAATCCGATATTTTCTGAAAACTGTTTAGTGTGTTTGTTTTAGATCTTGTATTAATGCATGTATGTTATTGTTTATTTGACTAAAAAGGTAAAGAGAATGTAGAGAGAATGTAAGAGCATGTAAAGAGAATGTTCCCAGACAACCTGATGTTGTCTGTAAAAAAAGCTGCCATACCAACCCCCGAGGTTGAGTACCAGTACGAGAATGTTTCCGAGTAATCCAAAAGAAAAGAGAAGGGTCTTCCGTAAACTTCATAATGTTAATTCCTCTAAGTGAGCCGTCATAACCATACTAAATAATGACAATTTCGCCTGTCTTGGCGTCGTTGGACGCCGATTTTGACTTTGATTATACGGTTTTCGTCACCCTAGACTGAGTTAGTCTAACTGTAGCAAACAGATCAGGTGTGGGGTATCACCCTCGTATAGATCTATACACAAATCCCCATTCTCCCTCTAAGAGACTCTAGTTATAACTACAGGCTACGATCATACACTTAATAGGTGCCAACCGACAAAACTCACTAGATCCTTAATCGAATTTACGCGAAGAAAATGGTATAAACTCCTTCCAGGCCCAATGATCCATGTAAGTGAACCACTAAGGCATCGCTAAACATGTAAATCATTTCAAGACCCAATTGGAATGAGATTATCTAACATGGGCCCGAAATATATATGAAAGGACAACTAAGGCCCATTTCACATGTAAAGTATTTACAGGCCCAAATAGCACACAAATAGTATCCAAGGTATGTCGCACATGTTAATGGGTCAATGAGGCCCAATAAACATATAAATAGTATACAGGACCTCTCTCACATAAAAATGGGCCACTAAGTCCCAATAACCTAGAAAATGATCAAAATAAATCCGTTTGTTGGTTTATCATTAGTTTTGGCTCAAGTATTCACTAAAACAGCATAAAAAGAAGAAGACATATAAAACTCATTCACAGGACCAATAAACATGTAAGTGAACCCCTAAGGCACACTATACGTGTCTATTATTTCTAGGCTCAAAGGAATATGAATGTCTATCCTAAGCCCAATATACATGTAAAATGACACTAAGGCCCACTAAACATGTATATTTTTTCCAGGCCCAATAAGGATATGAATATCATTATTAACCTGTTTGCTATAGTTTTGTTTATTTTAGCTTGATTATTTACAAAGTTGATATAAAAAAAAGCCCACCTTTTTGTAAAAATGATGTTCCTGGCCCAATAAGCCAAAAATTTACAATTAAGGCCCAATTTTTGTAAGAATAACACTTTAGTCTCCATTTTGTTCAAAACTTGTTTTTATGACTAGTTTGTGGTAAAAATAACATTTTAAACCCATTTTTGTCAAAATATCATTTTTGGCTTGATTTTTGTGGAAATACACATTTTTCTGGTTTAAGGCTTTTCCGACCTAGCTTTTGGAAATATTGTAAAAAAATCATCGTAAGTCGAAATTTGGATCCGTAAATTCTGGAAGTTTTTAAATCTTGTCTACTTTGTTCACAATTTTTCTCATAATTTTTAATGGCTTCTAACAAGTGTGAAATTGCTCACCTTCACAGGCTGGTCCGAAATTATTTCAAATTTGATTGGCAGTTTTGTAAAATTCGTCAAAAATTGTAGAAACATCGTATGAAATCATGAGAGTAGTCATTTTAAAGGTATAAATCTGAAATTTATCCATGTAAAACAGTTTTGAAAAAATACTTCCATTAAGAGGGTCAAAACAGTTCGAGATTGGGCTAAAACTTTCCTGTCAAAAGCTGATTTTTTAGTATAAGTTTTAGATCTTTGAGCACAACACTCATTCTTGCTATTTTAAGTGTATAATTCCCAGATATACAAGTTTATATGTAATATATTTGATAAAACCTACTTTTCTCAATGTTCTTATGAAGATCCAAGTGATAAACTTCATGTTCAAGTAATGATCTAAAAGTTAAACACACAATCACCAAATAATTTATGGAAAACACACATAATCATGCATATACACATAGATCTACACAAATCAACTTGTATTCCCCACAAAAAAACAAGTAAAAACCAAAAACAAGGGGTATGAACTCACCTTTGCTTGTTGTTCTCAGTTTTGAAGAAGAAATGGAAGAGGTTTTGGTTGTAGCAAGCCTTCCTTGAATAGATCTCAAACTTATGGGGGTTTTCTAAGAGTATGATCACAAAAATGCTTAGAATGAGTGATCTTAACATAAGAATGAAGTTATACAACTTAGATATGTAAGGAATTACCAAGGAAAGAGGATTTTTGGTGGAAATCGCCTTGAACAACCCTAGATCTTCGAAAATTTAGAGAAGAGAGGAAGTTTTCTAGAAAGGGTGTTCTTCAAAGATTTTGGAAAGAAAATGAGGTGGTGAGGAGGCCTTATGGCCGTGAGTTTGAAGAATGGAAGGGAAGAGATGAAGCTTGCCTAGATACATGGGAAAATTACATTGTTGTATGGTGGTTATGGTGCATGGGTGACCACCATGTAACATTGAGGTGGCACTTGCAAAATAAACCACCTTTTCTCCTTTTTTTGTATGCATAATGTGGGTTGGGCCGAGATTTGGGCTAGTAAGAAAGAAATTGAGGAGATTTGAGCCTTTACTTGAATTGTTCGAATGCATGAAGCCCAAAAATAAATTTTCGGCCCATTGGGGCAAATGAAATCTTTTATGGTCCAATAAGGCTAATTAGAGATAAGATAGATTATTTTAGGCCCACATGGCGCAAAATGCTAAAGTTTTATGAATGTGGTCTATTTAGAGCCCAATTAGGGTTCCTAGGCCCGGGGTGATCAAGTTGAAAGTTTATTGGTCCATTAGGCTCAATAAGAGAGTCCTAGTTCAAATGAACTCGAACCGGGATTTCTAGGGTTTTCAACCAATAGTTGAACGTATGAGGTGTATTGTATTAGGTCTTGAACCTCTTGAGAAAGTTTTGACGTCAAATGGATGATTTTGATTGAGCATAGAGTGTGATTTTCACTTAGAGAACATGCCTTACAATGGATGATTTTTATATGAGAATAGAATTTCCTAGCTAAAAATGCTAGTTGTGACAGCCGTTCATCATTCGAGGTGAGTCTTCTCACTATACCTTAGCTAGAGTGGTAATTAGAGTTGTGTGACAGAGTACCTTATATGTTATTTGTATGAAGTGATGCAATGTATTATTCTATGTGATTTATGCTGTGTATGATTCAGAGTTTATAGACTTAGGGCCGGAAGGTCCACAAAGTTAGGGTCGGAAGGTCCACAGAGTTAGGGTCAGAGGGTCCACAGAGTTATGGGACTGGAGGGTCCCACAGAGACACATTAACTAGAGGGTCATATAGGGTTATAGCCTCAAGTGGCTAATATGTGTTGCATGTGGTATTTTGGGGAACTCACTATGCTTTGTGCTTACCGTGTTATGTGTTATGTGTTCAGTTTCTTATCAGGATCGCGGAAAGGTGGCGACTCGATTGTACACACAAGAGAAAAGAGTCAGGAATGGGGATCCTGGATTTTGATAATTACTTTTGAAAACTATTTTGAAATATGTTATGACATCGACACTTGAGATTTTGAAATTTATTACATGTGATGTTGTTAATTTGAAATTGAAAAAAATTGTTTGAAAATTTACGGTGTTATAGAAGTTCTGAGGATTTCATCTGAGATTCGGGGTATTGGAAGTTGCTTGATCTCTGTCGAGGATATCATCGAGCGTTGCATAGCACCTTCCAAGAATAGGTGCGATGCTACTAGTGGAAACAGTCTGTGAGATAGATTGTTGGTGCGCCAATTGGTGATGGTTCGAACCCTAAGTGGGGGAGAACCGGGTATTTTTATTGAGGGGAGCAGAGATTTGTTCGAGAGTGGTTAAAGATCTAGATATAGAGACTTGAGGTGTAGATTCATGTGTCCAGGGTTATTGGTGATCGAGGCTAGGTGCAGAGCGAGATAATGCATGTGGTATGTGTTTGAGAAAGGATGACTGAATTGGAAGATTCTTTGTGGCCTGTGCTTTTCGGGGTTAGCATATGTCGAGTTCGAGTAGGACCGGGTCGCTGGTTTGCGGATGTAATAGCTGAGATTTGCAAGTGAAGGTGTAGATTGTAACCTATACCTCCGGAAGTGCAGCCGTTGATTTGTCAACCAATTCCAGGGTCGATGTGAGTAGTTTCAAGTGAGTAATGATCAGTAGAGGGGGAGTTTCAGGTTTTCTACATTATGTTCTGGGCCATTGACGATGCCTCGGTGTTTAGAATTGGGAGATGGAATACTCTTAGGTTACAAGTGGTGCGAGAGGGAGATCGGTTGAGGGATTCTGAAAGATCAATGCGATATCCAAGCATGGGTTCGTGAGTATGAGATCAGTGGATTGTGAAAAACATCGTGAGATTCTATCTTGAAGTATCGAGATATCCCGATATGATGTCTATATTCATAGATTATTCTGAGTTCTAAGTTGAGAGCTGGCAGGTGGTGTAACAAGTAGCTATGATTCCGGTGAGAGCACTACAAATAATTGATGATTAAATGAGATGATTTAAGAAAGAGGATTACAATGAGAAAAGGGGTTTGTCATGTCGGTTGTCATCAGGAGTGGTGATGCTCACTTTTGGATGGGTATGTGTGCAACTATCTATGTTGGGCTGAGGAGCGTAGGTTAATAGATGCAGTGTGTGGCGTTAACTTGACGTTGAGACTGTGGGTGGTAAGAGGAAGTGTTGTAAGGCTGCAGGGAGCTGTAGCATCCATGAGTTAGCAAAGGGTGTGGTGATACCACGGGGAGCCGTAGTATTCACCAGCTAGTCATTGATAGGTTGTTATGATGTTGCGAGGTGCCGTAGTACTCACTAGTCAGTGGGAGGTTATTGTGATGATGTGGGGAGTCGTAGTACTCACCAGTCAGTGAGAGGTTATTATGATGCTGCGGGGAGTCGTAGTACTCACTAGTCAGCGGAGGATTATTGTGATGCTGTGGAGAGCCGTAGTACTCAATAGTCAGCGGAGGATTATTGTGATGTTGCGGGGAGCCGTAGTACTCAACAGTCAGTGAGAGGTTATTGTGATGCTGCGGGGAGCCGTAGTACTCACTAGTCAGCAGGGGATTATTGTGATGTTGCGGAGAGTCGTAGTACTCACCAGTCAGTAAGAGGTTATTGTGATGTTGCGGGGAGCCATAGTACTCACTATTCAGCAGGGGATAGTTGTGATGTTGCGGGAAGCCGTAGTACTCACTAGCCAACGAGAGGGTGCTGTAATGAGTACTCTATGGTCAGAGCAAGACGCAGATGAGTTTTAGGCTTGGTTAGCCCTAATAGTTGAGTTTTGGAAGCCTTGTGGTCGAATCGGAGGTGAGACTTGGGTCTCTATATTTGTCGGGAATCATTATACTTTGATTTGATTTGTGGTTGTAGCAACCCAAGGGAATTGGAGAAGAGGTATGAGCGCGGGTTGCGGGTTATGAGTTAGGAGTTGAGTGCTTCCTTGGGACGAGCGGTTCCAACTCTGGGTCAGATCAAACTTTAGAGTCTGAGTTTGGCTCTGGTGGTTCGTGGAGTAGGCGAGATGAGATTTTGGATTCTGAGGTGGATTCCATGCTGAGGGGAATTGTTTATCATCTGATGTCTTAGAACTATGTAGGTCAGTACTCAGGTACGGGAGGTACCGCGAGATGCACGGAACTATGAGCAGTAGACGATAGTGGTTGGGGTTGGGTAGGTATTCAGTTGGGAGTGTAGCGTTCGCTTGAGGTGAAGCGAACTTCGTGACTTGTGTGTCACACTGAATTGAGATAGTTGTATTGATAAGGAAGTCAGTGAAACTTTTTGGTACATACAATGGGTAACCTTTGGAGGTTCAACTGTTGGGTCCAGAGATGACCTGGTGCTCAGTATTGAAAGGGGTATTGAGAAGGGAGTTGAGGTTTATGTTTGTTAGATGTCGGGGTACGCTTCTAAACAAGCATGATCATTTTTCATGCCTGAGGTCAGAGTGTTGAGGGTTCGCTGTTCAGAAGGGTTGTGATTGCAGTACAGTGGATGGGTCCCCGGTGTGATGTGATCCTTTTCCTTCCTTGGTATATGATCTGGAATTGTTTTATCGGTCCCCACTAGAGAATCAAAGGGGCAGTGAGTTATCGGGGTTTGTTATTCGAAGAACGAATAACGTGATGATATCTTGAGATGAAGGTCTGGCTGTGTGTCGGGCTACTAGAGTTTCCAGGTTCTTGAGAGTCAGAAGGAGTAGCGTAGTAGTAGATGGGTATGTCCTTTTCCAGGGAGGAGTTCCTATTTGGATTCAGGTGTCCAGAAAGGAAGACAACTGTGTGATATGAGATCCTTTCGATGGTATTGTTCATTTATTGGATTAGATCTATTTGTTGTTGAGGAGAGATTTCGAGGGAGAAATCTAATTCAAGTGGATGAGAATTGTAACATCCTGAAATTTAGGTATATCTCTTTAATCCCTTTTCTTTTCCAAGTTGCAAAACTAGCCCAAAATAGAAAATGGTGACAAGTGGGTACGCTGGGCGTACTGAAGAGTACGCTGCGCGTACCCATGGGCGTGCCTTTGACGCAGACTCAACCCAGTACGCGGGGTGTACCAAAGTATACGCGGGGCTTACTGGGCCTAGATTCAAAACCCTAAATGAAGCATGAGCTCTATAAAAGGAACATTATGGCCTCCAACCTAGCCACCATTTTCAGAGAGTGAAACCTGATGGGTTTTGAGCATTCTAACACTTCCTAAGTGTATATGCAACCCTAATAACCTTGGATCTATGTTTGTCTAATTATCATGCAAAATTGATTTCCAAGGCTATCATCCTATCTAGCATACATGGGGAACAATTTTAACTTGAATAAAAGATAGAACTACATACCTTGTTGTTGATTTTGATCCTTGAAACCTTGTGAGCCTAGCACCCCAAGTGTGATGCCTCAAATGCTTCACACAACACCAAATGCTATGGAGTAAACTTGGAGAGAAAGAATAACACTCTAAAAATCGGCTCTATCCCTCTTGTTTTTTTTTGTCTAACCGATTTTGGGAGAACACATGAGCTTTATATAGTGTTGACACATCTAGGGTACACCATGTAAACCCTAATGTGTCATGACTCTTCATTTCCATGACCCATGGGTTTGTAACTCCCATGGAGCCTCCATGGAGCATCCAATGGGTTTAACCCAACTTGACTATCCATGGAGCCTCTTAGCCCACTATATAAGTAATGGATGATTTACATAATCAACCCATATATTTAATTAGTTATCTTTTGATCACTTAATTAATACCAAGATTAATTATTGATCAAACTAATTAAATAATATTATTAATATATTAGAACTTATAATATATTAATAACCACAAGTGTTATTTCTCTCATTTAGTCTATCCAATTGCATGGTGCCATGCAACCCAAATGGACCATGCCGGGTCGGGTCAAGTACATACCAGAAATAGTTATGGACTTAGACACCTTATCCAACAGTCTCCCACTTGGATAAGTCTAATAACTATACTGCAAGTATGACTTCAGGAACCGATCGGCAATCGTAGCTCTTTTCAAGGTTTCTCGGAACTGAGAAGATGATGGTACGCCATTTCAGATAAGGGATCATATAATCCTCTGTTCTAGATATCAGCCGGACAAACACATGGAACATAGTCTTGCTTATCGTCCAACAGTTTGTTTCCCGATTTCCGATTTGTTTGACAAAGAACTTAATTGAACACATCAACTTAGTTCTGACCGGGCTCGGTACATAGGTCAAAACAAAATCATCGAGGGGCCCAGATATCAGCTTCTAATCCAAGAAGGAACAGATAAACTTCGACTCATATGCTTGTTCTACTACTTGTTAAATTACACACAAACGCACGTTTTATAACATCGAGTTACCAATGCGGTTTCATATGTTCAATGCATAACTAACTCATAGTTAACAAGTCATATCTCTAGGTTTGAAGACTTATATGATATTACCGTCTCGCGATCACTCAAGATAAATTCCATGAAGTGATACCAGCGAGCATGGGTTGAATCCAATACTCAGAACTTATGAGCACTCATGAGTGTTGAGGCCATGTCCAACATCTTAGACCTCTACAACCAACTCATGACAGTCTTACTTCGTATCTACTTCCAACATATGACTGACTGTGGATAATTTGAATAATATGTAAAACAACATAAATAATCTAGAAGTCAAAACATGCAAAAGAAATAATAGTAAACGATTGACAAAAGATAGTAACACTTTAGTCATAAATAAATACAGCTTTTATTCATCATCAAATGTCAATTACATTTTACAAATTTCAATATTATCTAACTACTAAAACTAATATCATCCTTCATCCCTATGCTCCTAGCATGCTGGAGATGCTTAACCCTACCCAGTCCCTTCGTGAGGGGATCTGTCGGGTTCTCATCCGATGATACCCTCTTTTCCACGAGGAGTCCTTCTTCAATACGATGTCTGATGAAATGATATTTTCTGTCAATGTGTCTGGATATCCCATGACCCCTTGGTTCCTTTGCTAAGGCAACTGCACTTTCACTATCACAGATAATCTATGTAGGCTCCGATATAGCTGGTACAACTCCAAGGTCTCCAATAAAGTTCTTTAGCCACATAGCCTCTTTTGCCGCTTCGCTTGCCGCTATATACTCTGATTCGCAAGTTGAATCAGCCACTGTCTCCTGCTTGGAACTTTTCCAAGAGATTGCTCCTCCGTTTAAGGTAAAGACCCAGCCCGACTGAGAGCGGAAATTATCCCTATCAGTCTGGAAGCTAGCATCACTATACCCTACAACTCTCAAGTCATCACTCCCACCGAGGGTAAGGATGTAACGCCCGTAGATCCGGGCTCGTCAATTTAGAGGCAATATGGGTCGAAAACGACTTTTTCGACAAAATATTATTTAGAATAAATAATCTTAACCAAGTTGTAGAATATGTCACAAGGTTTCCGTACATATAAATAACGCCGAAATCCGAGTTATAACGAAGAAGTTATGACCCGTCGAAGTTTCGCGGCGGAACCGGCACAGCACCGGGAAGCGTAAATAGTGAATTTACGATAGAAAGAGATTTAGCCTTAGCGCTCTAAACAAAAGTCGTAGAATATGTTAAACTAAGAACATCGATCAAAAGAACGCCCAAATCTGACTTCGTATGAAGAAGTTATGATTTTTCGAAGTTTCGGACTAGCAGTGTACAACCCGAAATTTGAATATTAGATTGAGCGATTTTTAGCCGACACAACCTATACAAGAATCGAAGATCTCGTTAAGAGTATCATAACGAGAAACAGATGGGCGAAAACGGACGTCGGATGAAGAAGTTATGAGGATTTAACGGACCAATCTTGTCCCGGCATGTTAAAAATATAACTTAAAAATAAATTCAAAATTAGCCGACAGAGTCTAAACGAAAGTTGTAGAGTACGTATCCACCTATGCGTGGATATAAGGAACGTCAAAAACGGAGTTCGTATGAACGTGTTATAAATTATAATAGCATATTTACGTATTAAAATAAAGTATAAATCATATATACGTACACATATATATACATATGTATATATCATTAGAAAGGTATCGACGATGCGGTCATTATATGACTAATGTTGAGTTCTTTCGACATTAGTTTAGTACAAATATCGTTAAATCTATTTAAAATAGTATTATAAAGGGGTGTTTAGTTGTTTATATAACTCTAAGGTCATTAAGTAATTATGGAGGGTAGTTTTTGTAAATTCAATTACTATAAGTAAGAGGCTTGGGCTCTCATATTTCTTGCACCATTCTCTTGATTCAAGAGTCTTTCTCTCCTTTTCCCCCGAGCATTTCGGTCCCTCGTGATTCGACTTCTCTTTCTGTAGTTTTAGTATAGTAAGGTGAGCGCTGAAGCATTGCACGAATCTTTCTTAGAAAGATTCAGCGACGAAGTTCTACCCCTACAGAGCCCGACTCCTAGCTAAAATCCCCTTGTAAGTAAGTTATGCTTACCTTATTTTAAATATAGTTTATATTTAAAATTAGTATTGTTATTATAAATTTATAATAAATATTTGAGCTATTATTATGACTTATATAAGTGTCGTTATAATATCTTTTTAACTACTCGCGGTACGGGGAATCTGGTTTAAAGGGCCGCATAGGGTTGTTGGATTTCAGAAGTGCTATATGCCAAAATGGTCCTGCCCTCCGGTGTTTTATATCTGGCCCCTGTCTGTACATAGTGGTTGGAAAGTATTGTTTAAACGCTTATATAATAATAATAATAATAATAATAATAATAATAATAATAATAATAATAATAATAAGACTAATAATTAGTCACGATAAATATTAGACTAAAATCAAGTGGTAATAATACTAGGTTTCGTCGAAGGAAATTATTTTAAAGTAAACGAAGCGATGTCCGAGTACCGAGTCACCACCTTCTTAGGTGAGTGCATAGTCCCTTTCATCTTACACATAGATATGAAGTATTTAATATAAATTACGTGTTGTGAGTACATAGTCCCTTTCATCTTACACATAGGTATGAAGTATTTAATATAAATTACGTGTTGTGAGTGCATAGTCCCTTTCATCTTACACATAGATATGAAGTATTAATATAAATTACGTGTTGTGAGTGCATAGTCCCTTTCATCTTACACATAGATATGAAGTATTAATATAAATTACGTGTTGTGAGTGCATAGTCCCTTTCATCTTACACATAGATATGAAGTATTTAATATAAATTACGTGTTGTGAGTGCATAGTCCCTTTCATCTTACACATAGATATGAAGTATTTTAATATAAATTATGTGTTGTGTGTGCATATTGTCTGAATACTTGTTGTCTATGCTGGGTGAAAGATTTTTATACATGTTTTAAATGATTTTAATTGTATATGTATTTTATATCTACAAAATATGTTGGGTAAACATGGGTAGATGAAAAAGTTGTTTTGTGATAACATGATGGGAGACATCAATGTTGTCAGTGATCCAGTCATCTAGTGGAGTATAGATGATGACCATGAGCGATACTAGACGGTCCGGTGGAACGCTAGTAAGCTCGTAACATGTAGGTGTTTTTGAACTAGGTGCTCATTACGTATTTTGAACTGAGTGTCTTCACTATGTATCTTTGAACTGAGTGTGTTCACTAGGTATTTTGAACTAAGTGTGTTCACTAGTTACTTTTGAACTAAGTGTTTACCAGATGTTTTGGACTACATGTTCACCAGTTGTAATCTATAAGCTTTGGTAACGATGGACTTCATGCCGATTCCTTAGGATAATCATTTGGAATGAATGAACGAGAAATACCTGATTCTTAGGGTAGATCCTTAAGAGTAAAGAAGATAATGGGGATGGGTAATTGGGTTTAATTGCTTGATTGTTTAAACATAATAATTATATTATTGTAGGTTGAAAACCCTAAGTACTCACCAGGTTTGCCAACCTGACCCACTCAGTTCATTTATATCACAGGTGTTGATATGAAGTCACATTACACTGAGAGATTAAAGAGATGTAGATCACTAGTGTAAATAAATATAAGTTCTGTTTATGCTTATGTTTATGTATTGACAATGACATCCCAAATGTTTTAAAATGAATAAAATATGTTTCTTCGAAAATGTTTTAATAATGTATTTATCGTGTTTTTCTGGGAACAAATTCCGCAACATTTTTATTAAAAGTACTCTGATTTTTATAAAGCATAAACAAAGTCGGTATTTTCTGGCCGTGAAAATGGGGATGTCACAAAGGACCCAGTCCTTAGTCCTTCGCAGGTACTTGAGAATGTTCTTTACCGCTGTCAAGTGAGCCTTACCAGGACTCCCCTGATACCTGCTAACCATGCTTAAAGCAAAGGCTACATCAGGACGAGTACAGGTCATAACATACATGATCGAGCCTACTGCCGAAGCATAAGGTATCCGACTCATTTCTGCTATCTCAACCTCAGTACTCGGGCTCTGAGTCTTACTCAGTCTAGTGTTACTCTGGATGGGTAACTCTCCTTTCTTGGAATCTTGCATGTTGAATCTCTTCAACACCTTGTCCAAGTATGTACTCTGACTAAGTCCAATTAGTCTTTTACTCCGGTTTCTCAAGATCCTTATCCCTAGAATATAGGCAGCTTCTCCTAGGTCCTTCATAGCAAAACACTTCCCAAGCCAGGACTTAACTTCCTGCAGAGTTGGGATGTCATTTCCTATGAGTAGTATGTCATCCACACACAATACCAAAAAGCTAACTATACTCCCACTAACCTTGACATATACACAAGATTCATCTTCACTCCTAGAAAAGCCAAATTCCTTGACTTTCTCATCAAAGCAAAGATTCCATCTGCGAGGTGCTTGCGTTAATCCATAGATGGATTGCTCAAGCTTACACACTCTATTAGGGTACTCTGATCTGACAAAACCCTCTGGCTGATTCATGTAAACATCCTCAGCCAACTTTCCATTAAGGAAAGCGGTTTTGACATCCATTTGCCATATTTCATAGTCATGAAATGCAGCTATGGCTAACAATACCCTAATAGACTTAATCTTGGCTACTGGAGAAAAGGTCTCATCATAATCCACTCCAGGAGTTTAAGAGAAGCCCTTTGCTACCAGTCGAGCCTTATAAGTGTGTACATTACCATCCATGTCGGTCTTCTTCTTCAAGATCCATTTGCACCCTACAGTCTTACGACCTGGCACATTGTCAACCAAGTTCCAAACTTGATTGTCATACATGGATTGTAGCTCTCTTTCCATTGCCTCTTTCCATTTAGCAGACTCAGGGCCTGCCATGGCTTCCGCATAGCTGTTAGGTTCATCTAGACCTACTAGTGTCTCATCACTAATAAGTGTCTCACCTTCCGTAGTAATATGGAAACCATAGTAATGCTCAGATTCATTCCTAACCCTTGTGGAACGCCTCAGAGGTACAACTGGAGGTATAATTGGATCAACAGGAGGTTCCTCCTCAAGTTGACTGCTAGGGTTTGAGGTTCCTTCACCACTTGACTCTTGAAGTTCTTCAAGGTCAATTTGCCTCCCACTGTCTCCTTGGCTTATAAACTCTCTCTCTCGAAAGACAGCCCTCCTTGCTACAAAGACCACATTCTCACTAGGTCTGTAGAAGAGGTAACCAAAGGATTTTTGTGGGTAGCCGATGAAAATACACTTCTCGCTTCGAGGTTCGAGCTTGTCATGAGTCTCGCGTCTCACGAAAGCCTCGCAACCCCAAACCTTGATGTGGGCTAGACTAGGAACTTTTCCAGTCCACATCTCGTGAGGTGTTTTGGCAACCTTCTTTGTAGGGACCAGATTAAGGATATGGGTGGCAGTCTCTAAGGCATACCCCCAAAATGAGATTGGTAGCGTAGCTCGACTCATCATGGAACGAACCATGTCCAACAAGGTTCGATTGCGCCTCTCAGCTACACCATTCAACTGTGGTGTCCTGGGAGGTGTCAATTGTGAGACAATCCCACATTCCCTTAGATAATCGAGGAACTCAGTACTAAGATACTCACCACCACGATCGGATCGAAGCATCTTAATGTTCCTGCCCAATTGATTCTCTACTTCCTGTTTAAACTCTTTAAACCTTTCAAAAGTCTCTGACTTATGCTTGATTAAGTAGACATATCCATATCTACTATAATCATCCGTAAAAGTCACATAATAACGATTAGCATCCCTTGTGGCCTGTTTGAAGGGTCCACACACATCCGTGTGTACAAGATCCAACAAACCTTCACCCCTCTCACATGAACCAGTGAAGGGTGACTTTGTCATTTTTCCAAGTAAGCATGATTCGCAACTACCATCTGATTTTAGGTCAAACGACTCCAAGACTCCATCCTTTTGGAGTTGGCCTATGCGTTTCTTGCTTATATGTCCAAGACGAAAATGCCATAATGATGCTTTATCCAAGTTATTATCATTAGTAGAATCAATACACATTACATTATTTCCTAAGTTATCTACAACAGACACAGCTTCATACACACCATCACAAGGTAATGCTTTAAAATAAAACACATTATTATAGAAAGCATTTATTCCACCAGTTTCATTATCAAAAGAAAAGGTAAAACCTTGTTGATACAAAGCATGAAAGGAAATAACATTTCTGGCGAATAACAACATTTATTCAAATCTAAAGTAAATCCACTACTTAGCAACAAAGTATAAACTCCAATCTTGGTGACAGGTGAAACTTTCCTATTCGCCATGATCAAGTTTATCTTTCCATGCTCCACATTCTCACTTCTTCTTAGTCCCTTCATTTCAGAACAAATATGAATACCGCAACCGGTATCAAGGACCCAAGAGTTAGAATAGAGTGAATTATTAGATGAGATAGTGTAAATACCTGCATGGTTGGGTTTAACTTTCCCATCCTTCAAATCTTGCTGGTACTTTGGACAGTTATGCTTCCAGTGCGCCTTTTCGTGGCAGTAAAAGCATTCAGCCTCTTTGGGATCAGAAGAAGGTGTAACAAAACCTTTATTGGTTCCGCTAGAAGAAGAGCCATCAAGAGTCTTACCCTTGGTACCCTTCGAAGGGTTCTTTCTCTTCTTCCCTCTACCATTCCCGATTGCCAGGACAGGTGCTGAGTTTGGAGTAGTAGCAGGAGTGGTCACAACCGACTTACCTTTAAGACCTGATTATGCGGTATTTAGGAGTCCCTGAAGTTTGCTAAGTGTAACTTCCTCCTTATTCATGTGGTATGCCATGCGGAATTGATCATAACACGAAGGTAAGGAGTGCAAAATAATATCTATTGCTAACTCCTCAGGGAAGTTCACATTCAACTTCATCAATCGATCCACATACCTTTGCATTTTCTGCACGTGGCTTGTGATGGGTTCGCCGCCTTTCATTCGGGTTGTGATCATAGAGGAGATGATTTCATATTGCTCTTGACAAGCAATCTGATGGTAGCGGTCCATCAAATCCTGGTGCATCTCAAAAGGATAGTATTCCTCATAGGACTTTTGGAGTTCGGCTGTCATGGTGGCCATCATGATGCATGCCACTTTGGAAGCATCTCTTTCATGTGCCTCATATTCAGCAAACTCCTCAGGAGTAGCAGTTGGCTCAGGCACCTTAAGCTCCTTTTCAAGAACATATTCCTTGTTCTTGTAACGAGTGACCATCCTGATGTTTCTGATCTAATCAGTAAAGTTGGATCCATCAAAGATGACTCTCCCACAGAGATTCATGAGAGAGAAGGAGCATGTAGGGTTTGAGCCAGGAGTAGAATTGTTGGAAGACATCTGAAAAGGAAGGAAAACGGTTTAGTTTAGATATAGGGATAGTCCTTAATAAAACACCCAAATGTAATATTAAGGCTAGGATCCAATCACAATATATTATAACCTAGAAGAGGGATGTCGTAATCCAAGTTATAACATATTTGAAAGTTAGGTGAATGACGATTCACCAATTTCCACCATGAAAATGAAATATAAATTATTAGGTTTTATTTGGCTTTTAGAAATTCCTAGATTCTTTGAGATTCATTGAACTTTTCAACGACATGTTTCAATCTCGAGTGTGCCCTTCATGTTTTGTGACTGGGATACCGAGGATCACAAAACAACGTGTGAAGTAACCATGCAAATTACTTAGTACCCTTAATGTTTTTCACTTAATCGTTGTGCCGGTAAACCACACGCGCTCCTTCCGACCTCATGAAAAACCTTAAGTCACCCTTTGCCTTCCTTGTTAAGTCCAAGTTCTTGTGCCGGTAAACCACACACGCTCCACCAACGACTTAAGCAAGGTGCAAAGTGTAATTGCATGGATTAGCACCTTATTCACATTTTCCTAAAGCAACTAAGATTGGGAATTTAGAAAACATTTAGTTACTTTATAATAATCATTATACTTTTAATGAGAATTTATAAGTCCTTGTCTTACCCGTTCGGCTAACGACCCTCCACCGGTCAAGCAAGCGGTGGGTGAGAGTGGACACCCATTAAGTTGCCATTTTATAGGCAACAACCTTATACCCACCTTATAGACCGGCTTCATGAATGAGGCGTACTAGCGGTAGGACAACTTTGATCTTATACATACATACATACATACATATATATATATATATATATATATATATATATATATATATATATAATTATTAAATAATAATACTATAAGTATAAGGGTAGAATTTTAACTTTTAAAAAAACTAAGGGTTGGAACTAAAGTTTTAATCAAGACTTTACTTGTTCCAAAACTTGAGGGCAAGTTTTGTAAACTTTCAAAACTTTTCATTTCTTGTAACTTATGAGTTAATTAGAGTATTTAAAATGAAGACTCTTCATTTTCTAACTCTTGTGTTCTTTTAATGATTTTAATTCAAGTGTGACTCTTGGTTTTCCATAACTTGAGGACAAGTTATGGACTCCATTAAAACACATTATGATCAAGAATTAAACTACCAAGTAGGTTACAAGTAATTCCTATGATCATCTAAATTCATAAGATCAAGAACATGAACATCCATTCAAAGCTTCAAAACCATATGAACACATATAATCATGAAAAATTGATATTTTCCATTGTAAATGGATTAGAACAAACATTACTCCATCTAAAACAAGTTTTATAACACCAAAACAGTTTAGGGTAATGTTTCTAGTCCATTTCCAGCAGCAAAAGTCGAAAATCTACATTCTGTGGCTCCTACTCACCGAGTGCACTAACCTACTCACCGAGTAGGATGAAGATACACATGAACTCGGCGAGTCCCCCCATGGACTAGACGAGTTCATCAGGCAGACAGCAAGTTTTACGACTTGTTTCAACTTTCTAGCACAAATAACAAACAAACAAGTCTAGGCTTTGATACCACTGATGGGTTTTGAGCATTCTAACACTTCCTAAGTGTACATGCAACCCAATAACCTTGGATCTATGTTTGTCTAATTATCATGCAAAGTTGATTTCCAAGGCTATCATCCTATCTAGCATACATGGGGAACAATTTTAACTTGAATAAAAGATAGAACTACATACCTTGTTGTTGATTTTGATCCTTGAAACCTTGTGAGCCTAGCACCCCAAGTGTGATGCCTCAAATGCTTCACATAACACCAAATACTATGGAGTAAACTTGGAGAGAAAGAATAACACCCTAAAAATCGGCTCTAGCCCTCTTGTTTTTTTTTTCTAACCGATTTTGGGAGAACACATGAGCTTTATATAGTGTTGACACATCTAGGGTTACACCATGTAAACCCTAATGTGTCATGACTCTTCATTTCCATGACCCATGGGTTTGTAACTCCCATGGAGCCTCCATGGAGCATCCAATGGGTTTAACCCAACTTGACTATCCATGGAGCCTCTTAGCCCACTATATAAGTAATGGATGATTTACATAATCAACCCATATATTTAATTAGTTATCTTTTGATCACTTAATTAATACCAAGATTAATTCGTGATCAAACTAATTAAATAATCTTATTAATATATTAGAACTTATAATATATTAATAACCACAAGTGTTATTTATCTCATTTAGTCTATCCAATTGCATGGTGCCATGCAACCCAAATGGACCATGCCGGGTCGGGTCAAGTACATACCAAAAATAGTTATGGACTTAGACACCTTATCCAACAAAACCCTTAAAGATCCAACCCTCGTTGTAGAGCTTATGTGTGCGTGTGTGTGTTTGAACTTGATAAAGTGTTCTAGTGAGATTGTGAAGAGAAGAAGGGCCATTGTAGAAGCTAGAGTTGGAGTGCAAGCCTTGGATTTGAGCTTTTACAGTGGTTGGAGCATCAATTGGAGGTAAAAAGCTCAAAGCTTTATTAACCTTTTTGGATTTCTGCATTATGGACCATTTTTAGGGGTTTTGTCCCAAAGATGGAGACTTTATGAGTAAATGGTATCCATAAGCCTTGATCAGCCCCATTTCAGTATAAAATATGTTGTAGATCCATAAAAATCCAATCTTGATCGTTAATATTGAGTCATGAAGGAGATAGGGGCTTAATGAGGAAAGAGGATGAGAGTTTGGAGTGATTGGTGACCTTTACAACCATGCAAAGGCTTAAAGGCTTCGACTTTATGGGTTAAGAGGCATTAGAAGGACTAGATCTGGAATATGAGCTTGTATCTTAATCGATTCAGACCAAAAACATTAAGAGCATGAAACCGAGACTTACGCTGGGCGTAAATCTTAGAACGCGCCGCGTAGGAATTGAGATCCCCGATTCTGGATAGCTGGGGTACGCCCCCCGTACAGAGTTGGTACACCTTGCGTACTGCCCTTTGTTGACTTTTGTTGACTTTTAAGGTTTAGTTAATAATTGGACATTTGGACCATTGGAGGGGTAAAATGGTCTTTTCCCCTTCTGAGAGATTATAGGAAGGGATTAGTCTGGCCTTTGATAATCGTTGTTAATTAGAGGTAAATTACTTTATATGATTAGGTGGAGGCTAGATCAGTATTTTGAGTTCGAAACTTTCCGAGATTACCTGAGGTGAGTCTTCTCACTATACCTTACCTAGGGAGGTAATTATGTGCAACCGGAAGGTCTTATGTGCTATGACGAGTATGTATTATATGTTTCTATGTGACATGTATATGTTATGTATGTTATGAGTAGTATGGTATGGGCCGGAAGGTCAACAGGGTATGGACTGGAAGGTCAGCAGTGGAGGGACCGAAAGGTCAAGATGGTATGGACCGGAAGGTCAACGGAGTAGGACCGGAAGGTCTACTCAGATTATGGGACCGGAAGGCCCTTGAGACACATTGACTGGAAGGTCTCGTAGAGCTATAGCCTCGAGTGGCATATGTGTTGTATGTAGTATTTTGGGGAACTCACTAATTATTTATGCTTACCGTGTTATGTGATATGTGTTTCAGGTACTACCGAGGATCGCGGGAAGGCGCCAGCATGATTTGTACACACTGGAAGAAGATTATGTTTTGAGATTATGGGATATGTTTTATTGTGATGACATTTGATAAACATGAGATTTTGAGAATGTTATATGAGTTTATTGTGTTTGAAAAATAAAAAATTGTTTTTGAAATTCACGTCGTTTCAATGAAGTTGGCTCGAGTTGATTTGCTTTCAAGATTCTATTTACAGGAAAGTATAAAGTCCTTTATGAATTGAGGACAATTCTTTCCAAAGGAGGAGGGGATGATATGAATTTGGAAGGTCAATACGAAAGTTACTTCAGTTCCGATCCATGCATGGAGGGCGATCCAATTTGTCTGTTGCTTGCGATCCAAGTTTGACCGCTGATGGTTGCGGTTTGTTGTGATTGGTTGTGAACGATCACATCATATAGTATTCATTTGATGTTCTTTGCGATACGGGTCGTTGTGATGCGGTTTGTTGCATTAAGGTTCATAGACATGGAAGTTGTCGCATGCGTTTATGGATCGTGACAAACGGGAGATTCGTTACAAAAAGGAGTTTGGTTCTGATGGACTTGGTTTCAATGGGTGTTTGTGTTCCGATTCTAATTCCAAGCCCATTAGTTCCGAGGGGCTTCGTTGCAATAGGCATTCCGAGGAGTTGGATGTGAACGCAAGGTCTCGGAAGTCTAAGAGTCGCCTCAAAAGTTGAAAAGTCGGTTTTCCATGTTGCAATCGTTTTTATTTTTTTAATAATTAATAAAGTCTTTTATGACTAGTTTTTAATAAAGTCATTAATTGACATAGTTATTAGGTGTCTTTTGATTTCTTTTACTGGTAGTTTGTAAGGTTATACAAAGTCATTGTCAATCATTTATAACTATGTTAATCTATTGAAGTTTATAAAATTTGAACTATTGCTCATTTGAGTTGTTGCATACAATTCAAAAATGGTCTTTATTGGGATGCGCATCCTAATACTGATTTCGAACTCAAACCAATAGGTCTTCGTTTGTTTTCACCGAACTTTCAAGTTATAGGTCTAGTTTGATCTTCACACTATCTCTTTTGTTATTTGTTCGTGTCTTGTTTCTTTGTTCCGTTGCGTATTAAAACTCACTTGGATATCATAATTCGTGTTAGTTGGATTTTTGGATGGATCCAAACACACATCATCCCCGAAATCTAAACATGAACTTAAGTTCCAAGAAATCAAAACGCGTATAGTATCGATAATATTGGAAGCCATGGGGTGACATGATGACTGGTGAGCTTCCTCTACATGTCACATGCCATGTTGGCTTTTCCATGGGGTATCTATTTGAAATTGAACAACATGACTTAATTGACAAGTAATTAAATTACAGACAATAATAATCTATTGAAAAAAAAAACTTTATTGGCAAAATTAAATAAAATCGAAAATATATTGTGATTAAGGTACATTTTCGAGAATTTCATTTCTCTCATTTGTAATCCTCGTAAACCACGCCACCCCACACCACACTTACGCATATTGCATATATTTGGGACGAAGTTCACGCTTAGACATGCCAAATCACCTTTACGTGCTCCAATAAGTCACCATAACGCATGTCTAAGAGCAGACACACTATTTATTAAGTACCAGTTCTATATCTGTGGGTGCATGTGACATGAGAAAATAATGGGGTCAATATTAATAATGGATCATTTGTGGTTGGGGTTTTTGCAACTGGTCTGTTGGGAAGAAAAACAAATAATAATTATAATAATAATAATAGTTAGTATGTATTTTATTTATATCAAGATTTCACCGCACTATATAACTTATCTTAGGTTTCACTATATAATTTTTCTTAGGTTTCTAGCTTAACGGTATTCAGAGATACCCTTCTTCTTTGAGATTGGGGTTAAGTGGACATAAATAAAATTAAATATTAATTCAAAGAGACTATTTATTTACATTTTACATTAGACTAATATCTATACGTAGCACATAATATGATTATAAAATTGAAATATGTATAAATATTTGTTTTTTAAAAAATATAATAACGACACTGTTGTTAACTTCGATATAATAATTCTTATACTAATTCGATATAAAATATTGATTATTTTGAATTATATGATAATATAGATATGTATTAAAATTATATAATCTCAATCGTCTCAACGACATCTACCTGCAGGTTACATAAGATTAAATTCAATATAAAATATGGTTTAATGTTGTTTATAGTTGTTATGATTAGTTAATTATTTCTTTTTTTAAATTGCTTAACATTTTAATTTATATCATTGTAATTATTTAAAGACAAAATTGCAAAAATTGTCCATGTGGTTTGCCGATTTCTTTGGGTAATGTCCAAAAAAAAAGTTTATTATCAAAAAATGTCATTATTTGGTTGTTTAGCTGTGGTTTTAGTCATTATTTTGTTAACATTAACATTTGACAGTTAACTTTTTTAAAATGATAGTTTTACCCTTTCTGCAGTTGTCTCTTTTTTACCAAACTATAAGGACAGTTTTTGCAATTTTCTTTTTTACTTTATTGAAATATTATACATTAATTCTTCTTCTTTTTTATTTTATTAAATTATAATACATTAATGTTTTTATAATTTCATTTTTATTGGATTATTATGTATTAATTAATTTTATTTTTAACATAAAATATTCATATATAAATAAATATTATAATATTATATTATTAATTTCTTTTAATTAATTTTTTTTATTTTTTAATTTCTATTTTATTAGATTAAATTTACCATAGAAATAAATAAAAAAAGTCATTCATTTTTTTATTGGATTATACATTTAGTTTTAATGTGTAATGTTAATTCTTTTTAATTTTATTGGTTTCACCACAAAGTCATTAAAATGCGTAAAAGTGTCGCACCCTATCGTTAAAAATCGTTAGGACCACCGTCAATAACCTTCATCGAATTTTCGATGGAAACACTACCATCCAGTTCACATTTCGTCGGTATCCTCCGGATTTGCCACTAAGTCGGTCCTTTTTGATGGGTTTTGAGCAAAAGAACATTCCTATGTGCACATGCAAAACCCTAAAGTTTTGGATATAGGTTTCATTATTGTACATGCTGTAACATCCAAAAATACGACCCAAAATTTTTTGTTTTAATAATAATAAAAATCATATACTGATCGTCATATCATGAAACCATATGTCAAATATCTCAACTCATAATAAAATGTCATGAATATTTATGCCAAATCAAACTATGAATCAAAACAAACTCCCAAGAATAAGACTGAAGCTGTGGTGTGTGCAATGCCATCATCCCGAGCTCTTCCCTTTACTTGCAGAAGTACCTGAAACCAAAATTGAAACTATAAGCATAAAGCTTAGTGAGCTCCCCCAGACTACCACATACCATACAAGAACATATAACACATACTGGGCCTTGCCTACTGCATCGGACCGAAGTCCGGAAACTGCATCGGACCGAAGTCCGGAACTAACCAGGGCCTTGCCCTCTGCATCGGACCGAAGCTCAGAAACTGCATCGGACCGAAGTCCGAAACTGACTGGGACCTTGTCCCCTGCATCGGACCGAAGTTCGGAACTAACTACATCGGACTGAAGTCCGGAACTAACCAGGGCCTTGCCCTCTGCATCGGACCGAAGTCCGAAAGCTGACTAAGCATAACATAGCATAGCATAAACATATCAACTAGCATGAACACATAACTGCATACTGCATCGGGCCGTAGCCCGGAACACATAACACATAAATCTTGACTGAGCCACGAAGGCATCAAACATACTAACTACTGCATCGGACTGAAGTCCGGAAACTACAGCTAGCTAAATGGGCCGACATTGTGGCCTTAGACTCGTTCCTACTGAAAGGAAACTCACCTCGTAGCCTAGCTGCTGAAGGAACTGCTCCCGAATCTGTCTGTTGCGGCTCCGGTTTTACCCCAGCTACAATTTCCATAAGTACCCTCAATCAAATACTGATAATAATACTGAGGGTAAAATGACTATCTTACCCCTGGCCAAAGTCAATCTATCTGTCAAAGTCAACATTCAATTGACCTGACTCGTCGAGTTGGGTCACCAACTCGTCGAGTCCTTACTCACATTTTCTTGCTTTTGCTCACTATTACTCGTCGAGTTTGGCATAGAATCGACAAGTTCCTCTTCGATACTAACACTCAGAAAATCTGCATCCGACTCGCCGAGTTGTATGAATAACTCGTCGAGTCCTCCTTCATCAGATGAACCCTGTGGTTGTGACTCGCCGAGTTGTATGAACAACTCGCCGAGTCTGTTCTTGAGGCATGAAGATTGCCTTGAACTCGCCGAGTTAGGGCATTGACTCGCCGAGTCCTTCCATGAATGAGTCTAACCTCTAGCTTACTGAGTCCACTCTCACTCACTGGTTCCACTCGGCATAACTCGAAAGGAGAAAACAAGGGACTCACGACTCGACTCGTCGAGTCTGAAGAACGACTCGCCGATTCGTGTACATGCAACCACTATATACTCGATTCTGCTTGAATCCAGTTAATTCCATTCGTAGATCTGGGTTCTAAGGGCTTGTTTAACACGTAAAGTTTCCAACTTTACGTGTAAATAAACACCAAATGAAGGTTTAAGGCTCAAACCACACTTAAAAGAGTAGATCTAGGTCTTTCATTCAATATGGCACCATAAAGGTACTAGATCTAGGTTTCTAGAACTCAAACATAGCTAGATCTGAAGGCTATACATCTCAATGTGTCCTCTATGCTACTACCAAGCCAAGAAATGGTTCAAGAATAGCTTTAATGGTGTTCCAGTGGGGATTAAAGCATAGAAATAGAAAAGGGTCGAGTTATACCTTACTATACTCTGAAATGCCACACAGATCTTGGATCTCCTTCTTCTCCTCTTGATCTACCTTCCTTCTTTTCTCAAGATCTTCAAAGAATCACACCAAATCACACAAAAATGCAAAGAGAGTTCTAGGGTTTCGAGGAGGATGCTCTTGGGGGTGATGGGGGGCTGACTTGGGGTCCCAAAAGTTGATTAAATAGGGTACAAACCCTTGAAATTAGGGTTTCATCCAGGCTGGCGGACGCCGAGTCCGGAATATGGACTCGTCGAGTCGCCAACTTACACGTGCTCAAAAAAATCCCGACTCAACTCGACGAGTCTGGCTACAGGCTCGTCAAGTTCCTCTTGAAAACATAAAAAAATTATTTAAATAACATACCAGAATTTAGGGTGTTACAACTCTCCCCCACTTGTCTCGGACTTCGTCCTCGAAGTCTGCTGCCGCTGACTCTGGAAACAACTCTGGGTAATGCTCCCGCATCTCCTCCTCGGACTCCCACGTCCATTTAGAACCTTTCTAGTGCTGCCACTGCACCTTCACTAACTGAATCACCTTATTCCTCAAGGTCTTCATCTTCTGATCTAAGATCGCAACTGGTCTCTCGACATAATTCATGCTGCTATCAACCTGAATATCCTCCATGGGTACTACTGCCGACTCGTCCACCAAACACTTCCTCAACTGAGAAACATGGAAACTGTTGTGGATCTGGCTAAGCTCTGTCGGAAAATCCAATCGGTAGGCGACCCGACCCACCCGGGCCATAACCCTAAAAGGACCAATGAACCTGGGGCCCAGCTTGCCCCTCTTTCAGAATCTGATGACACCCTTCCTGGGTGATACCTTCAAGAGAACCATGTCACCCACCTGAAACTCCAAGTCTGAACACCTCCTGTCGGCGTAACTCTTCTGCCGACTCTGCGCAGTCTGCAGTCTACTACGAACCTGCTGGATCAACTCTGTCGTCTTGAGCACCACTTCGGTGCTCCCAATGACATGCTGACTGACCTCGCCCCAACAGATCGGGGTCGTGCACTTCCTCCCGTATAGCATCTCGAAAGGAGGGCAGTCAATACTAGCATGGTAGTTGTTGTTATACGAAAACTCCGCTAACGAAAGATATGTATCCCAACTGCCACCGAAATCTAGAACACATGCCCGGAGCATGTCGTCGAGAGTCTGGATCGTCCTCTCGCTCTGTCCGTCCGTCTGAGGGTGGAAAACGGTACTGAAATGGAGACGAGTCCCCATCTCGTCGTGAAACCGCTTCCAGAATCTGGAAGTAAAACGGACGTCTCGGTCTGACACCACCGAGACAGACACTCCATTCTGTGCCACCACCTCTCGCACATAAATATCGGCTAGCTTCTCCGCCGATATACTCTCTGTTGGATATAGTGTCTAAGTCCATAACTATATTTGGTATGTACTTGACCCGACCCGTCATGGTCCATTTGGGTTGCACTTCACCCGAACAATTTATGGATAATATTTGAGAATAGTACAAGTTATGAATTATTAATATATTATAAGTTCTAATATATTAATATAATATCATATTATTTAATTAGTAGTGATCTATAATTAATCTAGGATTAATTTAGAGATCAAAGATATTACTAATTAAATATGGGCTTCTATATTTATATAGTGTGGGCTAGTGCTTATTTGGAATGAGCTAGGCTTGCATGGGAAAAGTCCATGGATACTCCATGGAGTTTTAACCCATGGATCTCATGGAAATGAAGAGACATGGGTATTAAGGTTTACATGGAAGTAACCCTAATCCATCACACTATATAAAGGAGGCTTTGGTTCTTGAAATCACACTAGTTGACACTTGTTGAGGTGAAGGCCGATTTCAAGATAGTAGTGACTATTCTCTCAAAGTTCCAAGTTTGTGGTGATTTGTGATTTCCACTTGAGGCATCCACACTATTGGTGCTAGGCTCTAAAACTCCAAGCAATCAACTACAACTTCAAGGTAAGTATTTCTACTAGCTTTATTTGATTCATGTTCCCCATGCCATGCTAGTTAGGATATGAACCTTGGAAAAATAATTATTTGCATGTATCTTAGACAAACATAGATCCAAGGTTTATTAGGGTTGCATGTACACTTAGGAAGTGTTAGAATGCTCAAAACCCAACACTCTCCTGGATCGGTATAAAATGAGCACTCTTCGTCAACCAATCCACAACGACCCAAATCGAATCCACTCCACGTGCAGTCCTGGGAAGCTTCGTGATGAAATCCATGGTGATGTCTTCCCACTTCCACACTGGAATGTCTAAGGGTTGCATCTTTCCGTGAGGTCTCTGGTGTTCTGCCTTGACCTTCCTGCAGGTCAAGCACCTTTACACATACCAGGCGACATCCTGCTTCATGCAGGGCCACCAATAATAGGGTCGAATATCTCTATACATCTTCGTCGCCCCTGGATGGATGGAAAATCTAGACTTATGGGCCTCATCCATCAGTACCTGTCGTACACCTCCCCAGTACGACACCCAAAATCTCCCATGAAGGGTCAACAATCCTCGACTGTCATAGTCGAAAGAAGCTACTTGTCCCACGATCCTCTCACACTTCTGCCTCTCCTCCTTGAGGCCCTCGACCTGAGCCTCTCTGATCTGCTCCAGTAATGGAGTAATCACTGTCATTCTCATACATATATCCCTGATCTGGGCTGCTGCCGCCTTGTGGCTCAGGGCGTCGGCCACCACATTGGCCTTCCCTGGGTGATAAAGGATCTCACAATCATAATCCTTTAGTACATCTAACCATCGCCTTTGCCTCATGTTCAGATTCGGCTGATCCATGAGGTACCTCAAGCTCTTATGATCCGTGTAAATGGTACATCGGACCCCATAAAGGTAATGTCTCCAAATCATGAGGGCAAACACCACTGCCCCCGACTCTAAATCATGTGTAGGATAGTTAGCCTCGTAAGGCTTCAACTATCTCGAGGCGTAAGTTATCACACGGCCTCGCTGCATCAACACTGCTCCCATACTTGTGATCAAGGCATCACAGTAGACTACAAAATCCTCTACTCCCTCTGGTAGGGTAAGAATCAGTGCCTCGCACAATCCCTGCCTGAGGGTCTCAAACGCTACCTGCTGCTCAGGCCCCCAACGAAACGCTACCGACTTCTTGGTCAGTCGGGTGAGCGGTACTGCTATCTTGGAGAAATCCTAGATGAATCTCTTGTAATACCCTGCCAAACCTAGGAAGCTCCGAATCTCGGATGGAGACTTCGGGACCTCCCACTGCATCACGGCCTCTATCTTGGTCAGATCTACCAAAATACCCTTCTGGTTGACGAGGTGACTAAGGAAATGCACCTCGCGCAACCAAAACTCGCACTTGGAGAACTTTGCAAAAAGTCTCTCCCTCCTCAAAACCTATAGCACCTCTCTCAGGTGCTCCCCATGTTGCTCCTAAGTCTTGGAATACACCAAGATATCATCTATGAATACTATCATAGACCGATCCAGCATCGGCCTGCACAAGCGATTCAGTAGGTCCATGAACGCGACTGGAGCGTTGGTGAGCCCAAACGACATCACCACAAACTCATAATGACCATACCTGATCCTGAAAGCGGTCTTCTGCACATCCTCTCCTCTGACCCGCATCTGATGATATCCGGAGCGTAAATCGATCTTGGAAAACCAAGACGCTCCCTGAAGCTGATCAAACAGATCATCTATCCTCGGAAGTGGGTAATGGTTCTTATCCGTTACCTTATTCAGCTCCCGGTAATCTATACACATACGGTGCGACCCGTCCTTTTTCTTTACAAACAAAATCGGTGCACCACAAGGCAAACTGCTCGGCCTAATAAAACCCTTGTCTAGCAGCTCTTGCAGCTGCGTAGACAACTCCCGCATCTCTGGGGGAGCCAACCGATACGGTGCCTTGGCTATCGGAGCCGCACCAAGGATTAGATCAATCCCAAACTCAACCTACCTCTCAGGAGGTATTCCCGACAAATCCTCTAGAAATACGTCCGGGTAGTCTCACACCACCGGAACATCATCAACTATCATCTTTCCCTTCTCCCAGGCATCTAAAACATAGACAATATAACCGGCGCAACCGTGTTGGAAGTAGCGCCTCACTCTCGCTGTTGAACATAGAACTGGTCCGTGCTGTGGCTTCTCACCCTGAATCACTAACTCTCCCCCACTGGGAGTGCGGACCCTCACCAATTGTAGCTCACAATCTATCACAGCCCCATTGGGGCTCAGCCAATCCATGCCTACTATGACCTTATTCCCTCGCAAGGGAATAGGGACCAAGTCCACCGGAAAGTGCTCATCGAATAGCTGTAGGGAACACCCTCTGTGTACCCTTGCAACCCTAACGGTCCTATTAGATGCTATCTCAACCTCAAGTGGACAATCTAGCTTCCCTGGAGCTCTCCTAAACCTCTTGCTAAGCGCAAGAGAGACAAATGATCGGGTAGCCCCCGAATCAAACAATACCGTAACTGAAATGTTGTTCACTGAGAACGACCCTATACAAAACATATAAACATAAGAAACAATCAATAATAAATGCAGAGCTAAGGAGGAAATACATACCTGTCACCACATCAGGAGTCGCTCGCGCCTCCTCTGCTGTCATTGGAAAAGCCCTACTCTTCGCCATCGGCGTCTCGACTCAGCCCTGATGACCATCTATAATCCTCAAAGTAGCAGGAGCAGGTGCTGATACCTTCCCCGCAGCAGCTAAACTCGGACACTGGGACTTTTTATGTCCCCTCTGATTGCACTGAAAGCAAATCAGATCTGATGCCGCAACGGTGGTAGTAGTGGCTGTACAATCTCTTCTCATATGCCCAGTTTGGCCGCACTTGTAGCAGCTGGCACTCCCTGCCTTGCACACACCATCGTGCAATCTCCCACACTTGCCACACCGACCGTGGCTCTGCTAACTCCTAGCTCTGTGATCTGAACCCTTGGGCTTTTTTTGCCCGAACTCCCTGAACCTGGAGCCGCCTCCGGCTTCCTCTTTCTCTCCATCTCAAGGTCAATCTCTCTCTCTCTCTCTCTCTCTCTCTCTCTCTCGAGCCATAGCAATCATGTCATCCAGGGTTTTACAGCTGGACTGGCTCACGAACTGGCGGATATCACTCCGCAGCATCTCATGATAACGAGCCTTCTTTATTTCCTCATCAGCCGCGTACTGAGGAACAAGAAGAGCCCTCTCCCTGAACTTGGAGGTAATCTCTGCCACTGTCTCTATAGTCTGGGTAAGATCCTGAAACTCTCTGGCCAACTGCTGCACCTCAATGACCAGTGCAAACTCCGCCCTGAACCTAGTGGTAAAGTCAGCCCAGGTCATAGCATCCAAAGTTGCGTCATCCCCAATGGCATGACCGGCCCCCTCCCACCAATCTCGTGCCGTGTCCTTCAAAAGACAGGACGCCAATCTGACCTTGTCCCCCTCGAGACATCTGCTCATGCGGAAAGCATTGGCCACATCCGCCAACCATCTAGTACTCGCTATGGGGTCCCGTGCCCCGTGGTAATCTGGAGCTCCACATGCCCGGAACTCCCTGAAAGTAAGCGTGCGTGGCCCCATCATGGCCGCTACCTCAGCACGAAAAGTGCTCAACCTCTCGTCCATCAACTCTAAGATGCCCTCCTTGATCGAACCGAAGATCACAAGAGTCTGCTCAAGTATCATGCGAGTAATCTCTGAAGAGAGAAACTCCCTAGTCTGCTCATCCAACTGCCCGGCCTCCGGGTATGGTCCTGATCCCCCTCCGGCACCTGAACTGCCGAATGCTGGTCTAGGGCGTAATACCACCATTCTGAAAACACATCATAATAAACTTCAGGAACATAAATATATCTCGAGGGATCATTACTATCACAAGTTTCCTGGTCTCATCTCAGCTTTCCTTGATTCGAGTACGGATCCTCTGCTTTCAGTAGTACGGGCCCATACTACCTTCCACATCTATCCGTACTTTCCTCAAGTATTTCCTTGACTCCACCAAGTCACTTTTACTACTACTAATCTCTGCTACTCCCATCCTAGGCTTGCCCTAGGGAAATCTCTGACTCTACCCAATCCAGTCCTTAACTACTGAAGGCCTCCTTGTAATGCCAATTAGCCATCACCTGAATACCATCACATGTGGCGAGGCTCAGATAATCCTTCGAGTAAATGGCCCGTCCCTACAACGTTTAGACTCATACAAGAGCTGCGCAATAGGGCCAAATCTAGCACTCTGAGATTATTCAACCCTGTTCACATGTGACGTGACATATTCACCTAATGGCTAACTCCTGTCACTCAGATCCCCACAAAGCACAAAGCAAGCAGCATTCAGACACAGGAAACTACTCAAGCAATTCTATCCTCATAACAAGGAATTGTACTGACATACAAAGGCTAAGCTCATACTATCAGGCATAACCTAAACAGGTTATCCTACTGCTGTCTACTCAACTAGCATGCAATTCTCATAAAGCTGAAACACATATAGCAGGCACATAAGGTATCCTCTTAGATCCTTAGTCCTCTTCTAGCATGATGTTCTACTGAAACTGAAACTGATAATCATAACATAAACTTGTATGGGTAATTTGGGAGTACTTACTTGAGCTCGGTTGATCGCATGCACCACACCCTTTTTCTTTTCTCAAAACTCTTTCTCCTTTTTAAGTTTTCTTTTTCAAAAATTCTTTTGAAAAACACTTGTGAAAATCCTTATACCATTTCCTCAGTTTGAGTCCAGTCACACCCGAGAGTGTGCCTGAATCTCCGAAACCAAGGCTCTGATACCAACTTGTAACATCCAAAAATACGACCCAAAAATTTTTGTTTTAATAATAATAAAAATCATATACTGATCGTCATATCATGAAACTATATGTCAAATATCTCAACTCATAATAAAATGTCATGAATATTTGTGTCAAATCAAACTATGAATCAAAACAAACTCCCAGGAATAAGACTGAAGTTGTGGTGTGTGCAATGCCATCATCCCAAGCTCTTCCCTTTACTTACGGAAGTACCTGAAACCAAAACTGAAACTGTAAGCATAAAGCTTAGTGAGCTCCCCCAAGCTACCACATACCATACAAGAACATATAACACATACTGGGCCTTGCCCACTGCATCAGACCGAAGTCCGGAACTAACCAGGGCCTTGCCCTCTGCATCGGACCGAAGTCCAGAACTGACTGGGACCTTGTCCCCTGCAACGGACCAAAGTCCGGAACTAACTGCATCGGACCGAAGTCCAAAAGCTGACTGAGCATAACATAGCATAGCATAATCATATCAACTAGCATGAACAAATAACTGCATACTGCATCGGGCCGTAGCCCGGAACACATAACACATAAATCTTGACTGAGCCACGAAGGCATCAAACATACTAACTACTGCATCGGACTGAAGTCCGGAAACTACAGCTAGCTAAATGGGCCGACATTGTGGCCTTAGACTCGTTCCTACTGAAAGGAAACTCACCTCGTAGCCT
Source organism: Lactuca sativa (assembly GCF_002870075.4). NCBI lineage: Eukaryota > Viridiplantae > Streptophyta > Magnoliopsida > Asterales > Asteraceae > Lactuca > Lactuca sativa. The sequence continues at coordinate 52,412,706 of NC_056627.2, forward strand.
AGCTGCTGAAGGAACTGCTCCCGAATCTGTCTGTTGCGGCTCCGGTTTTACCCCGGGTACAATTTCCATAAGTACCCTCAATCAAATACTGATAATAATACTGAGGGTAAAATGACTATCTTACCCCTAGCCAAAGTCAATCTATCGGTCAAAGTCAACATTCAGTTGACCTGACTCGTCAATTTGTGTCACCAACTCGTCGAGTCCTTACTCTCATTTTCTTGCTTTTACTCACTATTACTCGCCGAGTTTGGCATAGACTTGGCGAGTTCCTCTTCGATACTAACACTCAGACAATCTGCATCCGACTCGCCGAGTTGTATGAACAACTCGTTGAGTCCTCCTTCATCAGATGAACCCTCTGGCTGTGACTTGCCGAGTTGTATGAACAACTCACCGAGTTGTATGAACAACTCACCAAGTCTGTTCTTGAGGCATGAATATTGCCTTGAACTCGCCGAGTCAGGGCATTGACTCGCCGAGTCCTTCCATGAATGAGTCTAACCTCCAGCTCACTGAGTCCACTCCCACTCACTGGTTCCACTCGGCATAACTCGAAAGGAGAAAATAGGGGACTCGCGACTCGACTCGTCGAGTCTGAAGAACGACTTGTCGAGTTGTGTACATGAAACCACTATATACTCGATTCTGCTTGAATCCAGTTCATTCCATTCATAGATCTGGGTTCTAAGGGCTTGTTTAACACGTAAAGTTTCCAACTTTACGTGTAAATAAACACCAAATGAAGGTTTAAGGCTCAAAACACACTTATAAGAGTAGATCTAGGGCTTTCATGCAATATGGCCCCATAAAGGTATTAGATCTAGGCTTCTGGAACTCAAACATAACTAGATCCGAAGGCTATTCATCTCAATGTGTCCTCTATGCCACTACCAAGCCATGAAATGGTTCAAGAATAGCTTTAACGGTGTTCCAATGGGGATTAAAGCATAGAAACAGAAAAGGGTCGAGTTATACCTTACTATACTCTAAAATGCCACAAGGATCTTGGATCTCCTTCTTCTCCTTTTGATCTACCTTCCTTCGTTTCTCAAGATCTTCAAAGAATCACACCTAATCACACAAAAATGCAAAGAGAGTTCTAGGGTTTCGAGGAGGATGCTATGGGGGTGATGGGGGCTGACTTGGGGTCCCAAAAGTTGATTAAATAGGGTGCAAACCCTTGAAATTAGGGTTTTATCCAGGCTGGCGGACTCGCCGAGTCGCCAACTTACACGTGCTCAAAAAAATCCCAACTTAACTTGACGAGTCTGGCTACTGACTCGTCGAGTTCCTCTTGAAAACTTAAAAAAATTATTTAAATAACATACCAGAATTTGGGGTGTTACACATGCAAATCATCCAAAGCTTGTAAACCCTAATCTAACATACTATAAAATTGAAATCTATAACTAAAGCAAGTTTAGATGATTACCTTTCACAAGTAGGAAGAATCATCAACTTCAAGAGCTTAGTATCACAATTGTAATTCCTCTAATGGCTTACAAACACCAAGACAAGAATATAATCTTTGAAGAGAGGGAATTGAGGCACAAAATCGGCTCTTAGGAGTCTTAGGGTTTCTAGTGGCCGATTTATGATGCCATATGGGTTCCTTATATAGTGGTGATGCTAGGGTTTCAGTCAAAACTCTAATTGGATGACTTAGGCCTTAAGCAGTCTAAAGAAACTTCTGGAATAAGGCCATGGACGAAATCATAGTGGGCTTCCACTCTAATTTGCGTCCCCTTCATATCCATAATGATCTACAACCCAAATCCAATTATCTTATAATTGCAATTTCAGTCCCCTTAGTTCAATTAATATTTTTTGATCACAAAATCAATCTCTTAATTAATTATTGATCAATATTAATTAACTAATATGATTTCTCTTTTAATATATTATTAATATAATATATTAATAAACCATAATATCCTCTCTCTCCATAAATCATCCTATCAAGTTGTTTTGGTAAAGGCAACCCAATCTACTGAAGTACCTAAAACAATAAACCAAAACTGTAAGCACGAAGCTTAGTGAGTTCCCCCAAAGTACCCACACACAAACAATAACACATATACAAAACAACATATTATGGTTCTAATCAACCATCGAGTTGGAATACCCCAGGTCCTCAACTTCAAAAGAGTAGCTAAACTCAAGGAGATTCTGGATCTATAGCTTTCCCTTCAAGCTAGGCACTACCAACTTCAAGCTCTTTAAAAAAAATGAGACCAAAGAAGCAACTTTTAAGTTCACACACTCAACTTAGGGTAAGATGCACGAATTCTAGGGTTTCTGGACAGAGGAGGCGATTAGAGAGGCCATCAATGGGACTGAAGGCCTTTAAACAAGGTGCAACACCATTAAATTTTGGGTTTTCGTATTCAGCCACCAACTCGTCGGGTTTTCCTCTCCAACTCGTCGAGTTGGTCGAAAAAGATCTGCGACCCAAAAACTTTCAACACGTCAAGTTGAGGCCATCAACTCGTCGAGTTCCAAGGAAAATTTGCCTTTTTCATAAAAATTCTCATACCTGGAAATCGGGATGTTACATTATGCCTGGGTTGTGGAAGCAAACGAATGGAGGAACTAACCAGGTAGTATGATTTTCTAGCGTAAGTTAGTCAAAGGCAACAAATGGAGGAAGTGTCTGGGGTGTTTACGTTGTACTTCTTGGTGGTTCAAATTGTGATGGTTCGAGTGGAAAACGATCGGCTCGGTGGCAAATATAAAGGATTATGACGAATTGTGAAGAGGTTGTCGCACATGGCTACTAGATAGCGGCGTTGGGTGAAACATGTTGGTAGTGTTTCCGTCGGACATTCAATGAAGGTGATTAGCGGTGGTCCCGACGATTTTCGACAGTGAGATAAGGTGCTTTTGCGTATTCCGAAGACTTTATGATAGAACCAATAAATTAAGAAGAATTAATATTATATATTTAAAATAAATTAACGATCCACTAAAATATTATTTATTATATATACAATATAATAAATTAAATGTAATAATCCAATAAAAAAATATAATAACTTTTTTAAATAATCCAAATTTTTTTTAATAAAGTAGTTAAAAGAAATTAGTAATATAATAATGTAATATTTATTAATATATAAATATTGTATATTAGAAATAAAATTAACTGATATATAATAATCAAATAAAAAATTAATCCACTAAAATTAATATTAAAACAAGAATTAATGTATAATAGTTCAATAAAATTAAAAAGAAAGAAGAATTAATATAAAATAATTCAATAGATTTAAAAAAGATTTAAAATCAAGAGTTGCGGAAATGGTCCTTGTAATTTGGTAAAAAGAGATAACTGCAAAAATGGTCCCTAAGGGTTAAATTGTCATTATAAAAAAAGTTAACATTCAAATGTTAAAGTTAACAAAATCGGAACCAAAACCATAGTTAAACAACAAAATAATGACCTTTTTTGCTAATAAACTTTTTTTGGACCTTACACAAAGAAACCGGCGAACCACAATTACCATTTTCACAATTTTGTCTTATTTAAAACATCAAAATTGTTTATGTTTTAAAAGTAAAAATATAATTTTTTACATAATGTTACCTTTAATTATTTTTGTTATAGTTACTTTTAACTATTGTTATTTAAGTTACTTTTAAGTTATTGAATGAGAAACTCTTGATACTTATAAAATTGATTTTAGGAGATTTTTTAGTTAATATAGGACAATAATTTAACTTTTGCATTTAACACTATAATTTATAAAAAAAATTAATATTCAGTTGAAATTTCGATTTAAGTCCAGATTTTAACGTTATATTTATATTAACAATTTAAATATTTTATAAAAATTATTAAAAAGATATGTCCTTAAAGTGAGAATGATTTATATAAAATATCTAAACTTACGCCGTTTAATATTTAATGAGAATGATATATATATATATATATATATATATATATATATATATATATATATATATATATATATATATATATATATATATATATATATATATATATATATATATATATATATATATATATATATATATATATATATATATATATATATATATGATTAGGTTCATATGAGACGGCCTAATTTTGTGAGACCGTGAAACGCAATCCTAGCCACTCATTTAGTAGATAAAACAAAAACATTTTTAAAATGCAAAATAATTGAAATTTTTCGAAAATTTTTTTCCAATATTATTTTCGAAATATATTTTTTCCAAAAACATTTAAAAAAAATTAAAAAAAAAAACTAAAAAAAAATACACTTTTTACATATTCTACTAATATTCTATTAGAATATTTCACGTACTTTTCAAGAATAACGGTAATTTTTTTTTTAGTTAATTCAAGTTCCGAAAATAATATTTAAAAAAAGAATTTTTGGATTTTTCCATTTATTTTGCATTTAAAAACTATTTTTTAAAATATTTACAGTGTAATATTCTATTAAAATATTTCACGTATTTAAAAAAAACGAGATTTTTTTTATTTTTTTATTTTTATTTAGTTAATTCAAGTTCCAAAAATAATATTTAAAAAAAGAAATTTTAAAATTTTCCATTTATTTTGCATTTTAAAATTATTTTATAGAATATGTACAGTATAATATTTCACGTATTTTTCAAATAAAAAAAAACTGGATTTTTTTTTAATTTTTATAAATTTTTTTTAGTTAATTCAAGTTCCGAAAATAATATTTAAAAAAAGATTTTTTTGATTTTTTCGTTTATTTTGCATTTTAAAATTATTTTTTAGAATATGTATAGTGTAATATTCTATTAGATTACTTCACGTATTTTTCTTAAAAAAATGGAATTTTTTTAATTTTTTTTATTATTATTTTTATTTTTTTAGTTAATTCAAGCTCCAAAAGAAATATTTAAAAAAATAGAATTTTTGGATTTTTCCATTTAGTTTGCATTTTAAAATTATTTTTAGATTTGATCTTACGGTCTCACAAAATTAAAAGGGTCTCAAATAAACCTGAACCTATATATATATATATATATATATATATATATATATATATATATATATATATATATATATATATATATATATATATATATATATATATATAAAGGGTTAGGTTCATGTGAGACGGCTTAATTTTGTGAGACCGTGAGACGCAATCTTAGCCACTCATTTAGTAGATAAAACAAAAACATTTTTAAAATTCAAAATAATTGAAAATTTTCAATTTTTTTTCCCAATATTATTTTTGAAATATATATTTTCCAAAAAAAAAATACCAAAAAAAATAAAAAATAATACATTTTTTACATATTTTAGTAATATTCTATTAGAATATTTCACGTATTTTTAAAAAAAAACGGGATTTTTTTTTTAATTTTTTTTTGTTTTTTTAGTTAATTCAAGTTTCGAAAATAATATTTTAAAAACGAATTTTTTGATTTTTCCATTTATTTTGCATTTTAAAATTATTGTTTAGAATATGTACAGTGTACGTATTTTTCAAAAAAAAAGGATTTTTTTTATTTGTATTTATTTTTTTAGTTAATTCAATTACCGAAAATAATATTTAAAAAAAGAATTTTTGGATTTTTCCATTTATTTTACATTTTAAAATTATTTTTTAGAATATGTACAGTGTAATATTATGTTAAAACATTTCACGTATTTTTCAAAAAAAAATGGGATTGTTTTATATTTTTTTTAGTTAATTCACTTTCCGAAAATAATATTTAATAAAAGAATTTTTGGATTTTTCTATTTATTTTGCATTTTAAAATTATTTTTAGATTTGGTCTCACGGTCTCACAAAATTATAATGGTCTCAAATGAACCTGAACATATATATATATATATATATATATATATATATATATATATATATATATATATATATATATATATATATATATATATATATATATATTCAACTAACTTAACTGTGTCTTCTAAATTGTTCTATAATATTATTTATTTAACTAGTTATGTTTTAATAAATATCATATATTAATACAAGGTATTCAATGCCACAAACACAAAAAATAGTTACACATGTGTATTGGATCTTTATTTTATATTTATAAACATAAAATAAAGAAAGTAAACTCACGTGTCATGTTTATAACTTTTTATAAAATTATATACTACGTAATTACTCTAAATTTATTATATTATATAAATTGGTTAATAGAAGGAGTAAATATATTGAAAACTAAAATTAAAATTTATAATATAATATAATATAATTAAAAAATAAATGTCATATACTCTCAAATAAATAAAGATCAATTTTGTCACTTGTCAATCTCTTTTGAGTTTTAACACTTGTCATTTTGTGATTTTTTTTAAATAAATGATATCCACATGTCAATTATGGGTTTTTTCAATTTTTAAAATTGAAAAGCCACATAATACTTTCTTTTGATTATATATGTAAAGTATTGAACGTAATAAATATGATAGTAAATTGTAATTAATATGTTTTTTCATTTCTTATTTCAAAATTTTATTTTAAAAACTACTTATTATTTAAATTTTAATATTTAATTTTTTTAATCAACCCGTATAATATACGGGTGGTACACCTAGTATATATATATATATATATATATATATATATATATATATATATATTGTTATGTTATTATATTCTGACTAATTATTGTGTGGATGTATGAATGATTGTGGGTCCATCATTTTACTTATTTTGATAAAGTGATTGATACATATTATTAAATTAAAGATAATTAAAAAAATACCATCTAATTTCACTATAAGAGTATTTTAGACAATTGAGACAAATTTAAAAAAGGAAAATTTCATATTTTCTAGGAATGTCAGGATACATATTTCTGTTTGAATGGTATTCTATGAGAATGCCAACATTGACTAATAACAAATTTTAGATAGAATAAAAAATTTTCATTACATTCTTATAAAAATAAAAGCTTTATATAATATTCTGTGATAATAAAATACTCACTAATAACAAACAAAAGCATGTATATTTTTCCACCTGAATATTCTAGCGGAATATTTTTCTTTATATAAATAAAAAGATATACATGTTTTTGTTTGTTATTAGTGAGTATTTCATTATCATAGAATATTATATAAAGCTTTTGTGCAGATCATTGACCATTATTCATCTGCATCCCACACGTCATCGTTTAATCTTCAAGCCATTAATCATCATGTTCTGTCCACCTGATGCGTTTCCCTGTGATGGAATTCATGATTCCTTGAGTCATTTCAAATACTCCAATATAAAATTAGCATTTTTTAGTGCTCTACTTTTATAAATATAAATCATGCATACCATAATATATCTAATGTGGACACCAGCCAAGAATGATGCACCACGGAAAAATGAAAATGCTATATAAAACTTCCATCAAGCAAGAGGTCATTTTCCCTAGTATTTAATTATAAATTAACAATTTGGGAAAAATTATATATTACTTGACCTACAAAAGTGAGCATTTTTAATAACGATCTTACAAAAGCATAGCGATAGCCTGTAAGATATTCTTCCAAAGATGGAACTCCTTGAGGAGCATCAGTCATTTCAAAGCCTCCATTATGTTTCACTTTCTCATATGAAATATCTCTAACGTAAAAATGTCATAATGGAAGGAAAAAATGGTAATTTACTTTTGGCTAAAAATGTTTTTTTATGCTTCATGTATGATAGACTAATAGTGTAAATAACAGGTTTACCAGACAACTATTTGCAACATCACACATCTGGTTTCCAAGAGTGGACAACTCCCAATCAAGAATCCCAATCACTCTATCATGCGCTTCCAAATTTCTACAAAGTCTTAAAATACTAACAAAAGTAATACGCAATGAAAAAAATTATATATAGAAAATGAACGATTAAAAGCTTCAAAGAAACACACCTCATCAGGATGGAAAACAAGATTATCAATCCGGAAGAATCTTCAAAAGGAATATTCTCACGCAACCAACCAATAAATTGCAAAATTTTAGGGTTTCTTTCAGATTTTTCTTCACCAATAGAAGCAATGTACTGGTTTGCCCATAATATTCAAGATTAATAGCATCAACATCAGTAGAATGAAGAGAAGCTAAAGCTTTAGCAGTAGCATGGTATAAAGCTTGCCTCCTATTGGGTGCTATGTCCTAATATAAAAGGAATGGATCAACTGAATATGTACGTGAAGCAATTAACAAAACAAACCAAAAACGGGAGAAAGTAATTATAATATGTACCTACCGTAATAGCAACATTCTGATATTCTTTGAAGAGATCAATTGAAGAAAATTGACCAGACAAGCTATGTGTCATCACCAAGGAATCAAAGGAACAATTTACAGGACTTTGATTCTGATACTATGAACAATACAAGGATGGTGTGGTAGGCCTGCGCTGCACGTGCTTCACCATAACAAGAGGAGCGGGAGGAGAAGTTGTTTCAGAGAGAGAAAACCTAGCGATCTTCTTTGGGCGTTGGTCGATGGAACTCTCCGTCTGTAATAGTTCTCTGTCCGCCATTGAGTCACTTCTAGGTTATGTGTTGCTAGATGATAAGGATGAAAAAGTGAATTTCGAGATGATTGGAAATGTGATTTTGGGAGAATGAAAGTGACTACTATTATTGTTTTGAGGTTTGATAGGTTTGGAGGCGGAGGGCAGAGATGACAAGGAGACAGCAGAGTCAATTACAGCCTATAGAGCATCATCATCGAGATTGTTTTCTTCTAGGGCTTAGCATATCGGCGAGATCATCTCTCGATGATGGAGTGATTGACAATTTTGGTAGGGTTACAGAGGCGAGTGGTAGAGGACCAACAATGAAGGGTCAAATGATGTTAGTGTTCGACGATGGAGATGATGATGGTGGCGGTGGCCGACGGCCCAAAGGACGGTGCTTGGATTAAGTTAGGGGCGAAGAATCGAGATTGGGGGCAAATAGGGTTTTTGAGATTAGTGGTAAGCATGCACACATGATTTAAGGAAATTAATCCAACATTTTAGGGTAATTAAATATTTATTAATTATCAAAATTAATTAATGGTTAAAATTACCATTTAACCCTTATTTAGGTTTTTGAAATGATTGGCTCACAATGATTCCTACATCCACACAATAATTTGTTAGAATACTTGAACATATATATATATATATATATATATATATATATATATATATATATATATATATATATATATATGAAAGTGTTGTAGACTTTTACAAAGCAAACACATGTATCGGATTATAAAAAAGTTCACTTCTATTAGTTTAATTTTTTTAAACCATCTTTTTAAAGAAAAAAAATGAATATACTATTGTCCATGATTTTTCGCATCTTTCTATATATATATATATATATATATATATATATATATATATATATATATATATATATATATATATATATATATATTATTTTTTTTAAAAAACCACTTTATTTTCTTTATTTTTTGAAAACTTAAGGTCTATTTTTATCAAAAAAAACTAAAAAATATATCAAAATTAATATTTATTGGTATTCTTAGAACATAAATTTATATTCATGTTTAAAAAAATCAGAATTTCAGTTCAGACTCACATTATGAATATGTTGAGATTCAGAGTATAAATAACAGTAAGTGAGATTCTCATTATGGCTTCCTAAAACTATATTATATATAGTTTAGATTAACAATTTGAATAAACTCATTTGTTGGTTTCACAAAACTAATTTACCAAAAAGTTTAAATAGTAAGTCTGGTTTACATTATGAGTGTTAAATTAAAATATTTAAAGTTTAGATTCACAGTTTGAATCAGAATTGATCTGAGTTTTTTTTAATCGATGTTGGTGTTGATTAATAGAGTACAAAAAATGAAGATTTTGGTATAATTATTTTTTTTAATAAAAATAAAATTAAACATTGAGAAAAAACAACAAAATGAAGTGAGTTTTTTCAAAAAAAAATTGTTTTTTATATATCAACATGGGTTTTTATGGAAAGATAGCGAAAAATCATGAATAACGGTATATTTATTTATTTATTTTGAGTAAAGGGCGTAGTTTAAAAAAAATTTAACAAAAAAAATGTGAGTTTTTGGTAAAAACAATGCGGGTTTATGATATAATCTATTTTATGTGCGTCAAATTTATAAGTGTATATTCATTTTGTTGGTCGTTGATCGATACGATTTCTATCGCACAGAAGTTCCTTATTAATAATAGTTTTTAAGTGTTTAATAAAACAACATACATAAATCTCTTATCCTTTAAGTATGCAAATAAAAATTTTCGATAGTTTATTATTTATTATACGATACTTTTAAAAATGGATAGATGAATATATATATATATATATATATATATATATATATATATATATATATATATATATATATATATATATATATATATATATATATATTATTTTGTTTTTTAAAAAACCACTTCATTTTCCTTATTTTTTGAAAACTTAAGGTCTATTTTTATCGAAAAAACTTAATAATATATCAAAATTTATATTTATAGGTATTCTTAGACATAAATTCATATTCACGTTTAAAAAAAATCCGAATTTCAGTTCAGACTCACATTATGAATATGCTAAAATTCATAGTATAAATAATAGTAAGCGAGATTAACATTATGGCTTCTTAAAACTATATTATATATAGTTTATATTGACAATTTGAAAAAAATTATTTGTTGGTTTCACGAAATTAATTTACGAATAATCAAAACATTAAAATATTTTAAAATTATATGAAAATATATTTCGGTTCATATTTAAATTTCACTTAATTTGTTAATGATCAAAAAATTTAAATAGTAAGTATGGTTCACATTATGAGTGTTAAAATTGAAATATTTAGAGTTTAGATTCACAATGTAAATCTAAACTGATCTGAGGTTTTTTTAATCGATGTTGATGTTTATTAATAGAAGAAAAAAAATTGAGATTTTTGGTATATATATTTTTTTGAATAAAAATAAAGTTAAACATTGAGAAAAAACAACAAAATGAAGTGGATTTTTTCAAAAAAAAGTTTCTTTTTTATATATCAACATGAGTTTTTATGGAAAGATAGTAAAAATCATGAATAACGATATATTTATTTTTTATGAGTAAGAAAGGTAGTTTAAAAGAAATTTAAAGAAAAAAATGTGAGTTTTTTGGTAAAAAAAAACGTGGGTTTATGATATAATCTATTTTATGTGCGTTAAATTTATAAGTGTATATCCATTTTCTTGCCTTTGATCGATACGATTTCTATCGCACAAAAGTTCATTACTAATAACGGTTATTAAGTGTTTAATAAAACAACATAAATAAACCTCTTATCCTTTAAGTATGCAAATAAAAAATTTCGATAGTTTATGATTTATTATACGATACTTTTAAAAATTGATAGAGGAATGTGGTCAGGAATGAACTAGTTTGGTTGATTAGAAAGAGACCTGCATAAAGTTGTGGTACTTTGTACAGTGTAGGGTTGCAGGTGTCAACTTTTAAGCTAAAAGGTCTACAGCCAACAACTCTTTGTTTCTGTTTATACAAGTCTTACCGTACCATATTTCAATTCTATATATATATATATCACATAATAAATTAATAAAATATTTATCTATTTCTAGTTATCCAAGAGTCTCACGCATGAATAAGTCTGTAACTACCATTGTAATTGTAGATCTTGAGCTAAACAACAAATAGTGCTTTCCAAAGCCATTTTCCAACTTTGATTCAAATCAAACATCAGCCCTAAGACAAGTGATAAGCTATTCATTCGTTCAATAAAATATCGTATAGACATGAGACATAGATTAGAATCAATCTCATAGTTCAAGATTCGTTTTTCTTGATTTCCTGATTTTTGACGATTGAATTCAGACTACTATAAGAAAACATCAATTTAGTCTGCACTCGGCCAAAAACTTCACATTTCAGCAAAAAATCATCGAGGGGCCCAAATATTTTTTATTTTATGTTAAGGCAAAAGGAACAAATTACTTTGACTATATAGTCATACATTTTACTAACAAAATCAAGCATGAAGTTATTCTTTATAACACCCAACAACGAGATGGATTTGGGTAAACCAATGAACTGATTCATAAACTACAAACTATATATATCCGCTTATGAATAGATGATATTATCGTCTTAGAAATTCTCATGATAAAACCCATGAAGTAATCTCTAAGCGCAGGTTTATCCAATGCTTATAATTCTTGTTTTCAAAATACTCATGAATATTGTTGCAATTACAATTGCAATGTCTTAACCTCCATTAACAATCTACAATCAACTCATGACATTCTTAAATCACTATTTATTTCCAAAAATATGAGCAACTGTGTAATTTTGATAATATTAAAATTACTCGGTGAAATAAACATGCAAAGTGAAACTCAATAATTAATTAATTAACTATAGTTTCAAACATAATAAATATAAATAATTCCCATTATATGATTACCATAGTAATTAGAAATTTATTCATTCTATAATGTTTTGAGTTAACCAACTAACCACTTAAATTAGATAACATCAGTCATGCGTATGTTATGAACATGCATATTATGCCTCCCTTTGTGAATAGATCCATTGGACACTATTCCAATGATGCATATTTCATAATTCCAATATCATATAATTGTCTAAGATGTAGTGGAATTCCAACTTTACGGGCATTGAAGTCATGTGATGTCAAGGCTATAAAGTCATAGAGACTGAACCTATGATATTACAAAATGTTCCATTGGAACTTGTTAATAAAAACAATTCCATGATTATGAAGTATCAAATTCAAGATACATTCCTTGAACACACCTCTTGTATTAAAGGTTCCAACTTACATGTATATTTTGAAAATATATCCCATTATGGAAACATTTCCATATTCCATATGACCATCAATTATGACCAAGAATCATCTCAATCCAAAACGTGTCACTATGGTCCTTTCCAACTAATATCATACTTCTAACCATCCATAATCAACCAATGTTTGGTAGAACCTCAGAATGTTCTTGATGGTTGTTTAACAACCTTAGTTACAAAAATTCTAATCCTTTTCACACAATGCTCTAGGCATTCGAAAAATTATAGCATATGTGATCAATCCTATATCTGATGATAGCACTCGACTCATTATATCCTATACAAGGATTTAATTTGCTCAATTCCTTGCTATAATATTTATATATATGGAATCTCCTATGTTAAAACATTTAAACATGACCTGCATGTGACAACCCGAAATTTCCATTTTGTACGAACATTAACTATTCAATAGAAGCTAGTCCAGTTCCTATGAACTTCAAACTTTTCCGAATAAGTTTGTGTACATTAGGGTTTACATTTAAGGAGATATCAGGAGAGTGGATGCTCATGGGTTTGTGAAACTTGAGCATTTTAACACTTCATCATGTTAAAGTCCAATTCCAGAATAAAATATTTTCTGCCAAAATATTTCAGGACTATAAATAGATTTCTGAACTAAATATTTCATTATTCACATTTCCAACTAGAGAAAAGCCATATTCTCTCTCACGGATCTTCGGGTTTTCATCCCAAATCGTGAGTCTACTTTCCTAGTTGTGTTTTAATGCATGTTATATGCTTAATAACATAGTTTACAAGTCAAATTTGTAAGATCCGGGAGTTTACCGCCCAAGAACGTTCTTGGGGAGTAAACTCCAAAACGAAGCCTAAAAGCTACCTAGTCCCTTTTCCTTGTTAGGTAACCAGTTAAGGACATTATGGATGATATTTTAAGGCTAGAACACAATCAAGAACACTTAACTTTTGGAGTTTACGGCCCAAGAGTTTCTTGGACCGTAAACACCATTTTTCAAGGGCTTAAAGTGCCCTAAACACCCATTAAGGCTTTAGACAATAACCCTCTATTACTTGTAACTTGAATGGGGAGTAAATTACATCAAAATCATCCCTAAAGGGGATTTTACGGCCAAGAAATACTCTTGGGCCGTAAACTCCAAGTAAAGGCACCAAAGTGTGCCTAAAGTACCCTTTAGCCTTAAACAAAAGTCTAGGATTTATCCTTTGTGTGCAAGAGGCTTAAAAGAATTAAAACACCCACCCCATAGGAGTTTACGGCCGTAAACTCTTTTACGGCCAAGAAATACTCTTGGGCCGTAAACTCCAAGTAAAGGCACCAAAGTGTGCCTAAAGTACCCTTTAGCCTTAAACAAAAGTCTAGGATTTATCCTTTGTGTGCAAGAGGCTTAAAAGAATTAAAAGACCCACCCCATAGGAGTTTACGGCTGTAAACTCTAGGGGATATGGTCTTTAGGCCATAAACTCCTCAAAGGAGCATTCTAGGGCCCTAAACTACCTAAAGGATTAAAGCACCAATGCTAGGTTTATTCTAGAATTCATTTAACACTTTAAAACACCCAAAACCACCAAGTCAAGAGTTCACGGCCGTAAACTCAAGGGTTTACGACCGTAAACTCCAAAGGTGGGGTTTGTTGGGTGGTAAACTCATATATAAGGTCATTTGGTACATTAAACCCCTTTAGCCTTGTCCCGTAGCAACTTAGATGCAACCATTAGGACCTATAACAGTTATACCAAGTGTTTACATGTTCCTGAGTGTTCCAAATTATTTCATTAAGTTATTATTTGGCTAATTAGTTAGATATATGCTTATTATATGATAACTAGGCTCGTGCATGTGAACAAGTCTCCGTTTGCCACCTAGCACGGTATCCGACACTACAATCCAAACCACTCACCACCTGTGAGTTCATACCCTTTTAAATTAGCCTTTGAAATACTTTAAATATTTTAAATACTTTACGGGGGGGGGGGGGGGGGAATACAAGTTTAATGCTTATAGTTATTGAAATCAATCACATGTGATTAATAACTAGAAAACAAATGATTTGATCACTGTTCAAACTGTTTATCAAACTGCTTTACTTTGAAATGTTTTACAAACTCTTTTGCTTACCAAATACTTTTATTTAAACTTTGTTATACTTCTTATAAATTTCATGCCCATATATGTATAGATATATAAGAAATGTTTAAAGGGCTTAGGAAGGCCATCCGCCCTATTTCCTTTTTCTCAATTTGGATGTGGTCTGGTGGGTTTTCGGGTGACCATCCGAAGGTCGTTTCAATATTAGTTATATATCAATTATACATATATAGACATAAAAGTACTTCCATATTCATGCGTACTATACACATTACTAGTAAGTTACCATCGGGGTAACACAGGATCATACTGCTACAACTGTTAGATCAATGAGTCAGTTCATTCATGAGTCTATACATTACATTACTATGAGAACATATACAACTATACTAGGATGAGAACATATACAACTATACTAGGAGGAGAACATATACAACTATACTAGAACGAGAAACATTACATATACAAGAATACGATAACAATTGTGATCCACTGAATCGGAGCATGCCTTAAATGTCATGGCCCGAGTTGTAGCCAGAATTCTCTTGGAGGGAGAGCGTGAGTTTGCATATAGATCTATATTGGATTGACTATCCTACACCTTGCTGCTAGCTACAGCCGGACCTGTAGGTCTGCGGGTGCCAAACGTCATTTCATTATTACGACCATTCGTATGTCGTTGTTACCAGTCGATAGTATGGTGCAATTATCACATTATACCTTAATACAAATCCGGTTTAAGGTAGTTAGTACAGCATTAGTTCCTATAATACAAAACTACAGTACTACAATGATTTACCCATTACATATTTTTAGTGATAACCTCACTTAAACATTAATGTACAAACTATATTTGTTAAATGATAGTTACACTTGGGAAATTACACACTTTTACAACAAACGAACATACAATACAGTTAAGCCTTGGTAGAAGGCTACTTTAATAGAAAATATAGGTTTTTCTGAGAGATTCAAACTCTTACAAACACTTACATACATTTTACAAACTTATACTTGAGACACGTTCAAACGTTTTGACAACAAACATCGACACTAAAACACTTATGAACTCACCAGCTTAATGCTGATAAACTCTTTCAAAATAACTTGTATTCTCAGGTCATCAGTAGACAGGTACCGATGCCAGCTTTTGAGAAGATGGAGCGCATTCAAGACTCATCATATTATTTTGATTTACGTTATATTTTTGGTGTCTAAAACTGTACAGAACACGCTTGTATTAAAATTATATATTTAATGCAATGGATGATGTTGTTTGCTTATTTACATTTACTGTGTTGTGATACTGTACATGACGCCCTCCGCCCCAGAACGTTTCCGCCGTTCTTGGTTTTGGGGTGTGACAGATTGGTATCAGAGCATTGTTTATAGTGAATGAAGTATATCAACCCATAAAAGATATACTAAACTATAAACCCATTAGGGATTAAAGCACTCTGACCAGGAGTCTATACTTTAAATATTAAAATATTTAATTAAGTATACTAGTCTGCATTCATACTAAAATCAGTGTCACAATGACAAGAACAAAAGTATTACGATTGTTAAATATCACAAGTGAGCTCGGGGATGTATGGTCAGTCCTGGGAATGGCATAGCCTGATCAACTATGCTGGTCCTAGGAGTGATTAGCATATGCCCTAGAATGGTTGTGATGTGTTAACAAGTCTAAAAACTTACCAACAATACCACAAGAAGTTCAGTAGAACTTAAACTTAAAATACTATAGGTGTATTTTGTACTACTAGTTACATGTATAGTATATTTTTATACCTCTCTTCTCGCGTAGATTTAAATGGCTGGATTCCATCACGGCGAACCGTACTTTCCAAATGAAGGCAATGCCGGGTGGATTGAAGAAGAGCCCGAAGATGAGCATCCAATCCCTTTGGATGATCACCTCACAGAAGGCTTTTCTGATGGATCTGACTCCGAGCCTGAAGTCAACAACCTACCGCTAGTAGGTCAAGCCCTGAACAACAATCCCCGACCAGCTTTTCCAGGTCCTACTCCCTTGTGGGCAACCAACTTGAATCGCTCGAGTGATGAACAGAGTCAACCCTTAACATACTTTAGGGACCGAAGCTTTTACAACGTCAGTGAAGGTGGCTCTGCTGACCGAGCCATGCCCGTCATTATCCGTAGAATAGCTCGTAATGTTGAACAAGGTCGAGCAGCCATCGACCGGGTCATGGAGATTGATGCCAACTCTGGTGTCAACACAGTCCGCATCCGCCGTCTTGAAGAAGACATGGAACGGACCCGGAGAACCAATGAAACCCTACAGCAACAGCTGGCTACCTCACAAGCTGAAGTCTTGGAACTTCGAGCCCGTCAGAGGGCTCAGGAGCGACACCTTCAAGAGGTGTTTCGTCAAGTGTCCGACCTCAAGGCTCGCCCGAGGAATTCCCATCGCCGTTAGATGATGTCTAGTACATCTCTGTCTTTTGGTTAAGGAATAGCCTTTAACATCTGTGCTCTATGTAGCACTGTCTGTAAAATATTCCTAACTTTCAGTACCCTAATTAGGAATCTAAGAACTATCAACTTATCTGTATGGTATGATGTAAGACCTACTGTTAGGTCGATTTTCCTTGAACTTATTACATCGGTAATACCAGTATTATTGACATCTATCGAATCTGTGGGAAAAATCTGAACACTTGTGTTTTCCTACTAATATTCCTTGTCGTGATTTCAAACACTCATTCAACTGTTGGGCTATGGTTAGTCAATGTGTCACTTTTACGTTGCTTACAAATTGATTCTTACCATCTTTCTTATCTTTATAAACTTATAGCTGAAAGATGCCTCCTTGCAAATCTCCCATGAATAACCCTGCACCTCCACCGCCTCCGGTCATCGATACTGCAGCCCTGAATGCTGCCGTAGCTGCAGCAGTGGCAACTGCCTTGGCTCAGTATCACTCAACTGATGCCAGCAGAGGTGGAACCCCTGTGGAATCAACCCCGGTTGAAACCCCTGTGCGCTCGAGAGAGTGCTCCTACAAGGATTTCACCAATTGTAAGCCGAAGCCTTTCTATGGCACCGACGGAGTCATTGCCCTCTCGCAATGGTTCGAGAAGACTGAATTAGTCTTCGAAATCTGTTAATGCCCTGCGGCGAGTAAAGTCAAGTATGCCGCATGCACCTTTGAAGGAAAGGCCCTGACATGGTGGAACGGCCATGTTAAGGCACTAACCCTCGTCGTAGCCAACGACATAGGCTGGGAAACAATGAAAGACCTCATGATTGAGGAATACTGCCCGAGGGGCGAAGTCTAGAAACTGGAGCAGGAACTTTGGAACCTGACTATGAAGGGCACCAATGTGGTCGCCTATACTGCCCGATTCAGCGAGCTGGTGGCCCTCTGCCCCAATATGGTTCCCACTAAGGGGAAGAAGATCGAGAGGTACATATGGGGGCTAGTGCCTCCGTATCAGGGGAATGTTCTAGCATCAAACCCCGCTACCTTCGACAGTGCCAAGTGATTGGCACAACGACTCATTGACCATGAGTCAAAACCCCTGCAACCACAACCACCCTAGCCATCCCGGAACCCTCCAAACCCGCTGACACTAAGCGGAAATTCTGGGATGAAAAGAAGAAGCAACGGGCTGCCAAAAAGCAGCAAATTGTGGCAATGCATGCCGCAATAACCCCTGTTGCTGCTGCTACTACTGCTCCGGTGGGTCAGTATGCTGGAAGTTTGCCCCAGTGCAACAAATGCAACTACCACCACAACGCCCCCTGCCGTGAAATGCAGTGCTCTAACTGCAACAGGAGAGGACACACAGTCCGATTCTGTAAGTTCCCGGCACAACCGATCAACCAGGTCCCTGGCTCTGGCGCGAGCCCGACCTGCTATGGATGTGGCGAAGCATGCCACTATAAGAGGGACTGCCCCAAAGCAAAGAATGCTGGTGGAGCAGGGAGGGTACTAGTTATAGGCCACGGGGAAGCAGTTGCTGACCCGACAGTGGTGACTGGTACGTTCCTCCTCGATAACTCCTATGCATGCATTCTGTTCGATAGTGGAGCGGAGCGAAGCTTCGTAAACCATAAATTTGCTCGCATGCTTAAACAACCACCACACGCACTCAAAGAACAATTCACAGTAGAAATGGCCAATATAAAAACTGAAAGTACGAATAGCATATACTTAGGTTGTACCCTAACTCTAGATAACCATTCATTCCCAATCGACCTCATGCCGGTCTCAATTAAAAGCTTCGACGTTATCATTGGCATGGATTGGTTAAGTCTTCATCGCGCTGACATCATGTGCTTCGAGAAAGCAGTCCGTCTAAACCTTCCGTCTAACGAAACTCTTATAGTCTACGGCGACAAACCCGGTGCAAGTCTTCGTATAATATCCAGTATTCAAGCATAGAAGTATCTGCGCAAAGAATACCATGCATTCCTTGCTCACGTCGTCGACACAAGCCTCGAAACGAAAGAACTAAAGAACATCCCAGTAGTGAGCGACTTCCCCGACATTTTCCCAGAAGAACTACCTGGGTTACCTCCGCAACGACAGGTCGAGTTCAGAATCGACTTAGTCCCAGGAGCTACCCCAGTAGCCAAGTCACCCTACCGTTTAGCACCAGCTGAGATGCAGGAACTCTCTGGTCAACTTAACGAACTGCTCAGTAAGGGCTTTATAAGGCCGAGCTTCTCACCTTGGGGAGCACCGGTCTTGTTCGTTAAGAAGAAAGACGGATCATTCCGTATGTGTATTGACTACAGAGAACTCAACAAACTGACGGTCAAGAATCGTTATCCTCTGCCTCGCATAGACGATCTATTTGACCAACTGCAAGGGGCAAATTATTTTTCCAAAATTAATCTGAGATCCGGATATCACCAGTTACGAGTACTAGAGGAGGATGTGCCGAAGACAACCTTCCGAACTCGTTACGGACATTACGAGTTCGTGGTGATGCCATTCGGATTGACCAATGCGCCTGCAGTCTTCATGGATCTGATGAATAGAGTATGCCGACCTTACTTGGATCAGTTCGTCATCGTTTTCATTGATGACATCCTGATCTACTCCCGAAGTAAGGAAGAACATGGCGATCACCTGCGACAAGTCCTAGGGACATTGCGAAAGGAGAAACTTTATGTGAAGTTCTCGAAATGTGAATTTTGGATCTGAAGAGTCAAATTCTTAGGACACGTGGTAAGCGAAGAGGGAATCCACGTGGACCCATCCAAAATTAAAGCCATTGAGAATTGGTCAGCACCGAAGACGCCTACTGAAATTCGTCAATTTCTAGGTCTCGCTGGCTACTACTGTAGATTCATTCAGAACTTCTCCCGAATAGCGAAACCTCTTACAACCTTGACCCAGAAAGGCGTGGCCTTTGACTGGGAAGAGAAACAAGAGAGAGCGTTCCAAACGCTCAAATGAGCCTTGTGCACCGCGCCAATACTATCCCTCCCCGAAGGGATAGAAGACTTCGTAGTCTATTGCGATGCATCGAATCAAGGGCTCGGGTGTGTTTTGATGCAGCGAGGTAAGGTCATCGCCTACGCCTCTAGACAATTGAAGACACACGAGGTTAACTACACGACACACGATCTTGAACTAGGAGCAGTGGTGTTTGCTCTGAAGATCTGGAGACATTACTTGTACGGAACAAAAAGCACTATCTTTACCGACCACAATAGTTTACAACACATTTTCAATCAGAAGGAGCACAACATGAGACAACGACGGTGGGTCGAGCTACTCAGTGACTACGAATGCGATATTCGTTATCATCCGGGTAAAGCCAACGTAGTAGCAGACGCCCTAAGTCGGAAGGAATATTCTGGTCGCAAAGTCAAGTCATTATCAATAACCATCCATTCACACTTGTCTAAGCAAATTCAGGCGGCTCAACTTGAAGCCATGAAACCTGAAAATGTGACGAGTGAATCCCTTAAAGGAATGGACAAGAATTTAGAAGCCAAGGGTGACGGAGCCTTATATTTCATGAACCGGATCTGGACACCGAAACACGGTGGTTTCCGAGACTTGGTCATGACCGAGGAGCACAACACTCGGTATTCCATCCACCCAGGTTCAGATAAGATGTATCTGGATCTTAAAAAGCTATACTGGTGGCCTAATATGAAAGCAGAGATTGCTACCTTCGTAAGTAAATTCCTTACGTGTGCAAAGGTTAAGGTCGAGTACCAGAAGCCCTCTGGTTTATTGCAACAACCAGAGATTACAGAATGGAAGTGGGAGCGGATCACTATGGATTTCATAACCAAGTTGCCCAAGACAACGGGTGGACTTGATACCATATGGGTCATCGTCGATAGATTGACCAAGTCTGCGCACTTCCTGCCTAATAAAGAAACTGACAAGATGGAGAAACTTACGAGAACATACATTAGGGAAATCGTAATATTACATGGTGTACCTATGTCCATTATCTCCGATAGAGATAGTAGGTTCACCTCAAGATTCTGGCAATCACTACAACATTCCTTAGGAACAAGGCTGGACATGAGCACAACCTACCATCCACAGACCGACGGACAGAGTGAGAGGACCATCCAAACACTGGAAGACATGTTGCGAGCCTGCGTGATTGACTTTGGGAAGGCATGGGATACTCATTTACCCCTTGTCGAGTTTTCCTATAATAACAGTTATCACACGAGCATCAAGGCTACTCCATTTGAAGCTCTCTACGGCCGAAGGTGCAGATCTCCTCTGTGCTGGGCTGAGGTGGGTGATACCCAATTAGCCAGGGGGCAAGCTTCCGACAGTACTCTCACAGGTCCAGAGATCATTCGGGAAACGATAGAGAAAATCGTTCAGATCCGTGAACGATTAAAAGCCTCTAGAGACCAACAGAAGAGCTACGCTGATAAACGAAGAAAACCTTTGGAATTTCGGGTGGGAGACCGAGTCCTTCTCAAAGTCTCACCTTGGAAGGGCTTGATACGCTTCGGCAAGCGTGGGAAGCTTAACCCGAGGTACATAGGGCATTTCGAGATTCTTGCAAGAGTCGGCCCCGTAGCCTACAAAATCGACCTACCTGACGCACTTCATAACGTACATTCTACATTCCACGTATCTAACTTGAAAAAGTGTCTGTCCGACGAGACTCTTGTAATCCCACTCGACGAGATCGAGATCAACGAGAGCCTCAACTTCGTGGAAGAACCTGTAGAGATCATGGACCGTGAGGTCAAGCAGACAAAGCAAAGCCGCATCCCTATCGTGAAGGTTCGCTGGAACGCCAAGCGAGGACCGGAATTCACTTGGGAACGCGAAGATCAAATGAAGCTGAAATACCCTCATCTTTTCGCTTAATTATTTGTAACTTCTTGTTTGCTTAAATTCTAATTTCGGGACGAAATTCCTTCTAACGTGGGGATGATGTGACAACCCGAAATTTCCATTTTGTACGAACATTAACTATTCAATAGAAGCTAGTCCAGTTTCTATGAACTTCAAACTTTTCCGAATAAGTTTGTGTACATTAGGGTTTACATTTAAGGAGATATCAGGAGAGTGGATGCTCATGGGTTTGTGAAACTTGAGCATTTTAACACTTCATCATGTTAGAGTCCAATTCCAGAATAAAATATTTTCTGCCAAAATATTTCAGGACTATAAATAGATTTCTGAACTAAATATTTCATTATTCACATTTCCAACTAGAGAAAAACCATATTCTCTATCACGGATCTTCGGGTTTTCATCCCAAATCGTGAGTCTACTTTCATAGTTGTGTTTTAATGCATGTTATATGCTTAATAACATAGTTTACATGTCAAAATTGTAAGATCCGGGAGTTTACTGCCCAAGAACGTTCTTGGGGAGTAAACTCCAAAACGAAGCCTAAAAGCTACCTAGTCCCTTTTCCTTGTTAGGTAACCAGTTAAGGAAATTATGTATGATCTTTTAAGGCTAGAACACAATCAAGAACACTTAGCTTTTGGAGTTTACGGCCCAAGAGTTTCTTGGACCGTAAACACCATTTTTCAAGGGCTTAAAGTGCCCTAAACACCCCTTAAGGCTTTAGACAATAACCCTCTATTACTTGTAACTTGAATGGGGAGTAAATTACATCAAAATCATCCCTAAAGGGGAGTTTAAGGCCAAGAAATACTCTTGGTCCGTAAACTCAAAGTAAAGGCACCAAAGTGTGCCTAAAGTACCCTTTAGCCTTAAACAAAAGTCTAGGGTTTATCCTTTGTGTGCAAGAGGCTTAAAAGAATTAAAACACCCACCCCATAGGAGTTTACGACCATAAACTCTAGGGGATATGGTATTTAGGCCGTAAACTCCTCAAAGAAGCATTCTAGGGCCCTAAACTACCTAAAGGATTAAAGCACCAATGCTAGGCTTATTCTAGAATTCATTTAACACTTTAAAACACCCAAAACCACCAAGTCAAGAGTTCATGGCCGTAAACTCAAGGGTTTACGACCGTAAACTCCAAAGGTGGGGTTTATTGGGTGGTAAACTCATATACAAAGGTCATTTGGTACATTAAACCCCTTTAGCCTTGTCCCGTAGCAACTTAGATGCAACCATTAGGACCTATAACAGTTATACCAAGTGTTTACATGTTCCTGAGTGTTCCAAATTATTTCATTAAGTTATTATTTGGCTAATTAGTTAGATATATGCTTATTATATGATAACTAGGCTCGTGCATGTGAACAAGTCTCCGTTTGCCACCTAGCACGGTATCCGACACTACAATCCAAACCACTCACCACCTGTGAGTTCATACCCTTTTAAATTAACCTTTGAAATACTTTAAATATTTTAAATACTTTACCGGGGGGGGGGGGGGAATACAAGTTTAATGCTTATAGTTATTGAAATCAATCACATGTGATTGCATTAATCACATGTGATTAATAACTAGAAAACAAATGATTTTATCACTGTTCAAACTGTTTATCAAACTGCTTTACTTTGAAATGTTTTACAAACTCTTTTGCTTACCAAATACTTTTATTTAAACTTTGTTATACTTCTTATAAATTTCATGCCCATATATGTATAGATATATAAGAAATGTTTAAAGGGCTTAGGAAGGCCATCCGCCCTATTTCCTTTTTCTCGATTTGGATGTGGTCTGGTGGGTTTTCGGGTGACCATCCGAAGGTCGTTTCAATATTAGTTATATATCAATTATACATATATAGACATAAAAGTACTTCCATATTCATGCGTACTATACACATTACTAGTAAGTTACCATCGGGGTAACACAGGATCATACTGCTACAACTGTTAGATCAATGAGTCAGTTCATTCATGAGTCTATACATTACATTACTATGAGAACATATACAACTATACTAGGATGAGAACATATACAACTATACTAGGAGGAGAACATATACAACTATACTAGAATGAGAAACATTACATATACAAGAATACGATAACAATTGTGATCCACTGAATCGGAGCATGCCTTAAATGTCATGGACCGAGTTGTAGCCAGAATTCTCTTGGAGGGAGAGCGTGAGTTTGCATATAGATCTATACTGGATTGACTATCCTACACCTTGCTGCTAGCTACAGCCGGACCTGCAGGTCTGCGGGTGCCAAACGTCATTTCGTTATTACGACCATTCGTATGTCGTTGTTACTAGTCGATAGTATGGTGCAATTATCACATTATACCTTAATATAAATCCGGTTTAAGGTAGTTAGTACAGCAGTAGTTCCTATAATACAAAACTACAGTACTACAATGATTTACCCATTACATATTTTTAGTGATAACCTCACTTAAACATTAATGTACAAACTATATTTGTTAAATGATAGTTACACTTGGGAAATTACACACTTTTACAACAAACGAACATACAAAACAGTTAAGCCTTGGTAGAAGGCTACTTTAATAGAAAATATAGGTTTTTCTGATAGATTCAAACTTTTACAAACACTTACATACATTTTACAAACTTATACTTGAGACACGTTCAAACGTTTTGATAACAAACATCGACACTAAAATACTTATGAACTCACCAGCTTAATGCTGATAAACTCTTTCAAAATAACTTGTATTCTCAGGTCATCAGTAGACAGGTACCGATGCCAGCTTTTGAGAAGATGGAGCGCATTCAAGACTCATCATATTATTTTGATTTACGTTATATTTTTGGTGTCTAAAACTGTACAGAACACGCTTGTATTAAAATTATATATTTAAAGCAATGGATGATGTTGTTTGCTTATTTACATTTACTGTGTTGTGATACTGTACATGACGTCCTCCGGCCCATAACGTTTCCGCCGTTATTGGTTTTAGGGTGTGACACTGCATATATGTCATTGACTAAGTTCTATGAAACCATACGATCTAAACCTTTAGACTTGAAATAAAGTATGAGTGCCATCTCACTTATGTCCACTATAGCAAAACATTTTCCGATGTAGCACCTGGTTCTTGGTACGTATCTTTATTAATTGTTTATATTAATTTGCATTTTGGCCATGGACTCGGCGAGTTGAAGGACCAACTCGCCGAGTAGAAGCGGGATGAGACGCGGGGTTTAAGTAGTGGACTCGACGAGTCGGGTCCCGGACTCGGCGAGTAGGCCCTGTTTGGACAAAAACCTTAACCCGAGGGTTTGCACCCTATTTAAACACCTTAAATCGGCCTCTTTCGTCCCATTTGCTCCCAGAAGACCCCCATAGCAAACCCTAGCCGTTATTAAAGCAATCTAAGGCATTTGAAGTGATTTTGGTGTTCTTGTGATTCAAGGAAGGAAGGAAAAGCTTGAAGGATCAAGAGAAGACTAAAGGGATCCGAGTTTGTGCACCATTTTCAGATCATTGAAGGTAAAAAATCTGTACCTTGCTCTTCCATTTGATAGATCCCATTTTGTGTAGTTTTAGGGCTTTATAAGCCATTTTAGCTAGTCAACCATGCTTGCAAACATTGGTGGGGGTTAGAGCTTCTGGATCACATCATTTAAGGGGTCACTAGGCAGATTTGAGTGGCTTTTGCAACCATGAAAGGTACCATGCACCTTAAGATCTTGTTTTATGTCTTTTTGAGCTCAATGTACCATGCATGCACGTAAAGTAAGTAAATTTACGTGCTAGATCGATTGTATAAGCATAGATCTATCTTTTGATCAAGGGTTGTACGTCTGAATTCGAAGATTTAGTGAGAGGATGTGATCGACTCGACGAGTCCATTCTTGGACTCGGCGAGTCCAAGGTTTTGTCCCATGTCAGTTGTGGGTCAAAAGGACCCAGTTGAGTATGGAAAGGTTTTAGGGAGTCCCGGGGAGTGACCCAATGTTCTGGACTAAGCCAATGTTCGGGAAATTCATGGGACTCGACGAGTGCATGAGCAGACTCGGCGAGTCCAAGGCAATCTTCTTAAGATGAAGATGAACTCGACGAGTTGTTCATACAACTCGGTGAGTCAAGGACATGACCTGTGTATCAGTTGAAGATGTACTCGATGAGTTGTTCATACAACTCGGCGAGTCGGATGAAGATTAAGTGGATGTTCAATTAGAAGGAAAACTCGTCGAGTCATTGCCTAACTCGACGAGTTGAGACGGGTATAAGGACAAATGGAAGGATAGGGACTCGGCGAGTTGGCGAGCCAACTCGGCGAGTCAGGTCAACTGGAAGTTGATTTTGACTTTGAATTTGACTTGGTAGGGGTAAAATGATCATTTTACCCTAAGGAGAGTTAGCAGTGTATGACTAAGTGTTCTGTGGGAATTATAGCCAGAGGATTTCCGGAGTAGCAGCGACAGCAGTTAGAGGATTCCCGCACAGATCAACAACTACTATGAGGTGAGTTACCTTCCAGTAGTGGTGGGTCTATGGCCACAATGTCGGCCCACCAGTAGGAGTTGTATGTTAGATGATTGTCTTTGTGATATCATCTAAGTTTGCTACTACTCGATACGTTGTATGCTGGCATGATATGTTATATGCGATAGTAGTAGAATTCGGTTGCTAGGACCGAAGGGTAGGTCAGGCACCCCAGATATGTCTGACAGTATGTGATTATATGTTTATATGCTGGCATGATATGTTATATGTGATAGCGGTAGTAGGAGGGGAATAGTCCCCAAGTTTGGTTGTTAGGACCGAAGGGTAGTTCAGACACCCCAGATATGTCTGATAATATGTTTATGTCATGATATATGTGATACTAGCAGTAGCGGGTGGAATAGTCCCCGAGAGTCGGTTGTTAGGACCGACGGGTAGGTCAGCACCCCAGAACGGCTTGACATGGGTAGATCAGCACCCCGAAATGGCTTGACACGGGTAGGTCGGCACCCCATAATGGCCGTACGGGTAGGTCGGCACCCCAGAATGGCCGTACCGGGTAGGTCGGGCACCCCAGAATTGTCCGGCAGTATGTACGCCATGTGATTGTATGGTATGTGGTATGATGGGGGAACTCACTAAGCTTCGTTCTTACAGTTTACAGTTTTGGTTTCAGGTACCTCTTCATTAAAGGGGAAGGAGCTGGCGCGGTAGCGGCATATCATGCACACATTTTGTTTTCCGCACCTTGAGCTTATTCTGGGATTTGTACTCTGAAATTATGGTTGATTTCATGTTTGGCTGTCAAATACGAAATATGTTTTAAGAAATGTTATGATCGAATGTTGTTTTATTTACAAATGTTTTGCAAAGTGTTAAATTGAAAATGAAATTTTTGGGCTTGAAAATTGGGTCGTTCCAAGTTGGTATCAGAGCCCTGGTTTGAGGGATTCGGACACACCTTCGGGGGTGTCTGGACTCAAACCAAGGGATTAAAAGACTTTTACAAAGAAAAGGAGTTTATAAAAGCTATGATAAAAGAGTTTTGAGAAGGAACGAGTGTGTGATGTGCGCAACCGGCCGAGCTCAAGTAAGTATTCCGCATAGTACCCATACGAGTTATCTTATGTTTATCAGTTTCAGTAGAACAGCATGCTAGAATAGGACTAAGGATCTGGGAATGATGCCATATGTGCCTGCTTTATGTGCTTCAGCTTATGAGAATTGCATGCTAGTATTGAGTAGACAGTAATAGGATAGCCTGTTTAGGTTATGCCTTGTAGTATGAGCTCAACATTATATGCTAGGTCAGCTTCTCACTATGAGAACAAATTTGCTTGAGTAATTTTCCTGCACCCGAATGCTGCTTGCTTTGTGATTTGTTGGACTCTGAGCGATGGGAGTTAGCCATTAGGTGAATACGTCACGTCACGTGTGATCAAGGTTGAATAATCTCAGAGTGCTGGATTTGGCCCTATTGCGCAGCTCTCGTTTGAGTCTAACTGTTGTAGGGTCGATTCTTTTACTCGAAGGATTATCTGAGCCTCATCACATGTGATGGTAGTCAGGTAATGGCTAATTGGCATTGCAAAGAGGCCTTCAGCAGCTGAGAACCGGTTAAGGTGAACTCACAGATTTTACCTAGGGTAAGCCTACAATGGGAATAGCCGAGAATCAGCAGTGGTGAAAGGGACTTAATGGAGTCAAGGCGGTCCTTGAGGAAGGTACGGATAGATGTGGAAGGTAGTATGGGCCCGTACTACTGAAAGCAGAGGATCCGTACCCGAATTAAGGAAGGCTGAGACAAGAGCAGGGAACTTGTGGTGGGTGTGATTCCTCTAGATGTATCAGTATCACTGACGGTTGGTATTATGTTTTACAGAATGGTGGCACTACGACAGACATGAGAGGGATCGGGTTCGGGTTCAGGCTCCGAACCAGTGGATGAGAGACTACGTGAGTTCATCGCGTCTAAGATCA
Source organism: Lactuca sativa (assembly GCF_002870075.4). Taxonomy (NCBI): domain Eukaryota; kingdom Viridiplantae; phylum Streptophyta; class Magnoliopsida; order Asterales; family Asteraceae; genus Lactuca; species Lactuca sativa. The sequence continues at coordinate 52,441,403 of NC_056627.2, forward strand.
CCAGAGGCATCCTTGAGTCGAACCCCATCATCTCCAGGTCGATCAAAGAAGGGATATTTGAGCTGATGGAGGATCGCCTCAGGGCGTTCAGGAGTGATATGGCGTCTGGCCAGTCAGGATCCCGCACATTATCCTTTAAGGACTTCATGGGCAGTGGTGCCCCAAATTTCCACGGGGCGAAGGCCCCCATTTCTACCAGACGACGGATTGCGGACATTGAGTCTGCGCAGTTGACCAGCTTCTGCCCCGAGGGGTCGAAGGTACGGTTTGCAACAGGGTGTTTGAGGGACCGGGCTAGGGATTGGTGGGAGTTGGTTGGTGACTCTCTGGGAGGCTCGGCTGTTAAGGATATGACATGGTCAGATTTCGTGACCCGTTTCCGAGCAAAGTTCGCCCCAGATGTAGAGCTTCAGTAGCTGGCCAAGGAGTTTTTGGACATGAGACAGACTACGGAGACTGTGGCGGAGATCACCGCCGAGTTCCGGGAGAGGGCATTGCTGGTGCCCCAGTATGCGGGGGATGAGGATATGAGGAGGACCCGCTATCATGATATGCTGCGAGCCGACATTTGGGAGTATGTTAGTTTTTCAGCTTGCCCTACCCTGGATTCCATGATTGCCAGGGAAAGGGAGAGGGAGATTGATCTGGACCATGTCTGGAAAGAGGAAAGTAGAGGAGGGGCAGACGACTGGGGCTTCGGGGAAGAAGCCCAAGGGATCAGATGGTAGGCCGAAAGGCAAGTCAGGATCGGGCCGATGCAGGAAATGCAGCAGGCCACATGAGTGGGCATGTAGATTTGGATCGTCGGGCTGCTACAAGTGCGGCAAGACGGGGCACTTCAGCATGGATTGTACTGCCCCTGCACCGGTTATTCAGATGTATGAGTTGCTATGTCTCCACTACAACCAGAGGGGCATAAGAAGGCCAACTGCCCCCAGTTGACAGCAGCATCAGCGCCAGTGAAGGCGCCAACTCCAGCAACCCTGCAGATCACTGATGGTTGGCAGGGCAAGGCAGAGGCTCCAGTGGTGAGGAGCCGGGCATTCCATTTGACTACCGAGGAGGCATGCGCTGCACCCGTTGTGGTGATGGGTATGATTTCTTATCTTTTGATCTTATGAGACGCTGCTGTGATTTTGATATGTTATGTATGTGCTCTTTTTAGGATTGTTCCATGTGAACGGTATCCCAGTTCAGGTATTATTTGATTCGGGGGCTACCCGATCATTTGTCTCTCTTGCGCTTAGCAAGAAGTTTCCATAGTCTTCGGGTATGTTGGATTACCCTTTGGAGGTAGAGATTGCAGATGACCGATCGGTGCGAGTATCGACGGTATTCCGAGACTGTGTGCTAAGATTATTCGAGGAACACATGCGAGAGGTTCTGGAGACCTTGAGGAGGGAGAACTTGTATGCCAAGTTCTCCAAGTGTGAGTTCTGGTTACGCAAGGTGCAGTTCCTTGGTCATCTCGTCAACCAGAATGGGATTTCGGTGGACCCGACCAAGGTGGAGGCCGTGATGAGATGGGAGGTTCCGAAGTCTCCATCTGAGATTCGGAGTTTCCTAGGATTGGCTGGCTACTATCGGAGATTCATCCAGGATTTCTCCAAGATAGTCTTATCCCTGACCAGGCTAACAAGGAAGGTCGTGGTCTTTCGTTGGGAGCATAAGCAGCAGGCCGCGTTCGAGACTCTGAGATGGAGATTGTGTGAGGTGCCAATCTTAGCCCTGCCAGAGGGCATGGAGGATTTTGTTGTGTACTGCGATGCGTCCATCTCGGGTTTGGGCGCAATATTGATGCAGAGAGGGCATGTCATTGCCTACACGTCGAGACAGCTGAAGCCTCACGAGGCGAACTACCCGACACATGATTTGGAGATGGGGGCTGTTATTTTCGCCCTCAAGATTTGGCGTCATTACCTTTATGGGGTTTGCTGTACCATCTACACGGACCATAAGAGTTTGAGGTACCTTATGGATCAGCCGAATCTAAACATGAGGCAGCGTCGGTGGATGGACATGGCAATTGATTACGATTGTGAGATCCTTTACCACCCGGGGAAGGCCAATGTGGTGGCCGACGTGCTTAGCCGCAAGGCAGCATCGATCAGAGATGTCTGCCTGAGGATGACAGTGGTGACTCCGCTGTTGGAGCGGATTCGGGAGGCCCAACAGGATGCCAAGAAGGAGGAACATCGGAAGAGCGAGCGAATCGTGGGGTAGGTTTCCTCCTTCGACTATGAAAGCCGAGGTATACTAACACTACACCATAGGGTGTGGGTGCCATACCATGGGGGTGTGTGCTAGGTTCTAATGGAAGAGGCGCACAAATCTCGGTTCTCCACTCATCCCGGGGCGACAAAGATGTATAGGGGTCTTCGTCTGGATTATTGGTGGCCCTGCATGAAGCGAGACATGGCATGGTTCGTGGAGAGGTGCTGGACCTGCAGGAAGGTCAAGGCTGAGCATCAGAGACCTCACAGCAAGATGCAGTCGTTGGATATTCCGCTGTGGAAATGGGAAGACATCACGATGGATTCTATCACCAAGCTTCCTAGGACCACGCGAGGAGTGGATTCGATATGGATCATCGTCGATCGATTGACCAAGAGCGCCCATTTTATCCCGATTCAGGAGAGCATCTCGGCCGAGAAGTTGGCCGACATCTATATCCGGGAGGTGGTGTGTGACAACTCGAAGTTTATTCCGTTACTATAAACCGTTTCCGTCAATAAAACTCTTATTTATCGAATTGTTCCGTTTACATTTTTAATTAGGTTATTTATATTGAGACTTTTATTTTGACTTTGTAAGTGTCGAAACGCATTAGAAACACGTTAAAACACCCTCGATATTCATTTGGACAATTTTTAGTTTCAACTAAGTCAGGTTACGGCAAATTAATCGGGTACGACCAAAAGCTCCGTTTAACGTCGGTATCGGGTAGATTTCCACCGGGCCACAAACTCAACCCCTATATAAGGGATTGAGTGACCACATTTTGAAGCTTTTTCACTCTCTTAAAACACTTTCTCTCACTACTCTCTCTCTCTCTCTCTCTATAACTCGAGTTTGATCCAAAAACGCCCCCTACAAGCTCCAAAATCGTAAGTAACCTATCCTAGCTTGTCGTTTAACTTGTTTAGCATGCAAATCTATGTTTAAATCATTCAAAACATCCAAGAACATGTTTTTACGGTTTGGGAACATCTCCCAAAACCGTGAACTCCTATAAGAGGGTTTTGAAGCCCCAAAACCCTTCCAAATCCTTCCTAGTGTTTAGATATAACTTAATTACTTGCAGGAATGGACTTAGGACACCAAAATCTTACCATTTGGGGAGTAAACTTTATTTTACAGCCCAAGAACATTCTTGGACCATGAACACACTTTCATGGACCATAAACACCATTTAAGCTGTTAAATTGCCCCTTAAACACCTCTAAAAGCTTCCATGAGTTCCTAGAACCTTGTACTCCTTCATGTGTTGCACCAAAACATGTCCAAATGAGTAACACTTGATTTTATGGTTTAGGAAGGTATCCCAAAACCGTAAACACCTCCAAGGGGTGTTTAAGTGCCCTTAACACCTTGTATGGCTTAGATTTGGGTCTAGAATCTTGCATGCGTAACCTACAACCACCAAAACACATGAATCATGGACAAACATGAGTTTACGGACATAACCTCATGTGTTTACGGCAGTAAACTCACCAAGAACACCTTCATAAACTGTAAACTCCTTTTCCAAGGTCAATTCAAGTCTCGATCACTTCCTAAGCCTTTGATTCAACCCTAGAACCTTCCCTTGTGCATTGTAAGACCTTTAAACATCCAAGAACACACCACCCATGAGTTTACGGCCATATACTCATGGTGATATGGTCATTGGGCCTTAATATCCCCTAAGGGTCTACTCTTGAAGAGTAAACTCCTTATCTAGGCCCTACACACCCTTAGATGCAACCCGAATCATTTCTAACACTTGGGATAAAGTGTTATCGTGCCTCGAAGTGTATTTTCTTACTTATTTAGTAGTTCAAAGTCTAATTAGATACAGTTATGTATCTCCTTATGTTACAGAGGATCCTTGCGAGTGTTCAACCCTAAACTGATACTTAGTGTAACGCCCGTAGATCTGGGCTAGTCAATTTAGAGACGATAGGCGTCAAAAATGAATTTTTGATGACATATTATTTAGAATGAATAATCTTAACTAAATTATAGTATATGTTACAAGGTTTCTGTGCATATAAAGAACGCCGAAATCCGAGTTATAACGAAGAACTTATGACCTGTCGAAGTTTCGTGACAGAACCGGCAACGCTGAATGACGTAAAAAGTGAAATTTATGTTAGGGCGATATTTAGCCTTATTGATCTAAACGAAAGTCGTAGATTTCGTTAAACCGAGAGCATGCATAAAAAGAACGCCCAAATCTGACTTCATATGAGGAAGTTATGATTTTTCCAAAATTTCGACTTAGCAGCATGCAACTCGAAGCCTCGATTTGAGATCGAGTGATTTTTAGCCGAAACAATCTAAATGAGAACCGAAGATCTCATCGATAGTAGTGAAACGATAAAAAGATAGGCGAAAACGGACGTCAGATGAAGAAGTTATGAAATTATAACGGAGTTTTCCTGTCCCGACCTACTAAAAATAATATAAATGTAATATATTTATAATATATTACAACTTAAGTCAAAATTAGCCAACGGAGTCTAGACGAGAGTTGTAGAGCATAATCTCACCTACGCGTGGATATAAAGAACGTTGAGAACAGAGTTCATATGCGAAAGTTATGAATTTCTGAAGTTCGGGGTGCGAAACCCCAAAACTGTCAGAGTTCACGACGTGAATACAATGTTCACGATGTGAACTCAGTATTTATGACTTCTTGAGCCTGACAGACGCAAGTGGCGATGACGCACCTGATGAGTATTGAATTCACGACGTGAGAACTTAAAATTCACGACGTGAGAACTTAAAATTCACGACGTGAGACCTGAAAATGGCCCTATAAATAGAAATCGAGGGTCAGCCGAGTTTGGGTTGCTCCAGCTCCTCTCTCCCACTCCCGATACCATCTCTAAGCCCTATTTTAACCCCTCGAAGCCACGATATCATCCCGAGACCTGAAGCGAGTCCCGAAGCCTGAAGGTCCCGAGAAGTGAAATTCCCAAGCCGAAGCTCTGCCCGCGAGGAGCCCGGTTTTTGTGAAGATCTTCCAGATCTACTGAAGAATACTACTTCTGCAAGTCGTAGTGCTGTCCGATCATCTTCTGATAAAGTGAGTGTATAGTCCCTTTCATGAACACGATTTTAATACAAGTATTGTTTGAATTTATTAAGTATATGTTTGGTGTGAGTGTGTGGTTACTTTCTTCTAACACATAAATATATAGTATTTGTTATGAAATGCGTGCTATGTGATTATATATTGTTGTTTATTTGAGATGAGTGTGGAATGGATGTTTTATATAGTTTTTAAATGAGTTAAACTGTATATGTATTTTATAACTACAAATATGTTAGGTAGGACATGGGTAGATGAGATCCGTGAGTATGGATCAGATCAAGAGATTAGTTTAGATCCGTGAATATGGATCAGATCAAGAGGCTAGTTTTAGATCCATGAGTATGGAATAGACCAAGAGGTTAGTTTTAGATCCGAGAGTATGGATCAGGTAAAGAGATAAAACTTGTTATTAGTCCGGGAGTATGGATTAAGACTAAGTTAATTGTCCCTAGTCCGGGAGTATGGATTGGGCACAGTTATTGATCCCGGAGTATGGATCAGTTAAGGATTAAGGTATAGTTAATTGTCCCTATCCCGGGAGTATGGATTGGGTACAATTATTGATCCGGGAGTATGGATCAGATCAGGAGGTTAGTTTTAGATCCGTGAGTATAGATCCGGTAGTTTTATATCCGTGAGTATGGATCAGGGGAAAAAGTTAGTTTTAGATCCGTGAGTATGGATCAGGTGAAAAGGTTAGTTTTTGATCCGTGAGTATGGATCGGGTGAAGAGGATAGTTTTAGATCCGTGAGTAGGGATCAGGTAAAGAGGAAAATTTTAGATATGAGAGTTTAGATCTTGTCGTTGTGAGGATCGATGGGGTGGGATAAGAGTTGTCTTTTTTATATGGTAAAATACAAGTTTGAATGTTCTATATGTATAAATATATGATATAACATTGTGAGATGAAAACCCTATATGCTCACCAGGCTCCCAAGCCTGACCCACTCAGTTTTCTTTGTATCATAGGTATCGATACGAAGACATATTTCACAGAGAGATTTAAAGGAGATATAAATCATTAGTGTAATTGAATGTAAGTTCTGTTTATGCTTATATGTATGTATCGGAACATGACATCCTGAGGTTTTATTATTAAATGAATATACATTCTCTTTGAGAAATGTTTTGATAAGTTATTATCATATCTTGTTTTGGGAACAAATTCCGGAACCGTTTTCTATAAAAGATTACTCTTATTTTATAAAACAAAGGATAAACAAATCGATCTTTTCTGGCCGTGAAAATGGGGATGTCACAGTTGGTATCAGAACATTAGTTTATGCGAACTAGGAATTTGTAGGAAATTTCTAGACTTAAACTTAGAATGCTAAGTAATGATTGTGAGGAGTGTGTCTAAAATATGTTAGGTAGTACACCAAAATTGACACAAGCACTAGTTTATTTTAGGAATGATGCCTAAAATGCTTTTATGTGCTAAATGTTTTGTGTGATAGCTATATTAATGCTATTATTTATTTAGATCTATGGTCTGTTGCCGACCGGATCTGGAAACCTTATGTGTATAGGATTCTAAGCGTATGACTACGATATTAGAACTAGCATGTAAACGTTTCGGAGTGATAAGGAGATTTATCCATTTATCGTAAATAAAGCTCTCTTATCTTAAATTATCGCCTGGTACACCGAACGTCTGCTTGGGTGCACGAAAGGTCATGGTGAAGACTCATAGAGAATTGAGTAAATGGAGTAAATGAAGAAGACTTATGATAGTGGATGACACCTATCAGAAGATATCGTAAGAGTGGTATCTTTCCGTTAGAAAGTCTTATAAAATAATAGTACGTTTAAAGGAGTATGGTACGTCTAAAGTACACCTTCGATTGGCAGGATGATGGAACGATTGGTGAAATTCTTGAAGTTGTCTCATCGTCTGGTATTTCCATCACCAATCGAGTTGAAGTAGAGTTGATGAGTGAAGATTGAGCAATGAAGAAGTCCTAGTAGAGTCTAGGGAAATTATTTATGATTACTTGGACACATTCGTATGTGTTAAATTGTTTTGTGATTTTCTTGTATGGTGACATGGTCGACTGCGGGACAATACTTGGGAAGAGTATGAGTAGGTGTGAAAGGTAGTAGATGCATATACTACCGGAAGCACATGACTCACACTTGGATCAGGGAGAGTCACAAGGTTACCAAGAAGCTAGTGATTGATTATGTTTTATTCTAGTATGTCATTACCATTGTTTCGGTAATGACTAATAAGATGGTTTTTGTTCCGACCCTAGTGTTCATATCTAATTGGAGTCCGACTACAGTGAGTATGTTACATGGTTCGGAGAACCAAGTTCGAAGTAACATCTGACGCAAGTCAGAAGATTGAAGTTAATGCGATCATTGGTATTGCGCTCGTTGTTCATAAAGTTTGTACCTAGAAATGCTACATGCTGAAACGTGATTATATCACATTAGAATATGAAGGAAGGTATATTCCGTTCTGGTATATTCCATTCTGGAATTTGACTCTAAGAGAATTGAGTCTAAGCGTTGCATCATACGATGAGAGGTCATTAGAACACGACCCATCGGTCTGTTACAATAGATAAAAGAAAGTACTTATCCTAAGAAGAAGAAGGAGTCATCAATAAGGAATTATTTTGTAACTCGTAGGTTACGATTGAAAGTCCAACATGGTACGATAAGCAGATGCAAGCTTGAGCATCGTCTTCAGTCAAGAAACCCATAGAGTTAAATACTCTTTTGAGGAAACATAGAAGTTACGATTATTACCTAGGATGAAGAAATAACGTGTGGAATCATTATGCATGTCCTATTTCGCTAACGATTCCGCGACGTAATCATCCTAAGGGGAGATAATTGTAACGCCCATAGATCCGGGCTAGTCAATTTAGAGACGATAGGCGTCAAAAATGAATTTTTGATGAATGATTATTTAGAATGAATAATCTTAACTAAGTTATAGTATATGTTACAAGGTTTCTGTGCATATAAAGAACGCCGAAATCCGAGTTATAACGAAGAACTTATGACCTGTCGAAGTTTCGTGACAGTACCGGCAACGCTGAATGACGTAAAAAGTGAAATTTATGTTAGATCGATATTTAGCATTTGTGATCTAAACCAAATTCGTAGAGTTCGTTAAACCGAGAGCATGCATAAAAAGAACGCCTAAATCTGACTTCGTATGAGGAAGTTATGATTTTTCCAAAGTTTCGACTTAGCAGTATGCAACTCGAATCCTCGATTTGAGATCGAGTGATTTTTAGCCGAAACAATCTAAATGAGAACCGAATATCTCATCGATAGTAGTGAAACGATAAAAAGATAGGCGAAAACGGACGTCAAATGAAGAAGTTATGAAATTATAACGGAGTTTTCCTGTCCCGGCCTACTAAAAATAATATAAAAGTAATATATTTATAATATATTAAAACTTAATTTAAAATTAGCCAACGGAGTCTAGACGACAGTTGTAGAGCATAATCTCACCTACGTGTGGATATAAAGAGTGTCGAGAATGGAGTTCGTATGCGAAAGTTATGAATTTCTGAAGTTCGGGGTGCGAAACCCCAAAACTGTCAGAGTTCACGACGTGAATACAGTGTTCACGACATGAACTCAGTATTTATGACTTCTTGAGCCTGACAGACGAAAGTGGCGATGACGCACCTGATGAGTATTGAATTCACGACGTGAGAACTTAAAATTCACGACGTGAGACCTGAAAATGGCCCTATAAATAGAAATCGAGGGTCAGCCGAGTTTGGGTTGCTCCAGCTCCTCTCTCCCACTCCCGATACCATCTCTAAGCCCTATTTTAACCACTCGAAGCCACGATATCATCCCGAGACCTGAAGCGAGTCCCGAAGCCTGAAGGTCCCGAGAAGTGAAATTCCCGAGCCGAAGCTCTGCCCGCGAGGAGCCCGGTTTTTGTGAAGATCTTCCAGATCTACTGAAGAATACTACTTCTGCAAGTCGTAGTGCTGTCCGATCATCTTCTGATAAAGTGAGTGTATAGTCCCTTTCATGAACACGATTTTAATACAAGTATTGTTTGAATTTATTAAGTATATGTTTGGTGTGAGTGTGTGGTTACTTTCTTCTAACACATAAATATATAGTATTTGTTATGAAATGCGTGCTATGTGATTATATATTGTTGTTTATTTGAGATGAGTGTGGAATGGATGTTTTATATAGTTTTTAAATGAGTTAAACTGTATATGTATTTTATAACTACAAATATGTTAGGTAGGACATGGGTAGATGAGATCCGTGAGTATGGATCAGATCAAGAGATTAGTTTAGATCCGTGAATATGGATCAGATCAAGAGGCTAGTTTTAGATCCATGAGTATGGAATAGACCAAGAGGTTAGTTTTAGATCCGAGAGTATGGATCAGGTAAAGAGATAAAACTTGTTATTAGTCCGGGAGTATGGATTAAGACTAAGTTAATTGTCCCTAGTCCGGGAGTATGGATTGGGCACAGTTATTGATCCCGGAGTATGGATCAGTTCAGGATTAAGGTATAGTTAATTGTCCCTATCCCGGGAGTATGGATTGGGTACAATTATTGATCCGGGAGTATGGATCAGATCAGGAGGTTAGTTTTAGATCCGTGAGTATAGATCCAGTAGTTTTATATCCGTGAGTACGGATCAGGGGAAAAAGTTAGTTTTAGATCCGTGAGTATGGATCAGGTGAAAAGGTTAGTTTTTGATCCGTGAGTATGGATCGGGTGAAGAGGATAGTTTTAGATCCGTGAGTAGGGATCAGGTAAAGAGGAAAATTTTAGATATGAGAGTTTAGATCGTGTCGTTGTGAGGATCGATGGGGTGGGATAAGAGTTGTCTTTTTTATATGGTAAAATACAAGTTTGAATGTTCTATATTGTAACAACTCAAATTTTTCAAACAAATTTTTCATTTTTAAACGTAGTTGTTTCCATTTAAAACAAGGCATAAATAGTTTAATTAATCTGTCAAATACAATTATTCAAAATCCCAAGATCATAAAAACAATCTTCAGTGTGTATCGATCACGCCGGCGCCTTCCCACGGTCCTCGCTAGTACCTGAAATACATGCACAACAACTGTAAGCATAAATGCTTAGTGAGTTCCCCAATATACACTTACGCACATACGCCTTTCCAGGCCCTGACCTTCCGGTCCTCAATACAACGCGTTCCGGCCCATAACATAATCGCCTTCCGGCCCATAACATATTGCCTTCCGGCCCACATAACATACATAGCACATATAACAAATAACTTACCACATATAGCATACATATCACATAACATATCCGACCTTCCGGTCACACAGTCAAACCCTTCCGGGTACAGTATAGTGAGAAGACTCACCTCGTATATGCTGAAAGCTAGCAACTCCTGAAATGACTCGTGCACAACCGACGAGCTACAACCTCCCTATAACATTACATAACTCATTAATACTTATATCTTCTAAGTGTGACTATCCCTAAGAAGTCAGACTTAGGTCAACTCTGGTCAACGGTCAACGGTCAGCTCGACTGGACTCGGCGAGTACCTTGGCGACTCGGCGAGTCTAGTCGTCCTCCAACTTTCTGAGATTCCTTATCTACTCGTCGAGTACCCTCCTCGACCCGACGAGTTACTCCTGGAAGAATCGCGGGGCCACCCCGACTCCACTCGCCGAGTCTGAAGAACAACTCGGCGAGTCCCAGTAAATCTTCAAGCTACTCGCCGAGTCTGAAGAACAACTCGGCGAGTCCATACCATGCAGACGAGCAACTGCTTCCTGAATTACGTATGGTCCCAAGATATACAACCATGGGACTCTCTGGACTTCTAAACATCTCATTACTGTGGGTATAACGTCTGGGTAATAACATAATAACCCATCTAATCACTAAATGGGTTTTCATAAACCCTAGGTTCATAAACACATTAACTAACAGAAGGGAATCCGAAACCTTACCTGGAATATGCCCTCTCTGTGTCTCCAAACCACAGAACTCGAATCCCTTGCTGTTCCTTTAGCCAAAACCCTTCTCCTCCTTGCCCAACAATTTCTTCAAGCCCTAATATCCTCCAATCTTGCTCTAGATGTCCACAGCCGTTTAGGGTTCCTCTCAGTCGACTAAAAACGGACAATGACGGCCTATGAGAGTATTATATACGATTCAAACTGAACGGTTAGGGTTTCTGCTGAACAGCGTCGACTCGCCGAGTCCATATCTGGACTCGTCGAGTCCAGTCGCGGACCCGCGACCAAGTCTGCGATCCTACTCGGCGAGTCTAGGCTCCAACTCGCCGAGTCCCCTCTTAAACCACCCAAAAACATAATTTAATAATACCTGAGATTTCGGGCTGTTACAACTCTCCCCCACTAGGATTAGACTTCGCCCTCGAAGTCTCATTCTGAAAATAGTTCCGGATGCTGCTCCCGCATCTCACGTTCCGGCTCCCAAGTCATTTCGGATCCCTTACGGTGTTGCCATTGAACCAACACCAGGGGTACCTCCTTGTTCCTCAGAACCTTGATCTTCCGATCCCTGATAGCCACTGGTCTCTCCGCGTAATTCAGGCTCGCATCCACCTGAATATCCTCCAATGGAACCACTGCCGACTCATCGGCTATGCACTTCCTCAGCTGCGACACATGAAAAGTGTCATGGATCTGACCCAACTCTGCTGGCAATTCCAACCGATAGGCTACCCGGCCTATCCTTGCAATCACACGAAATGGCCCAATATACCGGGGCCCCAATTTGCCCCTCTTCCTAAATCGAATCACTCCTTTCCAAGGAGAGACCTTCAGGAGAACGAAGTCGCCGACCTGAAATTCAAGCTCGGATCGACGCCTGTCTGCATAACTCTTCTGTCGGCTCTGGGCCGTCAATAACCTTTGTCTCACTTGCTGGATCTGCTCTGTCGTCTGTAGCACGATCTCCGTGCTGCCCATCACTCTTTGTCCTACCTTGTAACGCCCGTGTTTCTGGGATTGCCATTTTTAGCAATGTAATAGTCTAGGTTAGCCATTGTAACCCCAATTTGAAATAATAAAAATGTATTATTTGTGAATTATGTGAATTATGTGATTTATGTGTTTATTTTCTTAATTATGTGATGTAATTAAATTAAGAATAAAATAAGCATCAAAAATTTAAAAGTATTAGATAAGCCCGATATCTTTGCATAAAGATGTAGTGGTGGAAACAAGGATTCCGGAGATATAAGGAATGCCAAAATCCGAGTTATAACGAAGAAGTTATGACCTGTCGAAGTTTCGCGATGGAACCGGCACGACGTCGAGTGACGTAAAATATGAATTTAAGATAGAGCGATATTTAGCCTTAGCGATCTAAACGAAAGTCGTAGATCTCGTTAAACCGAGAGCGTGCATAAAAGGAACGCCCAAATCTGACTTCGTATGAGGAAGTTATGATTTTTCTAAGTTTTGACTTAGCAGTATGCAGCCCAAATACTCGATTTGAGATCGAGCGGTTTTTAGCCGAAACAATCTAAATGAGAATCGAAGATCTCGTTGTTAGTAACGAAACGATGAAAAGATAGGCGAGAACGGACGTCGGACGAAGAAGTTATGATTTTATAACGAAGTTTTCCTGTCCGAGCCTTCTAAAAATAATTAATAAAAATAAAAGTCAAAATTAGCCGACGGAATCTAAACGAAAGTTGTTGAGCGTAGTCTCACCTTCGCGTGGATATAAAGAACGACGAAAACGGAGTTCATATGAAGGAGATATGAATTTTTGAAGATTAATAAATATTTAATATTTATTTTTATTTAACCTCCGATATTATCCGAAGAGAAGGAGAGGCGGTCTATCCGAAGTACGCAGCGCGTACTGCTGTACGCCCCGCGTACAGCATAGGGCACTCGAGTTCTACGGAGTAGTGAGTCGTATGCAATGACGAAGATGGATCGGTGACGTAAGCGATGACGATCTGCGAAGCATTACGCCCCGCGTACCCCCGAAGTTACGCCCCGCGTAACCCCGAGGATCAGCCTATAAAAGGAGGTCCGAAGCAGCTTCTTTTCTTTTGCAAATTCCCTCATTCTCTCTAGCCCTTTGCCTCGATTTGCGTGCCGATTATACCCCGAAGCCCCGGTATTATTCCCGAGCCCCGAAGCAAGGTTTGAAGCCCCGAGAATCCCGAGGAGCGTTATTCCCGAGCCGAAGCCCTGCCCGCGAGGAGCCGGTTTTTGTGAAGATCTTCCAGATCTGCGGAGAGACGCTACTTCTATAAGCCGTAGTGCTGTCGGATCATCTTCTGATCAAGTGAGTGTGTAGTTATTTTCTCTCCAACGCAATATTATGAAGTATTTAATATAAAATACGTGCTACGTGTATATATTTTGTGGTTATATGTGTGAATGCATATTCACTCTCTTCTATCTCATAGATCTGATATATTCTCTATGAAATATGTGTTATGTGTGTATGCCTCATCTGTTATGTGGAATATGTATTGATTAAAGCATGCTATACAGGTTTTTAAACAATGTATAAAAATGTATATTTTTATCTACTAATATGTTGGGTAGAACATGGGTAGATAATTGGTGTGAAATAAACAGGTGAGAGGCCTCGGTGTTATTGGTGTTATTCTAGTCATTCAGCAGAGTATGGATGACGACCACGGACTATTCTAGACTGTCCTGTGGAACACTAGCAGGCTCATTACCTGTAGGTGTTGTGAACGACGTGTTCACCGGTGTACTCTATCCCCCACATGGTTGCCTTTAGGACACTTATTGTTGAGGAAGCCCCTCTGCAGTAATTTCCGTCCCGATGAAAATCCTGAATATAAGTTCCTTATAATAGACGTTATTTTTAGGAACGTAAGGTGAGGATAACGGGAATGGGTAATCGGGTTTATTGTTGATTGATGAAATTAAATATAATTATTGTGGGTTTGAAAACCCTATATGCTCACCAGGCTCCTAAGCCTGACCCACTCAGTTGATTTGTATTACAGGAAGTGGCGCAAGAGCTTAAGATGGGCGAATCATCAAGTCATTTTTGTTTACAAGTCTGCATATGTATATATTTGTTGAACGACTTGTAATATCATCGTTTATGCTTTATGATCTATATCGGAACATGACATCCCGACTTTTGATTATGAAATGAAATCATATTTCTATATGAAATGTTTTGATAAATATCTATTTTATCATGTTTTGTTTTTGGGAACAAATTCCGCATCTCTTTTAAAATCAATCGGATTTACTCTGAAAATGTTTTAAAAAGCATAAATGAAATCGGTCTTTTCTGGCCGAGATTTTTTGGGATGTCACAGTTGGTATCAGAGCATTAGTTTAAGCGAACTAGGAATTTGTAGGATTTCTAGACTTAAACTTAAGATGCTAAATGGAGATTGGGAGGTGTGTGTCTGATAAATTTAGACACGAGCACTAGTTTATTTTAGGAGAGTTGCCTAAAATGCTTTTATGTGCTAAATGTTTTATGTTGCCATATATGATATTATTTGTTCGGATCTACGGTTTGTTGCCAACCGGATCTGAAGGTTTATGTGTTTAGGATTCTAAGCGTATGTATACGACATTAGAACTAGCATGTAATCGTTTGGAGTAATAAGGTGAAATTATTGCGGTGTGTAGATCAAAAATGGTGAGAACAAGAAGCGGAGTTGGAAATGCTGATGAAAACAGGAATCAACCGCCTGTAATTCAACAAGTACCTGTCGTAGCTGATGCACCTGAGCCGATAACAATGGCTGGTGTACAAATGATGATTCAAATGATGTTGGATCGTCAGATGGAAGAAACAAGACGCCTGCTTAGGCAGAATCGTGAAGAACCGTCAATTCAAGCGGAAGAGCCCGAGGAGAATGGAGGGCAATCTGATGGAGAAAACTTTAGTGGAATCATTGGTCAAGACGAACAACCAGTGGTTAGACGCAATAACCAGTATGGAGGAAATGATGGTCGTGGGTGCAAGTATAAGGATTTCATGGCATCCAAACCACCATGTCTAACCGGAAGCCCGACGCCGGTGCAAGTTATGGACTGGGTCTCCGAAATGGAGACTATGTTTGAAAGTTGCGAATGCAGCAACAGGCAGAAGACCGCTCTTGCGATCCCTCTGCTAAAATCTGGGGTGTTGAGTTGGTGGAAGCTGTTAGCTGACTCTATGCCCAAGAGAGAAGCAAGCAAAATGTCTTGGGAAGACTTTGTGGAACAACTAAAAATGCAATACTGCTCCGAGCAGGACCTTCTGGAAATCAGTAATGAGTTTCAGAATTTGAAGAAAGGGAAATTGAGCGTTACTGAATACGCTGCAAGTTTCACAGAAAAGATGAAGTTTATCCCATATTTGGTGCCTACAGAACTCTCTAAGGTCAACAAGTTTGCCCTTGGACTACCAGCGGACTATGGTCCAATGGTTAAGCAAGCAACCACATTGAAAGCCGCCATCTGGGCTGCTAGAAATGTTGAGACCCAGATCAGGGAAAAAGGTCTGGAAAGGTCAGAGGTTGGCGAGAAAAGGAAAATCGATGGATTTTCAGGGTCCAGCAAGAAAAGTAAATTCTCGAGGTCTAGTTCGAGGGGAAGTGGAGGAAAGGTAGAAGCGAAATGGTGTGACAAGTGCAAGAAGAAGCATTATGGGAAGTGTGGTGGGGAAACCACATGCTTCAAATGTGGAAAGCTAGGGCATTATGCCAATGACTGCACCTTCACCAAGAATGTTTGTTATGGTTGTGGTGAGGAGGGGCACATCTCAAGGGATTGTCCGAAAAAGAAGGAAGCAGCAAGACCCAACATTCCGCCAAAGCCAAAGGCGAGAGCATTCCAGATGACACTGGAAGCTGCTAAAGATGAAGCTGATGTCGCTTCAGGTACCTTTCTCGTTAACAAATTGCCTGCCCAAATTTTATTTGATTCTGGAGCCAACTACTCCTTTATATCGCATGAATTTGGTAGAAAACTAGCTTTGCCTGTTGATAGACTAGATAATGCTTTATTAGTCGAAGTTGCTAGTGGCAAGTTTGTACCTGTTAGCCATCGTATGAAAAACATCTTAATTGATCTAAATGGGAATAAGTTCCACGATGAATTATTGCCTATCGAACTTAACGGTTTCGACATCGTTTTGGGAATGGATTGGCTTAGCGCCAATGATGCTGAAATTTTATGCAAGAAGAAAATAGTGAAAGTGAATCCACCTGGGAAGGAATCGTTTATGGTGTACGGAGATAAACGCAGAGTAAACTCTGGAATCATTTCTCTAATGAAAGCCAGAAAATGTTTGACCAAGGGGTGTACATCATACTTAGCATTCGTGATCGACGCTAAGAAGGAAAAGAAGGTGATGCAAAATATTCCTGTTGTGTGTGATTATCCGGAAGTATTTCCCGAAGATCTTCCTGGCTTACCGCCCGATCGACAAGTAGAATTTCGTATCGACTTGTTGTCCGGAACAACGCCAATTGCAAAAGCACCTTATCGATTAGCACCGACGGAGATGAAGGAGCTAATGATGCAACTTCAGGAGTTATTGGACAAAGGTTTCATTAGACCTAGTTCATCACCCTGGGGAGCTCCGGTGTTATTCGTAAAGAAGAAAGATGGAAGCATGAGGATGTGCATTGATTACCGAGAGCTGAATAAGGCAACAATAAAGAATAGATATCCGTTGCCGAGGATTGATGACCTATTCGATCAGCTACAAGGTTCAAGTTATTTTTCAAAGATCGACCTGAGGTCAGGATATCATCAGCTGAAAGTAAGGGAGCAAGATATAGAGAAGACCGCATTCAGAACGCGATATGGACACTATGAGTTCTTGGTTATGTCGTTTGGACTAACCAATGCTCCAGCAGCATTCATGGATTTGATGAACAGAGTTTGTAATCCGTTCCTTGATAAATCTGTGATAGTGTTCATAGATGACATTCTGATTTATTCAAAAAGCCAAGAGGAGCATGGCAGACACTTACGAGAAGTGTTAGAAGTCTTGAAGAAGGAGAAGTTGTATGCGAAATTCTCCAAATGTGATTTCTGGATTCGTGAAGTCCAATTCTTGGGTCACGTGGTCAACCAAGAAGGGATAATGGTTGATCCAGCGAAGATCAAAGCTGTGATGAAGTGGGAACAACCGAAAAGTCCCACGGAGATCCGAAGCTTTTTAGGATTAGCCGGATATTACCGAAGGTTTATCCAAGGCTTTTCTTCGATCGCTAGTCCATTAACAGCTTTGACCCACAAAGGAGCTACTTATGCTTGGAGTGATAAGCATAAAGAAGCATTCGAGAGACTAAAGAAGAAACTATGCGAGGCACCGATACTTTCTCTACCCAATGGAGTTGAAGACTTCGCGGTTTATAGCGATGCGTCTGGGGTTGGATTGGGTTGTGTTTTGACCCAAAGAGAAAAGGTGATAGCATATGCGTCTCGACAGCTGAAAGAGCACGAAAAGAACTACCCGACTCATGATTTGGAGTTGGCAGCGGTAGTTTTCGCACTGAAAAAATGGAGGCATTACCTCTATGGCACAAAGTGCAAACTTTTCACTGATCATAAGAGTCTCCAATATCTCTTTAGTCAGAAAGAATTGAATATGAGGCAACGACGCTGGCTGGAATTACTTAAAGACTACGACTGTGAGATACTTTACCACCCCGGTAAGGCCAATATTGTTGCTGATGCTCTCAGTCGGAAGGTCAATCTTGAAAAGAAAAGGCCAAGAGCGTTGAGAATTGAAGTTGTCTCGACTATTTTGGAAAGTATAAAGAAAGCTCAAAGCGAAGCTTCTGAGAAGAATAACCGAAAGGAGGAACGTTTGGGCAAAACGTTGGTGTTCGGTGTAAACAGTCACGGACTGAAGGTGTTCCAAGATCGGATTTGGATACCTAAGACAGGAGGAGTCAGAGATCTTCTGATGGAAGAAGCTCACAAAACCATGTACTCGATTCATCCCGGTAGCACAAAAATGTATAGGGACCTGAAACCCTATTATTGGTGGCCGACGATGAAGCTCGACATTGCGAAGTATGTGGCCGAGTGTGTAACCTGTGCAAGAGTCAAGGCACAACATCAGAAACCATACGGGAGTTTAGAACCATTACCTGTGCCTATGGGTAAGTGGGAAGACATTGCTATGGATTTTGTCACTAAACTACCCAGAACAAAAAGTGGTCACGACATGATTTGGGTGGTCGTCGATCGATTCACTAAGAGTGCGCATTTCATAGCAGCAAAGGAGAAATGGACTATGGAAAAGCTTGCGAATTCTTACGTGAAGGAAATTGTGAGGCTTCACGGTGTTCCGTTAACAATTGTGTCGGATCGTGATAGTCGTTTCACCTCACGATTTTGGAAAAGTCTACAAGAGGAATTGGGTACCAAGTTGTGTTTAAGTACAGCTTACCATCCGCAGACTGATGGTCAGAGTGAAAGAACGATACAAACACTTGAGGATATGCTGAGAGCGTGTACCTTGGAATTCCTAGGTAATTGGGATGAACATTTGCCTTTGGTAGAATTTTCCTATAATAATAGTTTTCACTCGAGCATAAAGATGGCACCTTATCAAGCATTGTATGGACAGAAGTGTCGTACGCCGTCTTGTTGGCTTGAGGCTGGGGAAAAGCAGTTTATGGGGCCGGAGATAGTCCATCAAACTGCAGAAAAGTTGAAAATAATTAGGGAAAGAATGTTAGCAGCTCAAGACCGTCAAAAGAGCTATGCTGACAAAAAGCGAAGACCGATGACTTTTGAAGTTGGAGATTCGGTTTTGCTTAAAGTCTCGCCGTGGAAGGGACTTATAAGATTTGGTAAAAGGGGAAAGTTAAGTCCAAGGTTTATTGGACCGTTTAAAGTTCTTCAGAGGATTGGGAACCAAGCTTACAAACTCGAACTACCAGAAGAACTGAATGGAATTCATAACACTTTTCATGTGTGTTACTTGAGGAAGTTCATGGGAGAAGTTCCCGACATAATTCCACTTTCGGAGTTGAGGATCGATGAGAACAAAAGGTTGATTGAGGAACCGGAGGCAATCGTTGACCGAAAGACTAAGAAATTGCGACGTAAGATGGTTGAGTTAGTGCTTGTCCGATGGAAACACACGAATGGGCCAAATCTCACCTGGGAGACGGAGAGTGACATGATGAGTCGCTATCCGCATTTGTTTGCTGGTGTGTGATTCCGGGGACGGAATCATTCTAAGGTGGAGAGAATTGTAACGCCCGTGTTTCTGGGATTGCCATTTTTAGCAATGTAATAGTCTAGGTTAGCCATTGTAACCCCAATTTGAAATAATAAAAATGTATTTTTTGTGAATTATGTGAATTATGTGATTTATGTGTTTATTTTCTTAATTATGTGATGTAATTAAATTAAGAATAAAATAAGCATCAAAAATTTAAAAGTATTAGATAAGCCCGATATCTTTGCATAAAGATGTAGTGGTGGAAACAAGGATTCCGGAGATATAAGGAATGCCAAAATCCGAGTTATAACGAAGAAGTTATGACCTGTCGAAGTTTCGCGATGGAACCGGCACGACGTCGAGTGACGTAAAATATGAATTTAAGATAGAGCGATATTTAGCCTTAGCGATCTAAACGAAAGTCGTAGATCTCGTTAAACCGAGAGCGTGCATAAAAGGAACGCCCAAATCTGACTTCGTATGAGGAAGTTATGATTTTTCTAAGTTTTGACTTAGCAGTATGCAGCCCAAATACTCGATTTGAGATCGAGCGGTTTTTAGCCGAAACAATCTAAATGAGAATCGAAGATCTCGTTGTTAGTAACGAAACGATGAAAAGATAGGCGAGAACGGACGTCGGACGAAGAAGTTATGATTTTATAACGAAGTTTTCCTGTCCGAGCCTTCTAAAAATAATTAATAAAAATAAAAGTCAAAATTAGCCGACGGAATCTAAACGAAAGTTGTTGAGCGTAGTCTCACCTTCGCGTGGATATAAAGAACGACAAAAACGGAGTTCATATGAAGGAGATATGAATTTTTGAAGATTAATAAATATTTAATATTTATTTTTATTTAACCTCCGATATTATCCGAAGAGAAGGAGAGGCGGTCTATCCGAAGTACGCAGCGCGTACTGCTGTACGCCCCGCGTACAGCATAGGGCACTCGAGTTCTACGGAGTAGTGAGTCGTATGCAATGACGAAGATGGATCGGTGACGTAAGCGATGACGATCTGCGAAGCATTACGCCCCGCGTACCCCCGAAGTTACGCCCCGCGTAACCCCGAGGATCAGCCTATAAAAGGAGGTCCGAAGCAGCTTCTTTTCTTTTGCAAATTCCCTCATTCTCTCTAGCCCTTTGCCTCGATTTGCGTGCCGATTATACCCCGAAGCCCCGGTATTATTCCCGAGCCCCGAAGCAAGGTTTGAAGCCCCGAGAATCCCGAGGAGCGTTATTCCCGAGCCGAAGCCCTGCCCGCGAGGAGCCGGTTTTTGTGAAGATCTTCCAGATCTGCGGAGAGACGCTACTTCTATAAGCCGTAGTGCTGTCGGATCATCTTCTGATCAAGTGAGTGTGTAGTTATTTTCTCTCCAACGCAATATTATGAAGTATTTAATATAAAATACGTGCTACGTGTATATATTTTGTGGTTATATGTGTGAATGCATATTCACTCTCTTCTATCTCATAGATCTGATATATTCTCTATGAAATATGTGTTATGTGTGTATGCCTCATCTGTTATGTGGAATATGTATTGATTAAAGCATGCTATACAGGTTTTTAAACAATGTATAAAAATGTATATTTTTATCTACTAATATGTTGGGTAGAACATGGGTAGATAATTGGTGTGAAATAAACAGGTGAGAGGCCTCGGTGTTATTGGTGTTATTCTAGTCATTCAGCAGAGTATGGATGACGACCACGGACTATTCTAGACTGTCCTGTGGAACACTAGCAGGCTCATTACCTGTAGGTGTTGTGAACGACGTGTTCACCGGTGTACTCTATCCCCCACATGGTTGCCTTTAGGACACTTATTGTTGAGGAAGCCCCTCTGCAGTAATTTCCGTCCCGATGAA
The DNA here is from genome assembly GCF_002870075.4 of Lactuca sativa. Taxonomy (NCBI): domain Eukaryota; kingdom Viridiplantae; phylum Streptophyta; class Magnoliopsida; order Asterales; family Asteraceae; genus Lactuca; species Lactuca sativa. Next base: position 52,462,750 of record NC_056627.2, read on the forward strand.
AATCCTGAATATAAGTTCCTTATAATAGACGTTATTTTTAGGAACGTAAGGTGAGGATAACGGGAATGGGTAATCGGGTTTATTGTTGATTGATGAAATTAAATATAATTATTGTGGGTTTGAAAACCCTATATGCTCACCAGGCTCCCAAGCCTGACCCACTCAGTTGATTTGTATTACAGGAAGTGGCGCAAGAGCTTAAGATGGGCGAATCATCAAGTCATTTTTGTTTACAAGTCTGCATATGTATATATTTGTTGAACGACTTGTAATATCATCGTTTATGCTTTATGATCTATATCGGAACATGACATCCCGACTTTTGATTATGAAATGAAATCATATTTCTATATGAAATGTTTTGATAAATATCTATTTTATCATGTTTTGTTTTTGGGAACAAATTCCGCATCTCTTTTAAAATCAATCGGATTTACTCTGAAAATGTTTTAAAAAGCATAAATGAAATCGGTCTTTTCTGGCCGAGATTTTTTGGGATGTCACACACCTCTCCCCAACAAATGGGGGTCCGACACCTCCTTCCATACAACAGCTCAAAAGGTGGCATACCAATGCTCGAATGGTGGCTGTTGTTGTAGGAAAACTCTGCCAATGGCAAATACGCATCCCAACTACCCCGAAGTCTAACACACACGCCCGGAGCATGTCCTCCAGCGTCTGAATTGTCCGCTCGCTCTGACCGTCTGTCTGGGGATGGTATGCGGTACTAAAATGCAATTTAGTACCCAACTCCTCATGGAATTTCTTCCAGAACCTGGAAGTGAAGCGCACATCGCGGTCTGACACAATCGAGATCGGCACCCCGTGCCGAGATACCACCTCTTTCACGTATATCTCCGCCAACTTTTCCGCTGAAGAACTCTCACTGATGGCAAGGAAGTGTGCACTCTTCGTCAACCTATCCACAATCACCCAAATTGCGTCAACTCCCCTAGCAGTCCTTGGCAATTTGGTGATAAAATCCATAGTGACCTGTTCCCACTTCCACTCGGGAATCTCCAATGGCTGCAACTTGCCATGCGGTCTCTGGTGTTCGGCCTTAACCCTACGGCAGGTCAAGCACCTCTCAACGAACCATGCTACGTCCCTCTTGATACAGGGCCACCAATATTCCTTCCTTAAATCCAAATACATCTTTGTAGCACCGGGATGGATCGAGAATTTCGATCTATGAGCCTCTTCCATCAACGTAATACGCGTACCGCCCACGAACGGTACCCAAATCCGACCCTGAAACGTCATAAGGCCTCGTCTATCCTTGACAAACTCTGAGATTAACCCCACAACCCGCTCTTTCTTCTGCATTTTTGGTCGCACAGCCTCTGCCTGGGCCCCACGAATAGCGTCCAATACCGGAGTCATCACAGTCAATCTCAAGCATACATCTCGCAATGGAGTGCTCTCCGCCCTGCGGCTCAATGCATCGGCTACCACATTAGCCTTGCCTGGGTGGTACAGGATCTCACAATCATAATCCTTGACCACATCCAACCACCTCCTCTGACGCATATTTAGGTTGGATTGATCCATCAAATACTTCAAACTCTTATGGTCCGTGTATATCGTACACCGAACCCCATACAAGTAGTGACGCCAAATTTTGAGAGCGAACACTACTGCCCCCAACTCCAAATCATGCGTGGGATATCTCGCCTCATGAGGCTTCAGCTGCCTCGACGCATAAGCTATCACATGACCCCTCTGCATCAACACTGCACCCAATCCCGAAATCGACGCGTCGCAATATACCACAAAGTCTTCCATCCCTTCTGGGAGGGCTAATACCGGGGCTTCGCACAATCTCTGGCGAAGTGTCTCAAAGGAGGTCTGCTGCTCAGGCCCCCATGAGAATGCAACACCCTTCCGGGTCAATCTGGTGAGTGGCACTGCGATCTTGGAGAAATCCTTGATAAATCTCCGATAATACCCTGCCAACCCAAGGAAACTTCTGATCTCAGAGGGTGACTTCGGCACCTCCCAACTCATCACCGCCTCAACCTTGGCCGGATCGACCAATATCCCTTTCTGATTAACCACATGTCCTAGAAACTGGACCTCCCGCAACCAGAAGTCACATTTGGAGAACTTTGCATAAAGCTTCTCCGACCTCAATACCTCCAGGACCTCCCTCAAATGCTCCTCATGCTGCTCTCTAGATCTCGAATATACCAGAATGTCGTCGATAAATACAATCACCGACCGATCCAACATCGGCCTGCATACCCTGTTCATGAGATCCATGAACACAGCCGGGGCGTTGGTGAGTCCAAAAGGCATCACCACAAACTCATAATGCCCATATCGCGTCCTAAACGCGGTCTTCTGGACGTCCTCATTCCGTACTCTCACCTGATGGTATCCCGACCTCAGATCGATCTTGGAAAACCAAGATGCTCCCTGCAACTGATCGAATAAATCATCGATCCTCGGTAACGGGTAACGGTTCTTGACCGTTAACTTGTTCAACTCCCAGTAATCAATGCACATCCGGTGTGAACCATCCTTCTTCTTGACGAACAGAATAGGTGCTCCCCAAGGCGAGCTGCTCGGCCGAATGAATCCCTTTCCCAGCAACTCCTGGAGTTGCGAGGACAACTCTTGCATCTCTGGAGGTGCAAGACGATAGGGCACTTTAGCAATAGGCGCGGCCCCCGGAACCAGATCGATACCAAACTCTACTTGCCTCACAGGAGGTACTCCCGGCAGTTCCTCGGGAAAAACATCTGAAAACTCACGCACCACAGGGACCTCCTTAACTGACTTCGGTCTCTCGGAAATCTCCCGCGTATCCATCACATACGCCACAAAACCCATACAGCCCTGCTGTAGACACTGCCTCGCCCTAGCGGCCGAACAAAAAGCTGATCCTGAACGGGTACCCTCACCGTACACCGAAAGAACTCCCCCTCTACGGTCTCGTATGGTCACCAACTGACGCTCACAGTCGATGACAGCGCCGAATCGGCTCAACCAGTCCATGCCCACGATAACACAGACGTCACCCATCGCAATAGGAATCAGGTCAATCGGGAATTCAACCCCGAAAATCTCTAGCACACATCCTCGAAGAACCTCCGTGGCATAAATCGATTTCTCGTCAGCTATAGAAACCCTCAAAGGTCGACTCAACGACTCACGACTAACGCCGATATGCTGACTAAAGGCTAAGGACACAAAGGACCTACTAGCACCCGAGTCGAATAACACTAAGGCAGGCACAGAGTTCACAAGGAAAGTACCTACGCATATAATAACATAAGCATAACATCTCGACATTAAAATAAATACATGAATTACGACATACCTGCCACAACATCGGGCGCAGCGCGGACCTCCTCCGCAGTCAGCTGAAAGGCTCTCCCACGAGCCCTCGGGGCCTCGACCTTCACCGGTCGAGTCTCAGTAGTCCTGGCAGCAGGTGCAGATCCCTGACGAAGCTGAGGGCACTCGGCCTTCCGATGGCCGGTCTGGTTGCAATGAAAGCAAACCGTAAATCCCTTGGGACACTCCCTAGCAATGTGTCCCTCCTTGCCACACTTGTAGCAAGCACCGGCTCGACACGCCCCATCGTGACCCTTGCCGCACTTTACGCAAATGCGGTTCTTCGAACCTCCCGTCCTCGAATCGGCGGACTTGATCCGCTTGGCTGCCGGCTGAGACTGAGCCGGCCGCCGGTCTGCCTGCTGAGACTCGGCCTCCTCCCTGGCCTGAGTCTCTAACTCGATCTCACGCTTCCTGGCATTCGCCTGAAGCTCAATAAAAGTATGGTAAGTGGAGTTTGACACAAACTCCCGGATCTCCCTCCTCAGAACACCCAAATACCGGCTCATCCGAGCCTGCTCTGTGGCCACCAGCTCGGGGCAAAACATCGCCCTCTCATGGAACTTCCGCGTGATCGCCGCCACCGAATCAGTACCCTGCTTGAGGGTTAAGAACTCCTGAACCAATCGTTCCCGCTCCACCGGGGGAACGTACTCATCCCTGAACATGGTAGTGAACCCCTCCCATGTCACTGCCGCAGTCTCTGCCAAAGTGAAGTTCGCCGTCACGAACTTCCACCAGTCCTTTGCTCCCAGACGGAGCTGGTTCAAAGCGAACCGTACCCTCAGGTGCTCCGGGCATGAACAAGTGTAGAAGCACCCCTCTATATCTGCGATCCACCTCATCGCAGCAATCGGATCCTGCGTCCCATCGAACTCTGGTGGCTTCGTGTTGCTGAACTCCCGAAACAGCAACGAGTCGCCCCCCTGTGGCCTAGCAGCGGTAGCTGCAGCGGTTGCAGCCTCAGTCAACGCGGCGTACCGCTCATCGAATGTCTCCATCAGGGTGGTCTTGATAGACCCAAACATCTCCGGGATCTCAGCCCGGATCGCCGCCGCCACCTCCTCGTGAATCATCTGACGAATATCCTCGTCACTCACACCGCTCGTACTCGCTCCGTGGCGTGGTCTAACCATGATGTCTCTGAAATACAACATAAAACTATCAGAGACTCCATCAAGTGTAATTGCACTTGATAACGCAACCCTACCCCGTCCCCGATATCCAGGGATTCTTACTTGGGTCTCCCACTGACCCGGTGTCCTCGGTAGTACGGGCCCAATACTACCGACCACACCGCATCAGTGTTCATCCCAAGTCCTCCTCCCCAAACTTCGGATAGTGAGTACTCTACTTCTGATATGCACTATCTACCCGCATACTAGCAAAGCATCTCATATAAGCAAACTTCCCTAGACTAAGGCATCACAAATCAGGCCACTCTAGTCCTATCATGAATACCTAGTCTTCTAGCATGCATAACAATTCACATCATATAATATGGTAAGGTATTTTGGGGATCTTTACCGTTCGGGCGCTGACTGATCGTACACACTGCTTCTTTCTTGCTTACCACAAAACCATTTACAAACGTCTATGCCTTTATTTGAAAAGTTTCCTCAAATCCTCGGTTTGAGTTCAGTTACCCCCGAAGGTGCACCCGAATCCCTCAAACCAAGGCTCTGATACCAACTGTAACAACTCAAATTTTTCAAACAAATTTTTCATTTTTAAACGTAGTTGTTTCCATTTAAAACAAGGCATAAATAGTTTAATTAATCTGTCAAATACAATTATTCAAAATCCCAAGATCATAAAAACAATCTTCAGTGTGTATCGATCACGCCGGCGCCTTCCCACGGTCCTCGCTAGTACCTGAAATACATGCACAACAACTGTAAGCATAAATGCTTAGTGAGTTCCCCAATATACACTTACGCACATACGCCTTTCCAGGCCCTGACCTTCCGGTCCTCAATACAACGCGTTCCGGCCCATAACATAATCGCCTTCCGGCCCATAACATATTGCCTTCCGGCCCACATAACATACATAGCACATATAACAAATAACTTACCACATATAGCATACATATCACATAACATATCCGACCTTCCGGTCACACAGTCAAACCCTTCCGGGTACAGTATAGTGAGAAGACTCACCTCGTATATGCTGAAAGCTAGCAACTCCTGAAATGAATCGTGCACAACCGACGAGCTACAACCTCCCTATAACATTACATAACTCATTAATACTTATATCTTCTAAGTGTGACTATCCCTAAGAAGTCAGACTTAGGTCAACTCTGGTCAACGGTCAACGGTCAGCTCGACTGGACTCGGCGAGTACCTTGGCGACTCGGCGAGTCTAGTCGTCCTCCAACTTTCTGAGATTCCTTATCTACTCGTCGAGTACCCTCCTCGACCCGACGAGTTACTCCTGGAAGAATCGCGGGGCCACCCCGACTCCACTCGCCGAGTCTGAAGAACAACTCGGCGAGTCCCAGTAAATCTTCAAGCTACTCGCCGAGTCTGAAGAACAACTCGGCGAGTCCATACCATGCAGACGAGCAACTGCTTCCTGAATTACGTATGGTCCCAAGATATACAACCATGGGACTCTCTGGACTTCTAAACATCTCATTACTGTGGGTATAACGTCTGGGTAATAACATAATAACCCATCTAATCACTAAATGGGTTTTCATAAACCCTAGGTTCATAAACACATTAACTAACAGAAGGGAATCCGAAACCTTACCTGGAATATGCCCTCTCTGTGTCTCCAAACCACAGAACTCGAATCCCTTGCTGTTCCTTTAGCCAAAACCCTTCTCCTCCTTGCCCAACAATTTCTTCAAGCCCTAATATCCTCCAATCTTGCTCTAGATGTCCACAGCCGTTTAGGGTTCCTCTCAGTCGACTAAAAACGGACAATGACGGCCTATGAGAGTATTATATACGATTCAAACTGAACGGTTAGGGTTTCTGCTGAACAGCGTCGACTCGCCGAGTCCATATCTGGACTCGTCGAGTCCAGTCGCGGACCCGCGACCAAGTCTGCGATCCTACTCGGCGAGTCTAGGCTCCAACTCGCCGAGTCCCCTCTTAAACCACCCAAAAACATAATTTAATAATACCTGACCCACTCAGTTTTCGTTGTATCATAGGTATCGATACGAAGACATATTTCACAGAGAGATTTAAAGGAGATATAAATCATTAGTGTAATTGAATGTAAGTTCTGTTTATGCTTATATGTATGTATCGTAACATGACATCCTGAGGTTTTATTATTAAATGAATATACATTCTCTTTGAGAAATGTTTTGATAAGTCATTATCATATCTTGTTTTGGGAACAAATTCCGCAACCGTTTTCTTTAAAAGATTACTCTGATTTTATAAAACAAAGCATAAACAAATCGGTCTTTTCTGGCCGTGAAAATGGGGTTGTCACACTTAGCATCCAAACCGACACATTCCTCGACTGGTGAGTTCATACCCTTACACCTTTTTCTGTGTTTTTCAATGTTTCCAGGGGGGAATACAAGCAAAAGTTCAAGGAAATCTTGTACTCAAACTTATTATTTCATTTGAAATGTTTCATATTCCGTATGTTTTTAACATTGAAAACCGTATTAACCAACCGTTTGACTTGCAGAGTTAGCTTTCAGACTAATTGTGAAACTCATTATAAAATATTATAATTTATGTTATATTTTATAATTTACGAAGGACTCATGAAATTCATTAAACAGGGTTATTACTAATATAATACGCCTTTGGATATCACCAGAGTTTCGAAAATACGTCTAATATATGCCTTTGGATGTCACTAGAGCTTCGAAAATACAGCTAATGTACTTCTTTGAGTGTCACCAGAGCTTCGAAAATACGTCTAATATACGCCTTTGGATGTCACCAGAGCTTCGAAAATATAGTTAATGTACTTCTTTGAGTGTCACCAGAGCTTCGAAATTTCGTCTAATATCCTCCTCTGAGTAATATCAGAGTTTCGAAAGTACGACTATTAATATATAATCCTCGGAGCGAAATTAGAATTTCGAAAATAAAATTCTTGTTAAGTATAGTAGACATTCGTGTATGGTTAATAAACCACCAACCTTTAAGGAAAATAAGGGTTTTTCCTGAGATAACATAACTATTCTTAACCAAACTGTGTAACAAATGGATAACTAAACTTCTCTTATAAGAAAATATGGGATTTTCTTGGATAACAAATTTTTCAGAAAACCAAAGGAAACTTACTCTTTTACAAAAAAAAAAAAAACTGCTTATCAACTCACCACCTTTATGCTGATATTTCAAAACTGCTTGTATTCTCAGGTTCACGTTAAATAGGTACCCCGCGATCTTTCGGAGAAGACGGAGCATATAGAAGTCTTGTCTGTTCTTTTGTTTATATGATGTATACATATA